>NC_139513.1:182511758-182865758 GCF_947247035.1 Vipera ursinii
GATTTTTTTTTAAAAAACCTACAAAATACCAGCGCTAGCCCAACTTAAATGTTAAAAAGGTTTCCTATGTAACTATTTGAAAAAGCCTCATCTTCTCTATCGACCAGGCAAATCAAGAATGATCTCAAAATGGAAGGGTAGCAAACTTAGTGGGGGGGGGGGGTAAAAACATGGAACTAGGAGTGCATTTTGGCAAAATGAACCTAAAATGACAATAGGAACTTGGGCCAGAAAATTAGCAAATTTAATTACTGTTTTTAGAAACATTGAAAAGCCTTTGAACAATAGCAAGGCAGCCATTTCCTAACTTGAAGGCAACTCAGAAGATGCACCCCAAATCCTTTCCAATAGTTAACAAAAGCAGCCAATTTCTCATCTTTTGTGTTTTGCAAAACTATTATTGGTCTAGTCCCAACTAGGCTTTTCTGGCTGAAGTAACTATCTCATTGCAAAGTTGCTAAATCTTATCACCTTCCCTTCCCATAGTTAGAAATTTAATCTAAATACAGAATTCAAACTTTCAAGCAGGGCAGTTGACGTAAAATTTCTAGAACCTTAAACCTTTCAAACTCTTCTGCCTCTTTCCCATAAAATAAACGTTTTCAGCATAACTGAAAAAAACCCTATTGTTTTTCCAGTGAAAGAAACCCAAATTCTACACAAAACCCAGATGTGAAAAACGCAGTTAAATCAGCATTTAACTAACTTTTTTACCTAGCTAATATTCAGGATAATGTGGTGCATAGAGATTAGTTGAATTTTAGAAGACCTAGAAACCTAGTCTTAATTGAATTTTGAAATAAAACGACAGAAACCCATCCAGTTTTTTAAAAATAAAACCCCCCATTTGAGTCTATAAAAAAATTCCTGTCACTGGCAACCCCGTTTTATAAAAAGCCTTTTCTCCTTCCACTTTTAACTAAGACAAATTCCCACTAATGGAGACCGAGCGTTCGGAAAAGCTTTAGAAAAAATGTTTTCTTAATAGATATATCAGGCTCTCTCGATAAAACCCCCACCACAAAATAAAACGAAAAAAAAACTAAAGAGAATTGCAAGTGCTGGCCCCTACCGCAACAGGAAAATAAAAAGCGATTGTTTGAAAGAAACAAACACCATACTTTTCCTCCTCTTCCTCCACCCCCCCCCACCTCTGAAATGAACGGAGCTGGCTCTGCAGCAAGCAATATAAACTTCAGGACTATACCAACTTCAAAATAAAAGGGGGGACTCGAGGGAGAAAACTTTCTTATGTGTCTCGAAGGGACATTTCCAGCCAGATCTCATGACTGCTACAATGAAATCGTATTTATACTAGTCTGTAAGTCGTTCCAACCTTGTAGCATACTTTATTTCAGGAGCTGGAGTTTGACTTTTAAACTGTTCTCCCCCCACCCCCCCCAGTTTCTATTTGAACATTCCAGCCCGGACCAATATTTTCCAAAGCGGCAGTTTCAGTAAAAAAAAAAACATTTATTTTATTTTAGGTTAGGTTGTCTAGGTTAGGGTTTGGGGTTAGGGTTAGGGTTAGGGTTTGGGGTTAGGGCTAGGGCTAGGGTTAGGGTTAGGGTTGGGGTTTTTTAAATTCTGCTTTTGACATAACCTTGTCATCTGCTTTCTACTTTATTCAGTAGTGGTGTCCAAATACTCCAGGTGGCTCATAACATAAGAAAAAAAAAAAAAATGCATCAATTCAAAAGAAAATCAGCATACAGATGAAAAGACTGAAATTCATATTATATTACAGCCTTAATTTTTATAAAATGATGTCGGCATTTGACACTGGAAAAATTGTCTAAAGTATAAAGGTATTTCACATTTATGCTGGAAATGTGAATAAGGGGACTTTTTAATTACTCTTGGTGGATAGGTAAAAAAGCTGAAAAAATTGGATTCAAATACATACATTAATTCAGAAGATTTTAAGTTTTAACTGTAGCCAGATATGTTTTTTTGGGACCGATTGATAAAAGTTGGCTAAAAATCACGGAAGTTTGTTTCTCTATCTCTGGGGTGTCAAACTCAATTTCATTGAGGGCCGCATCAGCATTGCAATTGCCCTCAGGGGGCCGGGTGAGTGTGGTTTGGGGTTAGGGCTAGGGCTAGGGTTAGGGTTAGGGTTGGCTTTTGGGGTTTGGGATTTGGGGTTTGGGGTTAGGGGTTTGGGTTAGGGTTAGGGTTAGGGTTTGGGGTTAGGGCTAGGGCTAGGGTTAGGGTTAGGGTAAAAGTTACGGTTTAGGGGTTAGGGTTAGTGTTAGGGCAGACGTGTCAAACACAAGGGAACGGCCCTCACTGTCTTGGCCCTGGCCCAGAGACCCTCCTTCTGCCAGAGACCCTCACATCTGTCCCATTCCTGCCCAGGCCCCCATAGGCACCCTTGATGCGAAGGATGTAGAGCTGGCCACGCCCACCCAGTAGGCCATACGCACTTTAGCCACGCCCACCCAGACCACACTCACCCGGCCCCCTGAGGGCAATTGCAATGCTGATGCGGCCCTCAATGAAATTGAGTTTGACACCCCAGAGATAGAGAAACAAACTTCCGTGATTTTTAGCCAACTTTTATCAATCAGTCCCAAAAAAACATATCTGGCTACAGTTAAAACTTAAAATCTTCTGAATTAATGTATGTATTTGAATCCAATTTTTTCAGCTTTTTTACCTATCCACCAAGAGTAATTAAAAAGTCCCCTTATTCACATTTCCAGCATAAATGTGAAATACCTTTATACTTTAGACAATTTTTCCAGTGTCAAATGCCAACATCATTTTATAAAAATTAAGGCTGTAATATAATATGAATTTCAGTCTTTTCATCTGTATGCTGATTTTCTTTTGAATTGATGCATTTTTTTCCTTATGTTATGAGCCACCTGGAGTATTTGGACACCACTACTGAATAAAGTAGAAAGCAGATGACAAGGTTATGTCAAAAGCAGAATTTAAAAATAATTAAATTTTTAAATTTAATCTGAATTGTAAAGAAAAATCTTCTGGAACAAAGTATAGGGGGTTGGGTTCCCCCATCCTTAACTCAGGGGTGTCAAATGTGTCTTTTTATAATGAACATAAAAAAAGTCAAAATTTTACTTGCAATGACCTAGCCGCCATTTTGACTTTTTTGACCTAAGTTGACAAAATGCAAGGACTTTGGCCAAATGAGCATGCAGTATTACCAATGCATGGTAATTTCCACAACTTACTTTATAGGGTTAGGGTTAGGGACAATGGTAACAGCCAGTGCATGTGTAGGTCACTGAGAGATGGAAGACCAACTCAATGGTAACAGCCAACACATGTGTTTCACTTAGTGACGTGTTTCACTTAGTGACAGTCAGACCAAGTCAATGGTAATAGCCTGTGCACGTGTAGGTCACTTAGAAGCAACAAGACCAACTGAATAGTAATAGACAACACATGTTTCACTTAGTGACGTGTTACACTTAGTGACCGTCAGGCCAAGTCAACCGTAACAGCCAGTGCACTTTTAGGTCACTCAGAGATGGAAGACCAACTCAATGGTAACAGCCAACACATGTGTTTCACTTAGTGAAGTGTTTCACTTAGTGGCGGACAGGCCAAGTGAATGGTAACAGCCAGTGAACGTGTAGGTCAGGTAGAGGCGGCAAAACCAAGTGAATGGTAATAGGCAAAACATGTTTCACTTAGTGACGTGTTTCACTTAGTGACGGTCAGTCCAAGTCAATGGTAACAGCCAGTTAAGGTTAACATTTAAGGTTAGGTTTTGGGTTTAAGGTTAGGGTTTACCGTTAGGGTTTAGGGTTAAGCGTTAGCCTTTAGGGTTAAGGTTAGGGTTAAAGTTTAGGGTTAAAGTTTAAGGTTAGGGTTAGGGTTAGGGTTTAGAGTTACAGTTACAGTTTTGGGTTAGAGTTAGGGTTAGGGCTAAGTTTTGGGTTTAGGGTTAGAGTTTGTCTTTAGGGTTAGGGTTAGGGCTAGGGTTAGGGTTATAGTTTTGGCTTAGGGTTAGGGTTAGGTTTGGGGTTTAGGTGTAGAGTTAGAGATAGGGTTAGGGTTAACATTTAAGGTTAGCTTTTGGGTTTAAGGTTAGGGTTTACGGTTAGGGTTAGGGGTAGGGGTAGCGTTAGGGGTTAGGGTTAGGGTTAGGGACAATGGTAAGAGCCAGTGCATGTGTAGGTCACTGAGAGATGAAAGACCAAATCAATGGTAACAGCCAACACATGTGTTTCACTTAGTGACGTGTTTCATTTAGCGGCAGACAGGCCGGTAACAGCCAGTGCACATGTAGGTCACTCAGAGATGGCAAGACCAACTCCATGGTAACCGACAACACATGTGTTTCACATAGTGATGTGTTTCACTTAGTGACGGTTAGACCAAGTCAAGGGTAACAAACAGCCACTGCACGTGTAGGTCACTCAGAGATGGAAGACCAACTCAGTGGTAACAGCCAACACATGTGATTCACTTAGTGATGTGTTTCACTTAGTGACAGGCCAAGTCAATGGTAATGCCCAGTGTATGTCTAGGTCACTTAGAGGTGGCAAGACCAACTGAATAGTAATAGGCAACACATGCTTCACTTAGTGACGTGTTTCACTTAGTGACGGTTAGACCAAGTCAATGGTAACAGCCAGTGCAGGTGTAGGACACTCAGAGATGGCAAGACCAACTCAATGGTAACAGGCAACACATGTGTTTCAGTTAGTGACATGATTCACTTAGTGACAGTTAGACCAAGTCAAGGGTAACAGCCTGTGCATGTTACGGTTTAGGGGTTCGGGGTTAGGGGTTAGGGGTTAGGGTTAGGGTTAGGGCAGACGTGTCAAACACAAGGCCCGCCGGCCGAAGTGGTTTCATGTGGCCCGCGAAGCCATCCTGGAAACAGTGAGGGAACGGCCCTCACTGTCTTGGCCCTGGCCCAGAGACCCTCCTTCTGCCAGAGACCCTCAGATCTGTCCCACTCCTGCCCAGGCCCCCAAAGGCACCCTTGATGCGAAGGATGTAGAGCTGGCCACGCCCACCCAGTAGGCCATACCCACTTTAGCCACGCCCACCCAGACCACACTCACCCGGCCCCCTGAGGGCAATTGCAATGTTGATGCGGCCCTCAATGAAATTGAGTTTGACACCCGAGAGATAGAGAAACAAACCTCCATGATATTTAGCCAACTTTTTATCAATCGGTCCCAAAAAAACATATCTGGCTACAGTTAAAACTTAAAATCTTCTGAATTAATGTATGTATTTGAATCCAATTTTTTCAGCTTTTTTACCTATCCACCAAGAGTAATTAAAAAGTCCCCTTATTCACATTTCCAGCATAAATGTGAAATACCTTTATACTTTAGACAATTTTTCCAGTGTCAAATGCCGACATCATTTTATAAAAATTAAGGCTGTAATATAATATGAATTTCAGTCTTTTCATCTGTATGCTGATTTTGTTTTAAATTGATGCATTTTTATTTTTTTTTTCTTATGTTATGAGCCACCTGGAGTATTTGGACACCACTACTGAATAAAGTAGAAAGCAGATGAGAAGGTTATGTCAAAAGCAGAATTTAAAAATAATTAAATTTTTAAATTTAATCTGAATTGTAAAGAAAAATCTTCTGGAACAAAGTATAGGGGGTTGGGTTCCCCCATCCTTAACTCAGGGGTGTCAAATGTGTCTTTTTATAATGAACATAAAAAAAGTCAAAATTTTACTTGCAATGACCTAGCTGCCATTTTGACTTTTTTGACCTAAGTTGACAAAATGCAGGGACTTTGGCCAAATGAGCATGCAGTATTACCAATGCATGGGGTAGACAGATTTCCACAACTTACTTTATAGCCCAATTATTATTATTTGAACATAGCAATTTTGTTATTATATGTCACAGGATTTATTTAAAGGAACTGCGATCAAGTGCAACCATTTATTTTATTTTATTTTATTTTTTATTAAATTTATATACCGCCCTTTCCCAAAGGACTCAGGGCGGTTTACAGGGTACTTTGCAGACAATAAATACAATTTGCATACTATACAATCTGCATACAATGAAAAGCATACAGTGGTGGGTTGTAGGCTGGGTTGTTTCATCAGCTGAAATTTATTCCCTTCCAATGCCATCCTCTTTTGTATTTATATTGGAGATTTTGCATTGCAAACTGCAGTTTCTCCTTCAAAGGGGAGAATGTACTTGTGTAGAGCAGTTGCCCTCTCAGCAAAATCCAGCAGACAATCGCTTTGACTTGAGAAGCTTTTCCAGAAAGTCAGAGCAAAATTCGGGCTATCTTTCCTTTTTTTTCCATGCAGCTCACTCAACCATTACAAGTTTTGCATGCAACCCACTAAACCATTATTAGTTTGCAATTTTCTGTTTTCTTTTTTTTTTGTTACTGAAACTGCCACTTTGGAAAATATTGGTCAGGGCTGGAATGTTCAAATAGAAACTGGGGGATGGGGCGAAGAACAGTTTCAGGCCGGTAACAGCCAGTGCACCTGTAGGTCACTCAGAGAAGGCAAGACCAACTCCTTGGTAACCGACAACACATGTGTTTCACTTATTTTTTTTTAAAAATTCCATTTATATCCCGCCCTTCTCCGAAGACTCAGGGCCGCTTACAAGCTTAGCAGTAGCCTTCATTCTATGTATATGCCTGCTTATTAGGGCTTTCATACACCCCCCAAGCGGCATTATTAGAAAGTCAGCTTATTGCCCCCAACAATCTGGGTCCTCATTTTACCTACCTCGGAAGGCTGAGTCAACCTTGAGCCTGGTGGGATGCGAACCCGCACTAATTACAGGCAGCTGGTGTTACTTAAGGAGGCATTAGCCCACTGCTCCACCAAGGCTCTTAGTGATGTGTTTCACTTAGTGACGGTTAGACCAAGTCAACGGTAACAGCCAGTGCACGTGTAGCTCACTCAGAGATGGCAAGACCAACTCAATGGTAACAACCAACAGATGTGTTTCACTTAGTGACATGTTTCACTTAGTGACAGTCAGACCAAGTGAACGGTAACAGCCAGTGCATGTGTAGGTGACTCAGAGATGGAAGACCAACTCAATGGTAACAGCCAACACATGTGTTTCACTTAGTGACGTATTTCACTTAGTGGCGAACAGGCCAAGTCAATGGTAACAGCCAGTGAACGTGTAGGTCACTTAGAGGCGGCAAGACGAAATCAATGGTAACAGACAACACATGTGTTTCACATAGTGACGTGTTTCACTTAGTGACGTTCAGACCAAGTCAATGGTAACAGCCAGTTAGGGTTAACATTTATGGTTAGGTTTTGGGTTTAAGGTTAGGGTTTATGGTTAGGGTTAGGATTAAAATTTAGGGTTAGGGTTAGGTTTAGGGCTAGGGTTAGGGCTAGGTTTATGGTTAAGGTAAGGGTTAGGGCTAGGGCTAGGGTTAGGGTTAGAGTTACGGCTAGGGTTAGGGTTAGGGTTAGGGTTAGGGTTAGGGTTAGGGTTAGGGTTAGGGATAGGGATAGGGATAGGGTTAGGGATAGGGTTAGGGTTAGGGTTAGGGTTAGGGATAGCGTTAGGGTTAGGGTTAGGGTTAGGGTTAGGGTTAGGGTTAGGGTTAGAGTTAGGGTTAGGGATAGGGTTCGGGTTAGGGATAGGGATAGGGTTAGGGATAGGGTAAGGGTTAGGGTTTGGGGTTAGGGTTAGGGTTAGGGTTAGGGTTAGGGTTAGGGTTAAGGTTGGGGTTTTGGTTAGGGTTAGGGTTAGGGCTAGGGCAAGGGTTAAGGTTAGGGTTAGGGTTAGTGTTAAGGTTAGGGTTAGGGGTAGGGTTAAGGTTAGGTTTAGGGTTAGGGTTAGGATTAGGGGTTAGGGTTAGGGTTTGGGGTTAGGGTTAGGGTTACGGTTAGGGTTAGGGTTACGGTTAGGATTAGGGGTTAGGGTTAGGGTTTGGGGTTAGGGTTAGGGTTAGGGTTAGGGTTTGGGGTTAGGGCTAGGGCTAGGGCTAGGGCTAGGGTTAGGGTTAGGGTTAGGGTTGGGGTTTGGGGTTTGGGGTTTGGGTTAGGGTTAGGGTTTGGGGTTAGGGCTAGCGCTAGGGCTAGGGCTAGGGTTAGGGTTAGGGTTAGGGTTAGGGTTAAAGTTACGGTTTAGGGGTTAGGGGTTAGGGTTAGGGTTAGGGCAGACGTGTCAAACATAAGGCCTGCAAAGTGGTTTCATGTGGCCCGCGAAGCCATCCTGGAAACAGTGAGGGAACGGCCCTCACTGTCTTGGCCCTGGCCCAGAGACCCTCCTTCTGCCAGAGACCCTCAGATCTGTCCCATTCCTGCCCAGGCCCCCATTGGCACCCTTGATGCGAAGGATGTAGAGCTGGCCACACCCACCCAGTAGGCCATACGCACTTTAGCCACGCCCACCCAGACCACACTCACCCGGCCCCCTGAGGGCAATTGCAATGCTGATGCGGCCCTAATGAAATTGAGTTTGACACCCCAGAGATAGAGAAACAAACTTCCGTGATTTTTAGCCAACTTTTATCAATCAGTCCCAAAAAAACATATCTGGCTACAGTTAAAACTTAAAATCTTCTGAATTAATGTGTGTATTTGAATCCAATTTTTTCAGCTTTTTTACCTATCCACCAAGAGTAATTAAAAAGTCCCCTTATTCACATTTCCAGCATAATTGTGAAATACCTTTATACTTTAGACAATTTTTCCAGTGTCAAATGCCAATATCATTTTATAAAAATTAAGGCTGTAATATAATATGAATTTCAGTCTTTTCATCTGTATGCTGATTTTCTTTTGAATTGATGCATTTTTTTCCTTATGTTATGAGCCACCTGGAGTATTTGGACACCACTACTGAATAAAGTAGAAAGCAGATGACAAGGTTATGTCAAAAGCAGAATTTAAAAATAATTAAATTTTTAAATTTAATCTGAATTGTAAAGAAAAATCTTCTGGAACAAAGTATAGGGGGTTGGGTTCCCACATCCTTAACTCAGGGGTGACAAATGTGTCTTTTGATAATGAACATAAAAAAAGTCAAAATTTTACTTGCAATGACCTAGCTGCCATTTTGACTTTTTTGACCTAAGTTGACAAAATGCAAGGACTTTGGCCAAATGAGCATGCAGTATTACCAATACATGGGGTAGACAGATTTCCACAACTTACTTAATAGCCCAATTATTATTATTTGAACATAGCAATTTTTTTATTATATGTCACAGGATTTATTTAAAGGAACTGCGATCAAGTGCAACCATTTATTTTATTTTATTTTATTTTTTATTAAATTTATATACCGCCCTTTCCCAAAGGACTCAGGGCGGTTTACAGGGTACTTTGCAGACAATAAATACAATTTGCATACTATACAATCTGCATACAATGAAAAGCATACAGTGGTGGGTTGTAGGCTGGGTTGTTTCATCAGCTGAAATTTATTCCCTTCCAATGCCATCCTCTTTTGTATTTATATTGGAGATTTTGCATTGCAAACTGCAGTTTCTCCTTCAAAGGGGAGAATGTACTTGTGTAGAGCAGTTGCCCTCTCAGCAAAATCCAGCAGACAATCGCTTTGACTTGAGAAGCTTTTCCAGAAAGTCAGAGCAAAATTCGGGCTATCTTTCCTTTTTTTTTCCATGCAGCTCATTCAACCATTACAAGTTTTGCATGCAACCCACTAAAACATTATTAGTTTGCAAGTCAACGGTAACAGCCACTGCATGTGTAGGTGACTCAGAGATGGAAGACGAACTCAATGGTTACAGCCAACACATGTGTTTCACTTAGTGACAGTCAGACCAAGTCAATGGTAATAGCCTGTGCACCTGTAGGTCACTTAGAAGCAGCAAGACCAACTGAATAATGATAGGCAACACATGTTTCACTTAGTGACGTGTTACACTTAGTGACCGTCAGGGCAAGTCAACCGTAACAGCCAGTGCACTTGTAGGTTACTCAGAGATGGAAGACCAACTCAATGGTAACAGCCAACACATGTGTTTCACTTAGTGACGTATTTCACTTAGTGGCGGACATACCAAGTGAATGGTAACAGCCAGTGAACGTGTAGGTCACTTAGAGGCGGCAAAACCAAGTGAATGGTAATAGGCAAAACATGTTTCACTTAGTGACATGTTTCACTTAGTGACGGTCAGTCCAAGTCAACGGTAACAGCCAGTGCACGTGTAGGTGACTCAGAGATGGAAGACCAAGTCAATGGTTACAGCCAACACATGTGTTTCACTGAGTGACAGTCATTCCAAGTCAATGGTAATAGCCTGTGCACGTGTAGGTCACTTAGAAGCAGCAAGACCAACTGAATAGTAATAGGCAACACATGTTTCACTTAGTGACGTGTTACACTTAGTGACCCTCAGGCCAAGTCAACCGTAACAGCCAGTGCACTTGTAGGTCACTCAGAGATGGAAGACCAACTCAATGGTAACAGCCAACACATGTGTTTCACTTAGTGACGTGTTTCACTTAGTGGCGGACAGGCCAAGTGAATGGTAACAGCCAGTGAACGTGTAGGTCAGGTAGAGGCGGCAAAACCAAGTGAATGGTAATAGGCAAAACATGTTTTACTTAGTGACGTGTTTCACTTAGTGACGGTCAGTCCAAGTCAATGGTAACAGCCAGTTAAGGTTAACATTTAAGGTTAGGTTTTGGGTTTAAGGTTAGGGTTTACCGTTAGGGTTTAGGGTTAAGCGTTAGCCTTTAGGGTTAAGGTTAGGGTTAAAGTTTAGGGTTAAAGTTTAAGGTTAGGGTTAGGGTTAGGGTTTAGAGTTAGAGTTACAGTTTTGGGTTAGAGTTAGGGTTAGGGCTAAGTTTTGGGTTTAGGGTTAGAGTTTGTCTTTAGGGTTAGGGTTAGGGCTAGGGTTAGGGTTATAGTTTTGGCTTAGGGTTAGGGTTAGGTTTGGGGTTTAGGTGTAGAGTTAGAGATAGGGTTAGGGTTAACATTTAAGGTTAGCTTTTGGGTTTAAGGTTAGGGTTAGGGACAATGGTAACAGCCAGTGCATGTGTAGGTCACTGAGAGATGGTTAGGGTTAGGGTTAGGGTCTGGGTTAAGTTTAGGGTTTAGGTGTAGAGTTAGAGTTTAGGGTTAGGGGTAGGGGTAGGGGTAGCATTAGGGATTAGGGTTAGGGTTAGGGTTAGGGACAATGGTAACAGCCAGTGCATGTGTAGGTCACTGAGAGATGGAAGACCAACTCAATGGTAACAGCCAACACATGTGTTTCACTTAGTGACGGCTTTCACTTAGTGGCGGACAGGCCAAGTCAATGGTAACAGCCAGTGAACGTGTAGGTCACTTAGAAGCGGCAAGACCAAATCAATGGTAACAGACAACACATGTGTTTCACTTAGTGATGTGTTTCACTTAGTGACGTTCAGACCAAGTCAATGGTAACAGCCAGTTAGGGTTAACATTTATAGTTAGGTTTTGGGTTTAAGGTTAGGGTTTATGGTTAGGGTTAGGATTAAAATTTAGGGTTAGGGTTAGGTTTAGGGCTAGGGTTAGGACTAGGTTTATGGTTAAGATAAGGGCTAGGGTTAGGGTTAGGGTTAGGGCTAGGGTTAGGGTTAGTGGTTAGGGTTAGGGATAGGGATAGGGATAGGGTTAGGGATAGGGATAGGGTTAGGGTTAGGGTTAGGGATTGGGTTAGGGTTAGGGTTAGGGTTAGGGTTAGGGTTAGGGTTAGGGTTAGGGTTAGGGATGGGGTTAGGGTTAGGGATAGGGTTATGGTTAGGGATAGGGTTAGGGCTAGGGTTAGGGTTAGGGTTAGGGACAATGGTAAAAGCCAGTGCACGTGTAGGTCACTTAGAGGCGGCAAGACCAACTCAATGGAAACAGCCAACAAATGTGTTTCACTTAGCGGCAGACAGGCCGGTAACAGCCAGTGCACCTGTAGGTCACTCAGAGATGGCAAGACCAACTCCTTGGTAACCGACAACACATGTGTTTCACTTAGTGACGGTCAGACCAAATCAGCAGTAATAGCCGGTTAGGGTTAATATTTAAGGTTAGGTTTTGGGTTTAAGGTTAGGGTTTACGGTTACGGTTAGGATTAAAATTTAGGGTTCGGGTTCGGGTTAGGGTTAGGGTTAGGGATAGGCTTAGGGTTAGGGTTAGGGTTAGGGTTTGGGGTTATGGTTCGGGTTTGGGTTAGGGTTAGGGTTAAGGTTAGGGTTTTGGTTAGGGTTAGGGTTAGGGCTAGGGCTAGGGTTAAGGTTAGGGTTAGGGTTAGGGTTAGGGTTAGGGTTAGGGTTAGGATTAGGGTTAGGGTTAGGGTTAAGGTTAGGGGTAGGGGTAGGGTTAGGGCTAGGGTTAGGGGTAGGGTTAGGATTAGGGGTAGGGTTAAGGTTAGGGTTAGGGTTAAGGTTAGGGTTAGGGATAGGGATAGGGATAGGGTTAAGGTTAGGTTTAGGGTTAGGGTTAGGGTTAGGATTAGGGGTTAGGGTTAGGGTTTGGTGTTAGGGTTAGGGTTAGGGTTAGGGTTTGGGGTTAGGGGTTAGGGATAGGGCTAGGGCTAGGGCTAGGGTTAGGGTTAGGGTTAGGGTTAGGCTTGGGGTTTGGGGATTGGGGTTAGGGGTTTGGGTTAGGGTTAGGGTTTGGGGTTAGGGCTAGGGCTAGGGCTAGGGCTAGGGTTAGGGTTAGGGTTAAAGTTACGGTTTAGGGGTTAGGGGTTAGGGTTGGGGTTAGGGCAGACGTGTCAAACATAAGGCCTGCAAAGTGGTTTCATGTGGCCCGCGAAGCCATCCTGGAAACAGTGAGGGAACGGCCCTCACTGTCTTGGCCCTGGCCCAGAGACCCTCCTTCTGCCAGAGACCCTCAGATCTGTCCCATTCCTGCCCAGGCCCCCATAGGCACCCTTGATGCGAAGGATGTAGAGCTGGCCACGCCCACCCAGGAGGCCATACCCACTTTAGCCACGCCCACCCAGACCACACTCACCCGGCCCCCTGAGGGCAATTGCAATGCTGATGCGGCCCTCAATGAAATTGAGTTTGACACCCCAGAGATAGAGAAACAAGCGTGGCCAGCTCTACATCCTTCTCATCAAGGGTGCCTATGGGGGCCTGGGCAGGAATGGGACAGATCTGAGGGTCTCTGGCAGAAGGAGGGTCTCTGGGCCAGGGCCAAGACAGTGAGGGCCGTTCCCTCACTGTTTCCAGGATGGCTTCGCGGGCCACATGAAACCACTACGGCCGGCGGGCCTTGTGTTTGACACGTCTGCCCTAACCCTAACCCTAACCCTAACCCCTAACCCCTAAACCGTAACATGCACAGGCTGTTACCGTTGACTTGGTCTAACTGTCACTAAGTGAATCATGTCACTAACTGAAACACATGTGTTGCCTGTTACCATTGAGTTGGTCTTGCCATCTCTGAGTGACCTACACCTGCACTGGCTGTTACCATTGACTTGGTCTAACTGTCACTAAGTGAAACACGTCACTAAGTGAAGCATGTGTTGCCTATTACTATTCAGTTGGTCTTGCCGCCTCTAAGTGACCTAGACGTGCACTGGGTATTACCATTGACTTGGCCTGTCACTAAGTGAAACACGTCACTAAGTGAATCACATGTGTTGGCTGTTACCACTGAGTTGGTCTTCCATCTCTGAGTGACCTACACGTGCACTGGCTGTTTGTTACCCTTGACTTGGTCTAACCGTCACTAAGTGAAACACATCACTAAGTGAAACACATGTGTTGTCGGTTACCATGGAGTTGGTCTTGCCATCTCTGAGTGACCTACATGTGCACCGGCTGTTACCGGCCTGTCTGCCGCTAAATGAAACACGTCACTAAGTGAAACACATGTGTTGGCTGTTACCATTGAGTTGGTCTTCCATCTCTCAGTGACCTACACATGCACTGGCTCTTACCATTGTCCCTAACCCTAACCCTAACCCTAACCCCTAACGCTACCCCTACCCCTAACCCTAACCCTAAGGGGAACCCAACCCCCTATACTTTGTTCCAGAAGATTTTTCTTTACAATTCAGATTAAATTGAAAAATTTAATTATTTTTAAATTCTGCTTTTGACATAACCTTGTCATCTGCATTCTACTTTATTCAGTAGTGGTGTCCAAATACTCCAGGTGGCTCATAACATAAGAAAAAAAAATAAAAATGCATCAATTCAAAAGAAAATCAGCATACAGATGAAAAGACTGAAATTCATATTATATTACAGCCTTAATTTTTATAAAATGATGTTGGCATTTGACACTGGAAAAATTGTCTAAAGTATAAAGGTATTTCACATTTATGCTGGAAATGTGAATAACGGGACTTTTTAATTACTCTTGGTGGATAGGTAAAAAAGCTGAAAAAATTGGATTCAAATACATACATTAATTCAGAAGATTTTAAGTTTTAACTGTAGCCAGATATGTTTTTTTGGGACCGATTTATAAAAAGTTGGCTAAAAATCACGGAGGTTTGTTTCTCTATCTCTGGAGTGTCAAACTCAATTTCACTGAGGGCCGCATCAGCATTGCAATTGCCCTCAGGGGGCCGGGTGAGTGTGGTCTGGGTGGGCATGGCTAAAATGGGTATGGCCTACTGGGTGGGCGTGGCCAGCTCTACATCCTTCGCATCAAGGGTGCCTATGGGGGCCTGGGCAGGAATGGGACAGATCTGAGGGTCTCTGGCAGAAGGAGGGTCTCTGGGCCAGGGCCAAGACAGTGAGGGCCGTTCCCTCACTGTTTCCAGGACGGTTTCGCGGGCCACATGAAACCACTTCAGCCGGCGGGCCTTGTGTTTGACACGTCTGCCCTAACACTAACCCTAACCCCTAAACCGTAACTTTTACCCTAACCCTAACCCTAGCCCTAGCCCTAGCCCTAACCCCAAACCCTAACCCTAACCCTAACCCAAACCCCTAACCCCAAACCCCAAATCCCAAACCCCAACCCTAACCCTAACTCTAACCCTAGCCCTAGCCCTAACCCCAAACCCTAACCCTAACCCTAACCCCAAACCCTAACCGTAACCCCTAATCCTAACCCTAACCCTAACCCTAACCCCAAACCCTAACCCTAACCCCTAATCCTAACCCTAACCCTAAACCTAACCTTAACCCTGTCCGTAACCCTAACCTTAACCCTAGCCCTAACCCTAACCCTAAGCCTAGCCCTAACCCTACCCCTAACCCTAACCTTAACACTAACCCAAACCCTAACCTTAACCCTTGCCCTAGCCCTAACCCTAACCCTAACCAAAACCCTAACCTTAACCCTAACCCTAACCCTAACCCTAACCCCAAACCCTAACCCTTACCCTAACCCTAACCCTATCCCTAACCGTAACCCTAATCCTAACCCTAACCCGAACCCTAAATTTTAATCCTAACCCTAACCGTAAACCCTAACCTTAAACCCAAAACCTAACCTTAAATATTAACCCTAAACGGCTGTTACTGTTGATTTGGTCTGACCATCACTAAGTGAAACACGTGTGTTGTCGGTTACCAAGGAGTTGGTCTTGCCATCTCTGAGTGACCTACAGGTGCACTGGCTGTTACCGGCCTGAAACTGTTCTCCCCCCATCCCCGCTAAGTGAAACACATTTGTTGGCTGTTAACATTCAGTTGGTCTTGCCGCCTCTGAGTGACCTACACGTGCACTGGCTTTTAACATTGTCCCTAACCCTAACCCTAACCCTAACCCTAACCCCAAACCCTATCCCTAACCCTATCCCTATCCCTATCCCTATCCCTATCCCTAACCCTATCCCTAACCCTAACTCTAACCCTAACCCTAACCCTAACCCTATCCCTAACCCTAACCCTAACCCTATCCCTATCCCTATCCCTATCCCTAAAGCTAGCCCTAACCCCAAACCCTAACCCTAACCCAAACCCCAAACCCCAAACCCCAACCCTAACCCTAACCCTAATCCTAGCCCTAGCCCTAGCCCTAGCCCTAACCCCAAACCCTAACCCTAACCCTAACCCTAACCCCAAACCCTAACCCTAACCCCTAATCCTAACCGTAACCCTAACCCTAACCGTAACCCTAACCCTAACCCCAAACCCTAACCCTAACCCCTAATCCTAACCCTAAACCTAAACCTAACCTTAACCCTACCCCTAACCCTAACCTTAACACTAACCCTAACCCTAACCTTAACCCTTGCCCTAGCCCTAACCCTAACCCTAACCAAAACCCCAACCTTAACCCTAACCCTAAACCTAACCCTAACCCTAACCCTAACCCCAAACCCTAACCCTTACCCTATCCCTAACCCTATCCCTATCCCTAACCCGAACCCTATCCCTAACCCTAACTCTAACCCTAACCCTAACCCTAACCCTAACCCTAACCCTAACCCTAACGCTATCCCTAACCCTAACCCTAACCCTAACCCTATCCCTAACCCTATCCCTATCCCTATCCCTAACCCTAACCCTAACCCTAACCCTAACCCTAACCCTAACCCTAGCCCTAACTCTAACCCTAACCCTAGCCCTAGCCCTAACCCTTACCTTAACCATAAACCTAGCCCTAACCCTAGCCCTAAACCTAACCCTAACCCTAAATTTTAATCCTAACCCTAACCATAAACCCTAACCTTAAACCCAAAACCTAACCATAAATGTTAACCCTAACTGGCTGTTACCATTGACTTGATCTGAACGTCACTAAGTGAAACACGTCACTAAGTGAAACACATGTGTTGTCTGTTACCATTGATTTCGTCTTGCCGCCTCTAAGTGACCTACACGTTCACTGGCTGTTACCATTGACTTGGCCTGTCCGCCACTAAGTGAAACACTTCACTAAGTGAAACACATGTGTTAGCTGTTACCATAGAGTTGGTCTTCCATCTCTCAGTGACCTACACATGCACTGGCTGTTACCATTGTCCCTAACCCTAACCCTAACCCTAACCCCTAACGCTACCCCTACCCCTACCCCTAACCCTAAACTCTAACTCTACATCTAAACCCTAAACTTAACCCAGACCCTAACCCTAATAGTAAACCCTAACCTTAAACCCAAAAGCTAACCTTAAATGTTAACCCTAACCCTATCTCTAACTCTACACCTAAACCGCAAACCTAACCCTAACTCTAAGCCAAAACTGTAACCCTAGCCCTAACACTAACCCTAAAGACAAACTCTAACCGTAAACCCAAAACTTAACCCTAACCCTAACTCTAACCCAAAACTGTAACTCTAACTCTAAACCCTAACCCTAACCTTAAACTTTAACCCTAAACTTTAACCCTAACCTTAAATCTAAACGCTAACGCTTAACCCTAAACCCTAACCGTAAACCCTAACCTTAAAACCAAAACCTAACCTTAAATGTTAACCTTAACTGGCTGTTACCATTGACTTGGACTGACACTCACTAAGTGAAACACGTCACTAAGTGAAACATATTTTGCCTATTACCATTCACTTGGTTTTGCCGCTTCTAAATGACCTACACGTTCACTGGCTGTTACCATTGACTTGGCCTGTCCGCCACTAAGTGAAACACGTCACTAAGTGAAACACATGTGTTGGCTGTTACCATTGAGTTGGTCTTCCATCTCTGAGTCACCTACACATGCACTGGCTGTTACCGTTCTTTTGGTCTGACTGTCACTAAGTGAAACATGTCACTAAGTGAAACACATCTGTTGGTTGTTACCATTGAGTTGGTCTTGCCATCTCTGAGTGAGCTACACGTGCACTGGCTGTTACCGTTGACTTGGGCTAACCGTCACTAAGTGAAACACGTCACTAAGTGAAGCATGTGTTGCCTATTACTATTCAGTTGGTCTTGCCGACTCTAAGTGACCTAGACGTGCACTGGCTATTACCATTGACTTGGCCTGACTGACACTAAGTGAAACACATCACTAAGTGAATCACATGTGTTGGCTGTTACCACTGAGTTGGTCTTCCATCTCTGAGTGACCTACACGTGCACTGCCTGTTACCCTTGACTTTGTCTAACCGTCACTAAGTGAAACACATCACTAAGAGCCTTGGTGGAGCAGTGGGCTAATGCCTCCTTAAGTAACACCAGCTGCCTGTAATTAGTGCAGGTTCGCATCCCACCAGGCTCAAGGTTGACTCAGCCTTCCGAGGTAGGTAAAATGAGGACCCAGATTGTTGGGGGCAATAAGCTGACTTCGTAATAATGCCGCTTGGGGGGTGTATGAAAGCCCTAATAAGCAGGCATATACATAGAATGAAGGCTACTGCTAAGCTTGTAAGCCGCCCTGAGTCTTCGGAGAAGGGCGGGATATAAATGGAATTTTTTAAAAAAAATAACTGAAACACATGTGTTGTCGGTTACCAAGGAGTTGGTCTTGCCATCTCTGAGTGACCTACAGGTGCACTGGCTGTTACAGGCCTGAAACTGTTCTTCGCCCCATCCCCCAGTTTCTATTTAAACATTCCAGCCCTGAACAATATTTTCCAAAGTGGCAGTTTCAGTAAAAAAAAAAAAAGGAAACAGAAAATTGCAAACTAATAATGGTTTAGTGGGTTGCATGCAAAACTTGTAATGGTTGAGTGAGCTGCATGAAAAAAAAAGGAAAGATAGCCTGAATTTTGCTCTGACTTTCTGGAAAAGGTTCTCAAGTCAAAGCGATTTTCTGCTGGATTTTGCTGAGAGGGCAACTGCTCTACACAAGTACATTCTCCCCTTTGAAGGAGAAACTGCAGTTTGCAATGCAAAATCTCCAATATAAATACAAAAGAGGATGGCATTGGCAGGGAATAAATTTCAGCTGATGAAACAACCCAGCCTACAACCCACCACTGTATGCTTTTCATTGTATGCAAATTGTATAGTATGCAAATTGTATTTATTGTCTGCAAAGTACCCTGCAAACCGCCCTGAGTCCTTTGGGAAAGGGCGGTATATAAATTTAATAAAAAATAAAATAAAATAAAATAAATGGTTGCACTTGATTGCAGTTCCTTTAAATAAATCCTGTGACATATAATAACAAAATTGCTATGTTCAAATAATAATAATTGGGCTATAAAGTAAGTTGTGGAAATCTGTCTACCACATGCATTGGTAATACTGCATGCTCATTTGGCCAAAGTCCTTGCATTTTGTCAACTTAGGTCAAAAAAGTCAAAATGGCAGCTAGGTCATTGCAAGTAAAATTTTGACTTTTTTATGTTCATTATAAAAAGACACATTTGACACCCCTGAGTTAAGGATGGGGGAACCCAACCCCCTATACTTTGTTCCAGAAGATTTTTCTTTACAATTCAGATTAAATTTAAAATTTTAATTATTTTTAAATTCTGCTTTTGACATAACCTTGTCATCTGCTTTCTACTTTATTCAGTAGTGGTTTCCAAATACTCCAGGTGGCTCATAACATAAGAAAAAAAAATAAAAATGCATCAATTCAAAAGAAAATCAGCATACAGATGAAAAGACTGAAATTCATATTATATTACAGCCTTAATTTTTATAAAATGATGTCGGCATTTGACACTGGAAAAATTGTCTAAAGTATAAAGGTATTTCACATTTATGCTGGAAATGTGAATAAGGGAACTTTTTAATTACTCTTGGTGGATAGGTAAAAAAGCTGAAAAAATTGGATTCAAATACATACATTAATTCAGAAGATTTTAAGTTTTAACTGTAGCCAGATATGTTTTTTTGGGACCGATTGATAAAAGTTGGCTAAAAATCACGGAAGTTTGTTTCTCTATCTCTGGGGTGTCAAACTCAATTTCATTGAGGGCCGCATCAGCATTGCAATTGCCCTCAGGGGGCCGGGTGAGTGTGGTCTGGGTGGGCGTGGCTAAAGTGCGTATGGCCTTCTGGGTGGGCGTGGCCAGCTCTACATCCTTCGCATCAAGGGTGCCTATGGGGGCCTGGGCAGGAATGGGACAGATCTGAGGGTCTCTGGCAGAAGGAGGGTCTCTGGGCCAGGGCCAAGACAGTGAGGGCCGTTCCCTCACTGTTTCCAGGATGGCTTCGCGGGCCACATGAAACCACTTCGGCCGGCGGGCCTTGTGTTTGACACGTCTGCCCTAACCCTAACCCTAACCCTAACCCCTAACCCCTAAACCGTAACATGCACAGGCTGTTACCGTTGACTTGGTCTAACTGTCACTAAGTGAATCATGTCACTAACTGAAACACATGTGTTCCCTGTTACCATTGAGTTGGTCTTGCCATCTCTGAGTGACCTACACCTGCACTGGCTGTTACCATTGACTTGGTCTAACTGTCACTAAGTGAAACACGTCACTAAGTGAAGCATGTGTTGCCTATTACTATTCAGTTGGTCTTGGTCTTGACAGTCAGACCAAGTCAATGGTAATAGCCTGTGCAGATTTAGGTCACTTAGAAGCAGCAAGACCAACTGAATAGTAATAGGCAACACATGCTTCACTTAGTGACGTGTTTCACTTAGTGACGGTTAGACCAAGTCAACGGTAACAGCCAGTGCACGTGTAGCTCACTCAGAGATGGCAAGACCAACTCAATGGTAACAACCAACAGATGTGTTTCACTTAGTGACATGTTTCACTTAGTGACAGTCAGACCAAGACAACGGTAACAGCCAGTGCATGTGTAAGTGACTTAGAGGCGGCAAGACCAACTCAATGGTAAAAACAAACATGTGTTTCACTTAGTGACATGTTTCACTTAGTGACAGTCAGACCAAGTCAACGGCTACAGTTAAAACTTAAAATCTTCTGAATTAATGTATGTATTTGAATCCAATTTTTTCAGCTTTTTTACCTATCTACCAAGAGTAATTAAAAAGTCCCCTTATTCACATTTCCAGCATAAATGTGAAATACCTTTATACTTTAGACAATTTTTCCAGTGTCAAATGCCAACATCATTTTATAAAAATTAAGGCTGTAATATAATATGAATTTCAGTCTTTTCATCTGTATGCTGATTTTCTTTTCAATTGATGCATTTTTTTTCCTTATGTTATGAGCCACCTGGAGTATTTGGACACCACTACTTAATAAAGTAGAAAGCAGATGACAAGGTTATGTCAAAAGCAGAATTTAAAAATAATTAAATTTTTAAATTTAATCTGAATTGTAAAGAAAAATCTTCTGGAACAAAGTATAGGGGGTTGGGTTCCCCCATCCTTAACTCAGAGGTGTCAAATGTGTCTTTTTATAATGAACATAAAAAAGTCAAAATTTTACTTGCAATGACCTAGCTGCCATTTTGACTTTTTTGACCTAAGTTGACAAAATGCAAGGACTTTGGCCAAATGAGCATGCAGTATTACCAATGCATGGGGTAGACAGATTTCCACAACTTACTTTATAGCCCAATTATTATTATTTGAACATAGCAATTTTGTTATTATATGTCACAGGATTTATTTAAAGGAAGTGCGATCAAGTGCAACCATTTATTTTATTTTATTTTATTTTTTATTAAATTTATATACCGCCCTTTCCCAAAGGACTCAGGGCGGTTTACAGGGTACTTTGCAGACAATAAATACAATTTGCATACTATACAATCTGCATACAATGAAAAGCATACAGTGGTGGGTTGTAGGCTGGGTTGTTTCATCAGCTGAAATTTATTCCCTTCCAATGCCATCCTTTTTTGTATTTATATTGGAGATTTTGCATTGCAAACTGCAGTTTCTCCTTCAAAGGGGAGAATGTACTTGTGTAGAGCAGTTGCCCTCTCAGCAAAATCCAGCAGACAATCGCTTTGACTTGAGAACCTTTTCCAGAAAGTCAGAGCAAAATTCGGGCTATCTTTCCTTTTTTTTTCATGCAGCTCACTCAACCATTACAAGTTTTGCATGCAACCCACTAAACCATTATTAGTTTGCAACTCAACGGTAACAGCCACTGCATGTGTAGGTGACTCAGAGATGGAAGACGAACTCAATGGTTACAGCCAACACATGTGTTTCACTTAGTGACAGTCAGACCAAGTCAATGGTAATAGCCTGTGCACCTGTAGGTCACTTAGAAGCAGCAAGACCAACTGAATAATGATAGGCAACACATGTTTCACTTAGTGACGTGTTACACTTAGTGACCGTCAGGGCAAGTCAACGGTAACAGCCAGTGCACGTGTAGGTGACTCAGAGATGGAAGACCAAGTCAATGGTTACAGCCAACACATGTGTTTCACTTAGTGACAGTCAGACCAAGTCAATGGTAATAGCCTGTGCACGTGTAGGTCACTTAGAAGCAGCAAGACCAACTGAATAATGATAGGCAACACATGTTTCACTTAGTGACGTGTTACACTTAGTGACCGTCAGGGCAAGTCAACCGTAACAGCCAGTGCACTTGTAGGTCACTCAGAGATGGAAGACCAACTCAATGGTAACAGCCAACACATTTGTTTCACTTAGTGACGTGTTTCACTTAGTGGCGGACAGTCCAAGTGAATGGTAACAGCCAGTGAACGTGTAGGTCAGTTAGAGGCGGCAAAACCAAGTGAATGGTAATACGCAAAACATGTTTCACTTAGTGACGTGTTTCACTTCGTGACGGTCAGTCCATGTCAATGGTAACAGCCAGTTAAGGTTAACATTTAAGGTTAGGTTTTGGTTTTAAGGTTAGGGTTTACGGTTAGGGTTTAGGGTTAAGCGTTAGCGTTTAGGGTTAAGGTTAGGGTTAAATTTAAGGGTTAAAGTTTAAGGTTAGGGTTACGGTTTAGAGTTAGAGTTACAGTTTTGGGTTAGAGTTAGGGTTAGGGTTATGTTTTGGGTTTAGGGTTAGAGTGTCTTTAGGGTTAGGGTTAGGGCTAGGGTTAGGGTTATAGTTTTGGGTTAGGGTTAGGGTTAGGTTTGGGGTTTAGGTGTAGAGTTAGAGATAGGGTTAGGGTTAACATTTAAGGTTAGCTTTTGGGTTTAAGGTTAGGGTTTACGGTTAGGGGTAGGGGTAGGGGTAGCGTTAGGGGTTAGGGTTAGGGTTAGGGACAATGGTAAGAGCCAGTGCATGTGTAGGTCACTGAGAGATGGAAGACCAACTCAATGGTAACAGCCAACACATGTGTTTCACTTAGTGACGTGTTTCATTTAGCGGCAGACAGGCCGGTAACAGCCAGTGCACATGTAGGTCACTCAGAGATGGCAAGACCAACTCCATGGTAACCGACAACACATGTGTTTCACTTAGTGATGTGTTTCACTTAGTGACGGTTAGACCAAGTCAAGGGTAACAAACAGCCAGTGCACGTGTAGGTCACTCAGAGATGGAAGACCAACTCAGTGGTAACAGCCAACACATGTGATTCACTTAGTGATGTGTTTCACTTAGTGACAGGCCAAGTCAATGGTAATACCCAGTGCACGTCTAGGTCACTTAGAGGTGGCAAGACCAACTGAATAGTAATAGGCAACACATGCTTCACTTAGTGACATGTTTCACTTAGTGACAGTTAGACCAAGTCAATGGTAACAGCCAGTGCAGGTGTAGGTCACTCAGAGATGGCAAGACCAACTCAATGGTAACAGCCAACACATGTGCTTCAGTTAGTGACATGTTTCACTTAGTGACAGTTAGACCAAGTCAACGGTAACAGCCAGTGCATGTTTAGGTCACTTAGAGATGGAAGACCAACTCAATGGTAACAGCCAACACATGTGTTTCACTTAGTGACGTGTTTCACTTAGTGGCAGACAGGCCAAGTCAATGGTAACAGCCAGTGAACGTGTAGGTCAGTTAGAAGCGGCAAAACCAAGTGAATGGTAATAGGCAAAATATGTTTCACTTAGTGACGTGTTTCACTTAGTGAGTGTCAGTCCAAGTCAATGGTAACAGCCAGTTAAGGTTAACATTTAAGGTTAGGTTTTGGGTTTAAGGTTAGGGTTTACGGTTAGGGTTTAGGGTTAAGCGTTAGCGTTTAGGGTTAAGGTTAGGGTTAAAGTTTAGGGTTAAAGTTTAAGGTTAGGGTTAGGGTTTACAGTTAGAGTTACAGTTTTGGGTTAGAGTTAGGGTTAGGGTTAAGTTTTGGGTTTAGGGTTAGAGTTTGTCTTTAGGGTTAGGGTTAGGGCTAGGGTTAGGGTTACAGTTTTGGCTGAGAGTTAGGGTTAGGTTTGGGGTTTAGGTGTAGAGTTAGAGATAGGGTTAGGGTTAACATTTAAGGTTAGCTTTTGGGTTTAAGGTTAGGGTTTACAGTTAGGGTTAGGGTCTGGGTTAAGTTTAGGGTTTAGGTGTAGAGTTAGAGTTTAGGGTTAGGGTTAGGGGTAGAGGTAGCGTTAGGGGTTAGGGTTAGGGTTAGGGACAATGGTAACAGCCAGTGCATGTGTAGGTCACTGAGAGATGGAAGACCAACTCTATGGTAACAGCCAACACATGTGTTTCACTTAGTGAAGTGTTTCACTTAGTGGCGGACAGGCCAAGTCAATGGTAACAGCCAGTGAACGTGTAGTTCACTTAGAGGCGGCAAGACGAAATCAATGGTAACAGACAACACATGTGTTTCACTTAGTGACGTGTTTCACTTAGTGACGTTCAGACCAAGTCAATGGTAACAGCCAGTTAGGGTTAACATTTATAGTTAGGTTTTGGGTTTAAGGTTAGGGTTTATGGTTAGGGTTAGGATTAAAATTTAGGGTTAGGGTCAGGTTTAGGGCTAGGGTTAGGGCTAGGTTTATGGTTAAGGTAAGGGTTAGGGCTAGGGCTAGGGCTAGGGTTAGGGTTAGAGTTAGGGCTAGGGTTAGGGTTAGGGTTAGGGTTAGGGTTAGGGATAGGGTTCGGGATAGGGTTAGGGTTAGGGTTAGGGTTAGGGTTAGGGTTAGGGTTAGGGATAGGGATAGGGATAGGGTTAGGGCTAGGGTTAGGGTTAGGGTTAGGGATAGCGTTAGGGTTAGGGTTAGGGTTAGGGTTAGGGTTAGGGTTAGGGTTAGATTTAGGGTTAGGGATAGGGTTCGGGTTAAGGATAGGGATAGGGATAGGGATAGGGTTAGGGATAGGGTTTGGAGTTCGGGTTAGGGTTAGGGTTAGGGTTAGGGACAATGGTAAAAGCCAGTGCACGTGTAGGTCACTCAGAGGCGGCAAGACCAACTGAATGGTAACAGCCAACAAATGTGTTTCACTTAGCGGCAGACAGGCCGGTAAGAGCAAGTGCACCTGTAAGTCACTCAGAGATGGCAAGACCAACTCCTTGGTAACCGACAACACATGTGTTTCACTTAGTGATGGTCAGACCAAATCAACAGTAACAGCCGTTTAGGGTTAATATTTAAGGTTAGGTTTTGGGTTTAAGGTTAGGGTTTACGGTTAGGGTTAGGATTAAAATTTAGGGTTCGGGTTAGGGTTACGGTTACGGTTAGGGATAGGGTTAGGGTTAGGGTAAGGGTTAGGGTTTGGGGTTAGGGTTAGGGTTAGGGTTAAGGTTAGGGTTTTGGTTAGGGTTAGGGTTAGGGCTAGGGCAAGGGTTAAGGTTAGGGTTAGGGTTAGTGTTAAGGTTAGGTTTAGGGTTAGGGTTAGGGGTAGGGTTAGGGCTAGGGTTAGGGTTAGGGTTAGGGCTAGGGTTAAGGTTAGGGTTAGGGATAGGGTTAAGGTTAGGTTTAGGGTTAGGGTTAGGATTAGGGGTTAGGGTTAGGGTTTGGGGTTAGGGTTAGGGTTAGGGTTAGGGTTAGGGTTAGGATTAGGGGTTAGGGTTAGGGTTTGGGGTTAGGGTTAGGGTTAGGGTTTGGGGTTAGTGCTAGGGCTAGGGCTAGGGCTAGGGCTAGGGTTAGGGTTAGGGTTAGGGTTGGGGTTTGGGGTTTGGGATTTGGGGTTTGGGGTTAGGGGTTTGGGTTAGGGTTAGGGTTAGGGTTTGGGGTTAGGGCTAGGGCTAGGGCTAGGGCTAGGGTTAGGGTTAGGGTAAAACTTACGGTTTAGGGGTTAGGGTTAGGGTTAGGGCAGACGTGTCAAACATAAGGCCCGCAAAGTGGTTTCATGTGGCCCGCGAAGCCATCCTGGAAACAGTGAGGGAACGGCCCTCACTGTCTTGGCTCTGGCCCAGAGACCCTCCTTCTGCCAGAGACCCTCAGATCTGTCCCATTCCTGCCCAGGCCCCTATAGGCACCCTTGATGCGAAGGATGTAGAGCTGGCCACGCCCACCCAGTAGGCCATACGCACTTTAGCCACGCCCACCCAGACCACACTCACCCGGCCTCCTGAGGGCAATTGCAATGCTGATGCGGCCCTCAATGAAATTGAGTTTGACACCCCAGAGATAGAGAAACAAACCTCCGTGATTTTTAGCCAACTTTTATCAATCGGTCCCAAAAAAACATATCTGGCTACAGTTAAAACTTAAAATCTTCTGAATTAATGTATGTATTTGAATCCAATTTTTTCAGCTTTTTTACCTATCCACCAAGAGTAATTAAAAAGTCCCCTTATTCACATTTCCAGCATAAATGTGAAATACCTTTATACTTTAGACAATTTTTCCAGTGTCAAATGCCAACATCATTTTATAAAAATTAAGGCTGTAATATAATATGAATTTCAGTCTTTTCATCTGTATGCTGATTTTCTTTTGAATTGATGCATTTTTATTTTTTTTCTTATGTTATGAGCCACCTGGAGTATTTGGACACCACTACTGAATAAAGTAGAAAGCAGATGACAAGGTTATGTCAAAAGCAGAATTTAAAAATAATTAAATTTTTAAATTTAATCTGAATTGTAAAGAAAAATCTTCTGGAACAAAGTATAGGGGGTTGGGTTCCCCCATCCTTAACTCAGGGGTGTCAAATGTGTCTTTTTATAATGAACATAAAAAAGTCAAAATTTTACTTGCAATGACCTAGCTGCCATTTTGACTTTTTTGACCTAAGTTGACAAAATGCAGGGACTTGGGCCAAATGAGCATGCAGTATTACCAATGCATGGGGTAGACAGATTTCCACAACTTACTTTATAGCCCAATTATTATTATTTGAACATAGCAATTTTGTTATTATATGTCACAGGATTTATTTAAAGGAACTGCGATCAAGTGCAACCATTTATTTTATTTCATTTTTTATTAAATTTATATACCGCCCTTTTCCAAAGGACTCGGCGGTTTACAGGGTACTTTGCAGACAATAAATACAATTTGCATACTATACAATCTGCATACAATGAAAAGCATACAGTGGTGGGTTGTAGGCTGGGTTGTTTCATCAGCTGAAATTTATTCCCTTCCAATGCCATCCTCTTTTGTATTTATATTGGAGATTTTGTATTGCAAACTGCAGTTTCTCCATCAAAGGGGAGAATGTACTTGTGTAGAGCAGTTGCCCTCTCAGCAAAATCCAACAGACAATCGCTTTGACTTGAGAAGCTTTTCCAGAAAGTCAGAGCAAAATTCGGGCTATCTTTCCTTTTTTTTCCATGCAGCTCACTCAACCATTACAAGTTTTGCATGCAACCACTAAACCATGATTAGTGTGCAATTTTCTGTTTTTTTTTTTACTGAAACTGCCGCTTTGGAAAATATTGGTCCGGGCTGGAATGTTCAAATAGAAACTGGGGGGGTGGGGGGAGAACAGTTTAAAAGTCAAACGCCAGCTCCTGAAATAAAGTATGCTACAGGGTTGGAACGACTTACAGACTAGTATAAATACGATTTCATTGTAGCAGTCAGGAGATCTGGCTGGAAATGTCCCTTCGAGATACATAAGAAAGTTTTCTCCCTCGAGTCCCCCCTTTTAGTTTGAAGTTGGTATAGTCCTGAAGTTTATATTGCTTGCTGCAGAGCCAGCTCCGTTCATTTCAGAGGTGGGGGGGGGTGGAGGGGTAGCAGGAAAAGTATGGTGTTTGTTTCGTTCAAACAATCGCTTTTTATTTTCGTGTTGCGGTAGGGGCCAGCACTTGCAATTCTCTTTAGTTTTTTTTCCGTTTTATTAGTGGGAATTTGTCTTAGTTAAAAGTGGAAGGAGAAAAGGCTTTTTATAAAACGGGGTTGCCAGTGACAGGAATTTTTTTTTATAGACTCAAATGTGGGGTTTTATTTTTAAAAAACTGGATGGGTTTCTGTCGTTTTATTTCAAAATTCAATTAAGACTAGGTTTCTAGGTCTTCTAGGGGTTGGGGTTGGGTGTTAGGGATTAGGGTTAGGGATTAGGGTTAGGTTTGGGTTTGGGGTTAGGGGTTAGCGTTAGGGTTAGGGGTTAGCATTAGGGATAAGGTTAGGTTGGGGGTTAGGGTTAGGATTAGGGGATAGGGTTAGGGTTGGGGTTAGAGTTAGGGGTTTGGGGTTAGGGTTGGGTTTGGGGTTAGTGTTTGGGGTTAGGGTTGGGGGTTTGGGATTGCTTTGGGGGTTAGGGTTTGGGGATAGGGTTAGGGGTTAGGGTTTGGGTTAGGGGATAGGATTAGGGTTAAGGTTAGGATTAGGGGTTAGGGTTGGGGTTAGGTTTGGGGGTTAGGGGTTAGGGTTTGGGTTAGGGTTAGGGTTGGGTTGGGGGTTAGGGTTTGGGGGTTGGGGTTGGGGGTTAGGGTATAGGATTAGGGTTAAGGTTAGGATTAGGGGTTAGGGCTGGGGTTGGGGTTAGGGTTTAGGGTTTAGGGTTTGGGTTAGGGGTTAGGGTTAGGGTTGGGTTGGGGGTTAGGGTTGGGTTAGGGGTTGGGGTTAGGGTTTGGGTTAGGGGTAAGTGTTAGGGTTAGTGGTTAGGGCTAGTGTTGGGGTTGGGGTTTGGCGTTTGTGGTTAGGGTATGGAGTTAGGATTTGGGGTTAGGGTTGGTTTGGGGTTAGGGTTTGGGGTTTGGGGTTAGGGATAGGGTTGGGGTTTAGGGTTAGGGTTGGGGGTTAGGGTTTGGGTTAGTGGTTAGCGTTAGGGTTAGGGGTTAGCATTAGGGATAAGGTTAGGGTTGGGGGTTAGGGTTAGGATTTGGGGTTGGGGGTTAGAGTTAGGGGTTTAGGGTTAGGGTTGGGTTTGGGGTTAGGGTTGGGGGTTAGGGTTGGGGGTTTGGGATTGGTTAGGGGGTTAGGGTTGGGGGATAGGGTTAGGGGTTCGGGTATAGGATTAGGGTTAAGGTTAGGGTTAGGGGGTTGGGCGTTGGGGTTTGGGGTTAGGGGTTAGGGTTTGGGTTAGGGGATAGGGTTAGGGTTTGGGTTAGGGTTGGGGGTTAGGGGTTTGGGGTAAGTGTTAGGGTTAGTGGTTAGGGCTAGTGTTGGGGTTTGGGTTTGGCGTTTGGGGTTAGGGTATGGAGTTTGGATTTGGGGTTAGGGTTGGTTTGGGGTTAGGGTTTGGGGATAGGGTTAGGGTTTGGGGTTAGGGATAGGCTTAGGGATAGGGTAAGGGTTGGAGTTGGGGGTTAGGGTTTGGGTTAGGGGTTAGGATTAGGGTTAGGGGTTAGGGTTTGGGTTAGGGGTTAGGGTTAGGGGTTAGCATTAGGGATAAGGTTATTTTGGGGGTTAGGGTTGGGGGTTAGGGTTAGGATTAGGGGTTAGGGATAGGATTAGGGTTCGGGTTGGGGGTTAGAGTTAGGGGTTTGCGGTTAGGGTTAGGGTTGGGCTTTGGGGTTGGGGGTTAGGGTTGGGGGATAGGGTTAAGGGTTTGGGTTAGTGGTTAGGATTAGGCGTTAGGGATAGGGTTGGGGTTGGGGGTTAGAGTTAGGGGTTTGGGGTTAGGGTTAGGGTTGGGCTTTGGGGATAGGTTTGGGGTTAGGGTTAGTGTTTGGAGTTAGGGTTTTTTAGGGTTTAGGGTTTAGGGATAGGGTTTAGGGATAGGGATAGGGTTGGGGTTTAGGGTTGGGGTTGGGGTTAGGGATAGGGTTAGGGGTTTGGGGTTAGGGTTAGGGTTTGGAGTTAGAGTTTGGGGTTAGGTTTGGGGTTAGGGTTAGGGTTTGGGATTGGTTTAGGGTTAGGGTTTGGGGATAGGGTTGGGGGTTAGGGTTAGGGGTTACGGTTGGGGTTTAGGGGTTGGGTTAGTTGTTACGGGTTGGGGGTTAGGGATAGGGTTAGCGTTGGGGTTGGGTTAGGGTTAGGGTTGGGGTTAGGGTTGGGGGTTAGAGTTAGGGATTAGGGGTTAGGGCTAGGGTTGGGGATTAGGGTTTGGGGTTGGGGTTTGGGGTTAGGGTTGGGGGTTAGAGTTAGGGATTAGGGGTTAGGGGATAGGATTAGGGTTAAGGTTAGGATTAGGGGTTAGGGCTAGGGTTGGGGTTAGGGTTGGGGGTTAGGGGTTGGCGGTTAGGGTTTGGGTTAGGGATAGGGTTGGATTGGGGGTTGGGGGTTAGGGTTTGGGGTTAGGGTTGGGGGTTAGGGGTTGGGGGTTAGGATTAGGATTAGGGGTTAGGGATAGGGTTGGGGTTGGGGGTTAGAGTTAGGGGTTTGGGGTTTGGGGTTAGGGTTGGGGGTTTGGGATTGGTTAGGGGGTTAGGGTTTGGGGATAGGGTTAGGGGTTAGGGTATAGGATTAGGGTTAAGGTTAGGATTAGGGGTTAGGGCTGGGGTTAGGGGTTGGGGTTTAGGGTTTGGGTTAGGAGTTAGGGATAGGGTTAGGGTTGGGTTAGGGGTTGGGGTTGGGGGTTAGGGTTTGGGTTAGGGGTAAGTGTTAGGGTTAGTGGTTAGGGCTAGTGTTGGGGTTGGGGTTTGGCGTTTGGGGTTAGGGTATGGAGTTAGGATTTGGGGTTAGGGTTGGTTTGGGGTTAGGGTTTGGGGATAGGGTTAGGGATAGGGTTAGGGATATGGTAAGGGTTGGGGTTGGGGGTTAGGGTTGGGGTTTAGGGTTAGGATTGGGGGTTTGGAGTTGGGTGTTAGGGGTTATGTTTTGGGTTAGGGGTTAGCGTTAGGGTTAGGGGTTAGCATTAGGGATAAGGTTAGGTTGGGGGTTAGGGTTGGGGGTTAGGGTTATGATTAGGGGTTAGGGATAGGATTAGGGTTGGGGTTGGGGGTTAAAGTTAGGGGTTTGCGGTTAGGGTTAGGGTTGGGGTTTGGGGTTAGGGTTGGGGGTTTGGGATTGGTTTGGGGGTTAGGGTTTGGGGATAGGGTTAAGGGTTTGGGTTGGTGGTTAGGGTTAGGATTAGGGGTTAGGGATAGTGTTGGGGTTGGGGGTTAGAGTTAGGGGTTTGCGGTTAGGGTTAGAGTTGGGCTTTGGGGTTAGGTTTGGGGTTAGGGTTAGTGTTTGGAGTTAGGGTTTGGGGTTAGGGTTAGGGTTGGGGGTTTGGGGTTGGTTGGGTTTAGGGTTTAGGGATAGGGTTTGGGGTTAGGGATAGGGTTGGGGTTTAGGGTTAGGGGTTGGGGTTGGGGTTAGGGATAGGGTTAGGGGTTAGGGTTTGGAGTTAGAGTTTGGGGTTAGGTTTTGGGTTAGGGTTAGGGTTTGGGGATAGGGTTGGGGGTTAGAGTTAGGGGTTAGGGTTGGGGTTGGGGGTTAGGGATAGGGTTGGGGTTTAGGGGTTTGGGGTTAGTTGTTACGGGTTGGGTTAGGGATAGGGTTACCGTTGGGGTTGGGTTAGGGTTGGGGTTAGGGTTGGGGGTTGGGGGTTAGAGTTAGGGGCTAGGGGTTAGGGCTAGGGTTGGGGGTTAGGGTTTGGGGTTAGGGTTGGGTTTGGGGTTAGGGTTGGGGGTTTTGGGTTGGGGGTTTTGGGTTGGTTTGGGGGTTAGGGTTTGGGGATAGGGTTAGGGTTTGCGGTTAGGGATACGGTTAGGTTTAGGGTTGGGGTTTGGGGTTAGGCATAGGGTTAGGTTTAGGGTTAGGGTTTGGGTTAGCGTTAGGGGTTAGCATTAGGGTTGGGGTTGTGGTTGGGGGTTAGGTTTAGGGTTAGGGTTTAGGGTTTGGGTTAGGGGATAGGATTAGGGTTAGGATTAGCGGTTAGGTTTAGGGCTAGGGGTTGGGGGTTAGGGTTGGGGTTTGGGCTTAGGGATAGGGTTTGGGGTTAGGGGTTTGGGGTTAGGGTTGGGGGTTAGGGTTAGGGGATAGGGTTAGGGATGGGGTTGGGTTAGGTTTAGGGGTTGGGGGTTAGGGTTAGGGTTAGGGGATAGGATTAGGGTTAGGGCTAGGTCTAGGGTTAGGGGTTAGGGGTTGTGGTTAGGGTTGGGGGTTAGGGTTGGGGTTTGATGTTAGTGTTGGGGGCTTGGGGTTGGTTTGGGGGTTAGGGTTTGGGGATAAGGTTAGGGTTTGGGGTTAGGGATATGGTTAAGCTTAGGGTTAGGGTTGGGGTTGGGGGTTTGGGTTTAGGGTTAGGGTTTGGGTTAGGTGTTATGGTTAGGATTAGGGGTTAGGCCTAGGGTTTGGGGTTGGGGGTTAGGGTTGGGGGTTGGGGCTTGGGGCTTGGGGTTAGGTTCGGGGTTTGGGGTTGGTTTGGGGGTTAGGGTTTGGGAATAGGGTTAGGGTTTGGTGTTAGGGATAGGGTTAGGGTAAGGGTTAGGATTAGGGGTTAGGGATAGGGTTAAGGATGGGGTTGGGGGTTAGAGTTAGGGGTTTGGGGTTTGGGTTGGGGGTTAGGGTTAGGGGATAGGGTTTGGGTTAGGGTTGGGGATTTGGGGTTGGTTTGGGGGTTAGGGTTTCGGGATAGGGTTAGGGTTTGGGGTTAGGGATAGTGTTAGGGGTTTGGGTTAGGGGTTAGGGTTAGGATTAGGGGTTAGGGATAGAGTTAGGGATAGGGTTGGGGGTTAGAGTTAGGGGTTTGGGGTTGGGGTTGGGGTTGGGGGTTAGGGTTAGGGTTTGGAGTTAGGGTTTGGGGTTAGGGTTGGTGTTTGGGGTTAGGTTTGGGGGTTTGGGCTTTGTTTTTGTTTAGGGTTTGGGATAGGGTTAGGGATTTGGGTTAGGAATAGGGTTGGGGTTTAGGGTTAGGGGTTAGGGTTGGGGTTTGGGGTTAGGGATAGGGTTAGGGTTAAAGTTACGGTGTAGGGTTAGGGTTAGGGTTCAGGTTAAGGTTAGGGTTTTGGTTAGGGTTAGGGTTAGGGCTAGGTCTAGGGTTAAGGTTAGGGTTAGGGTTAGGGTTAGGGTTAGGGTTAGCGATAGCGTTGGCTTGGGGTTGGGGTTAGGGTTAGGGGTTGGGGTTGGGGGTTGGGGTTAGGGTTTGGGTTAGGGGTTAGCGTTAGGGTTAGGGATAAGGTTAGGTTGGGGGTTAGGGTTGGGGGTTAGGGTTAGGATTAGGGGTTAGGGATAGGATTAGGGTTGGGGTTGGGGGTTAGATTTAGGGGTTTGCGGTTAGGGTTAGGGTTGGGCTTTGGGGTTTGGGGTTAGGGTTGGGGGTTTGGGATTGGTTTGGGGGTTAGGGTTTGGGGATAGGGTTAAGTGTTTGGGTTAGTGGTTAGGGTTAGGAATAGGGGTTAGGGATAGGGTTGGGGTTGGGGGTTAGAGTTAGGGGTTTGCGGTTAGGGTTGGGCTTTGGGGTTAGGTTTGGGGTTAGGGTTAGTGTTTGGAGTTAGGGTTTGGGGTTAGTGTTAGGGTTGCGGGTTTGGGGTTGGTTGGGTTTAGGGTTTAGGGATAGGGTTTGGGGTTAGGGATAGGGTTGGGGTTAGGGATAGGGTTGGGGTTTAGGGTTAGATTTAGGGGTTAGGGATAGGGTTAGGGGTTTGGGGTTAGGGTTAGGGTTTGGAGTTAGAGTTTGGGGTTAGGGTTTGGGGATAGGGTTAGGGTTGGGGGTTAGAGTTAGGGGTTAGGGCTGGGGTTTGGGGTTAGGGATAGGGTTGGGGTTTAGGGGTTTGGGGTTAGTTGTTACGGGTTGGGTTAGGGATAGGGTTACCGTTGGGGTTGGGTTAGGGTTAGGGTTGGGGTTAGGGTTGGGGGTTAGAGTTAGGGGCTAGGGGTTAGAGCTAGGGGTTAGGGCTAGGGTTGGGGGTTAGGGGTTAGGGTTGGGGTTTGGGGTTAGGGTTGGGTTTGGGGTTACGGTTGGGGGTTTTGGGTTGGTTTGGGGGTTAGGGTTTGGGGATAGGGTTAGGGTTTGCGGTTAGGGATACGGTTAGGTTTAGGGTTGGGGTTTGGGGTTAGGCATAGGGTTAGGTTTAGGGTTAGGGTTTGGGTTAGCGTTAGGGGTTAGCATTAGGGTTGGGGTTGTAGTTGGGGGTTAGGGTTTGGGATTAGGTTTAGGGTTTGGGTTAGGGGATAGGATTAGGGGATAGGATTAGGGTTAGGATTAGCGGTTTGGTTTAGGGCTAGGGGTTGGGGGTTAGGGGTTAGGGTTGGGGTTTGGGCTTAGGGATAGGGTTTGGGGTTAGGGGTTTGGGGTTAGGGTTGGGGGTTAGGGTTAGGGGGTAGGGATAGGGTTAGGGATGGGGTTGGGTTAGGGGTTGGGGGTTAGGGTTTGGGTTAGGGGTTAGGGTTAGGGGATAGGATTAGGGTTAGGGCTAGGTCTAGGGTTAGGGTTTGGGGTTAGGGGTTGGGGATTGGGGTTAGGGTTGGGGTTTGGGGGTAGGGTTGGGGTTGGGGTTTGGGGTTAGGGTTGGGGGCTTGGGGTTGGTTTGGGGGTTAGGGTTTGGGGATAAGGTTAGGGTTTGGGGTTAGGGATATGGTTAAGCTTAGGGTTAGGGTTGGGTTTGGGGGTTTGGGTTTAGGGTTAGGGTTTGGGTTAGGTGTTAGGGTTAGGATTAGGGGTTAGGCCTAGGGTTTGGGGTTGGGGTTGGGGGTTAGGGTTTGGGGTTGGGCTTTGGGGGTTGGGCTTGGGGGTTGGGGCTTGGGGTTAGGTTGGGGGTTTGGGGTTGGTTTGGGGGTTAGGGTTTGGGGATAGGGTTAGGGTTTGGTGTTAGGGATAGGGTTAGGGTAAGGGTTAGGATTAGGGGTTAGGGATAGGGTTAGAGATGGGGTTGGGGATTAGAGTTAGGGGTTTGGGGTTTGGGTTGGGGGTTGGGGGTTAGGGTTAGGGGATAGGGTTTGGGTTAGGGTTGGGGGTTTGGGGTTGTTTGGGGGTTAGGGTTTCGGGATAGGGTTAGGTTTTGGGGTTAGGTATCCCTGTTAGGGGTTTGGGTTAGGGGTTAGGGTTAGGATTAGGGGTTAGGGATAGGGTTTGGGATAGAGTTAGGGATAGGGTTGGGGTTGGGGGATAGAGTTAGGGGTTTGGGGTTAGGGTTTGGGTTGGGGTTAGGGATAGGGTTAGGGGTTTGGGGTTAGGGTTAGGGTTTGGAGTTAGAGTTTGGGGTTAGGTTTGGGGTTAAGGTTAGGGTTTGGGGATAGGGTTAGGGTTGGGGGTTAGGGTTGGGGTTTGGGGTTAGGGATAGGGTTGGGGTTTAGGGGTTTGGGGTTAGTTGTTACGGGTTGGGTTAGGGATAGGGTTACCGTTGGGGTTGGGTTAGGGTTAGGGTTGGGGTTAGGGTTGGGGGTTGTGGGTTAGAGTTAGGGGCTAGGGGTTAGGGCTAGGGTTGGGGGTTAGGGTTTGGGGTTAGGGTTGGGATTTGGGGTTAGGGTTGGGTTTGGGGTTAGGGTTGGGGGTTTTCGGTTGGTTTGGGGGTTAGGGTTTGGGGATAGGGTTAGGGTTTGCGGTTAGGGATACGGTTAGGTTTAGGGTTGGGGTTTGGGGTTAGGCATAGGGTTAGGTTTAGGGTTAGGGTTTGGGTTAGCGTTAGGGGTTAGCATTAGGGTTGGGGTTGTGGTTGGGGGTTAGGGTTTGGGGTTAGGTTTAGGGTTAGGGTTTAGGGTTAGGGTTAGGGGATAGGATTAGGGTTAGGATTAGCGGTTAGGTTTAGGGCTAGGGGTTGGGGGTTAGGGTTGGGGTTTGGGCTTAGGGATTGGGTTTGGGGTTAGGGGTTTGGGGTTAGGGTTGGGGGTTAGGGTTAGGGGATAGGGATAGGGTTAGGGATGGGGTTGGGTTAGGGTTAGGGGTTGGGGGTTAGGGTTTGGGTTAGGGGTTAGTGTTAAGGTTAGGGGATAGGATTAGGGTTAGGGCTAGGTCTAGGGTTAGGGTTTAGGGTTGGGTTTGGGGGTTAGGGTTGGGGGTTGGGGTTGGGGTTTGGGGTTAGGGTTGGGGTTTGGGGGTAGGGTTGGGGTTTGGGGTTAGGGTTGGGGGCTTGGGGTTGGTTTGGGGGTTAGGGTTTGGGGATAAGGTTAGGGTTTGGGGTTAGGGATATGGTTAAGCTTAGGGTTGGGGTTGGGGGTTTGGGGTTAGGGTTTGGGTTAGGTGTTAGGGTTAGGATTAGGGGTTAGGCCTAGGGGTTGGGGTTGGGGGTTAGGGTTTGGGGTTGCGCTTTGGGGGTTGGGCTTGGGGGTTGGGTCTTAGGGTTAGGTTGGGGGTTTGGGGTTGGTTTGGGGGTTAGGGTTTGGGGATAGGGTTAGGGTTTGGTGTTAGGGATAGGGTTAGGGTAAGGGTTAGGATTAGGGGTTAGGGATAGGGTTAGGGATGGGGTTGGGGTTAGAGTTAGGGGTTTGGGGTTTGGGTTGGGGGTTGGAGGTTAGGGTTAGGGGATAGGGTTTGGGTTAGGGTTGGGGGTTTGGGGTTGGTTTGGGGGTTAGGGTTTCGGGATAGGGTTAGGGTTTGGGGTTAGGTATTCCTCTTAGGAGTTTGGGTTAGGGGTTAGGGTTAGGATTAGGGGTTAGGGATAGGGTTAGGGATAGAGTTAGGGATGGGGTTGGGGGTTAGAGTTAGGGGTTTGGGGTTAGGGTTTGGGTTGGGGTTGGGGTTTGGGGTTAGGGTTAGTGTTTGGAGTTGGGGTTTGGGGTTAGGGCTAGGGTTGGTGTTTGGGGTTAGGGTTGGGGGTTTGGACTTTGTTTTTGTTTAGGGTTTAGGGATAGGGTTAGGGATTTGGGTTAGGAATAGGGTTGGGGTTTAGGGTTAGGGGTTAGGGTTGGGGTTTGGGGTTAGGGATAGGGTTAGGGTAAAAGTTACGGTGTAGGGTTAGGGCTAGGGTTAGGGTTAAGGTTAAGGTTAGGGTTTTGGTTAGGGTTAGGACTAGGGTTAGGGCTAGGTTTAGGGTTAGTGATAGGGTTAGGGTTTGGGGTTAGGGTTGGGGTTGGGGTTAGGGCTAGGTCTAGGGTTAAGGTTAAGGTTAGGGATAGGGTTAGCGATAGTGTTGGCTTGGGGTTGGGGTTAGGGTTAGGGTTTGGGGTTAGTGTTAGGGTTGGGGTTTGTGGTTAGGGTTGGGGGTTGGGTTGGTTTGGGGTTAGGGTTTGGGGATAGGGTTAGGGTTAGGGTTGGGGTTGGGGTTGGGGTTTGGGGTTAGGGTTGGCATTGGGGTTGGGGTTGCGGGTTTGGGGTTGGGGTTGGGGTTAGGGTTAGGGTTTGGAACACATGTGTTTCACTTAGTGATGTGCTTCACTTAGTGACGGTTAGACGAAGTCAAGGGTCACAGCCAGTGCACGTGTAGGTCACTCAGAGATGGAAGACCAACTCAGTGGTAACAGCCAACACATGTGATTCACTTAGTGATGTGTTTCACTTAGTGTCAGTCAGGCCAAGTCAATGGTAATAGCAAGTGCACATCTAGGTCACTTAGAGTCGGCAAGACCAACTGAATAGTAATAGGGAACACATGCTTCACTTAGTGACGTGTTACACTTAGTGACCGTCAGGCCAAGTCAACCGTAACAGCCAGTGCACTTGTAGGTCACTCAGAGATGGAAGACCAACTCAATGGTAACAGCCAACACATGTGTTTCACTTAGTGACGTGTTTCACTTAGTGGCGGACTGGCCAAGTGAATGGTAACAGACAGTGAACGTGTAGGTCAGGGAGAGGCGGCAAAACCAAGTGAATGGTAATAGGCAAAACTTGTTTCACTTAGTGACGTGTTTCACTTAGTGACGGTCAGTCCACGTCAATGGTAACAGCCAGTTAAGGTTAACATTTAAGGTTAGGTTTTGGGTTTAAGGTTAGGGTTTACCGTTAGGGTTTAGGGTTAAGCGTTAGCGTTTACGGTTAAGGTTCGGGTTAACGTTTAGGGTGAAAGTTTAAGGTTAGGATTAGGGTTACGGTTTAGAGTTAGAGTTACAGTTTTGGGTTAGAGTTAGGGTTAGGGCTAAGTTTTGAGTTTAGGGTTAGAATTTGTCTTTAGGGTTAGGGCTAGGGCTAGGGTTAGGGTTAAAGTTTTGGCTTAGGGTTAGGGTTAGGTTTGGGTTTTAGGTGTAGAGATAGAGATAGGGTTAGGGTTAACATTTAAGGTTAGCTTTTGGATTTAAGGTTAGGGTTTACGGTTAGGGTTAGGGTCTGGGTTAAGTTTAGGGTTTAGGTGTAGAGTTAGAGTTTAGGGTTAGGGTTAGGGGTAGGGGTAGGGGTAGCGTTAGGGGTTAGGGTTAGGGTTAGGGTTAGGGACAATGGTAAGAGCCAGTGCATGTGTAGGTCACTGAGAGATGGAACACCAAATCAATGGTAACAGCCAACACATGTGTTTCACTTAGTGACGTTTTTCATTTATCGGCAGACAGGCCGGTAACAGCCAGTGCACATGTAGGTCACTCAGAGATGGCAAGACCAACTCCATGGTAACCGACAACACATGTGTTTCACTTAGTGATGTGTTTCACTTAGTGACGGTTAGACCAAGTCAAGGGTAACAAACAGCCAGTGCACGTGTAGGTCACTCAGAGATGGAAGACCAACTCAGTGGTAACAGCCAACACATGTGATTCACTTAGTGACGTGTTTCACTTAGTGATAGGCCAAGTCAATGGTAATACCCAGTGCACGTTTAGGTCACTTAGAGGCGGCAAGACCAACTGAATAGTAATGCTTCACATGCTTCACTTAGTGACGTGTTTCACTTAGTGATGGTTAGACCAAGTCAATGGTAACAGCCAGTGCAGGTGTAGGTCACTCAGAGATGGCAAGACCAACTCAATGGTAACAGCCAACACATGTGCTTCAGTTAGTGACATGTTTCACTTAGTGACAGACCAAGTCAAAGGTAACAGCCTGTGCATGTTACGGGTTAGGGGTTAGGGTTAGGGTTAGTGTTAGGGCAGACGTGTCAAACACAATGCCCGCCGGCCGAAGTGGTTTCATGTGGCCCGCGAAGCCATCCTGGAAACAGTGAGGGAACGGCCCTCACTGTCTTGGCCCTGGCCCAGAGACCCTCCTTCTGCCAGAGACCCTCAGATCTGTCCCATTCCTGCCCAGGCCCCCATAGGCACCCTTGATGCGAAGGATGTAGAGCTGGCCACGCCCAGCCAGTAGGCCATACCCACTTTAGCCACGCCCATCCAGACCACACTCACCCGGCCGGCCCCCTCAGGGCAATTGCAATGCTGATGCGGCCCTCAATGAAATTGAGTTTGACACCCCAGAGATAGAGAAACAAACTTCCGTGATTTTTAGCCAACTTTTATCAATCGGTCCCAAAAAAACATATCTGGCTACAGTTAAAACTTAAAATCTTCTGAATTAATGTATGTATTTGAATCCAATTTTTGCAGCTTTTTTACCTATCCACCAAGAGTAATTAAAAAGTCCCCTTATTCACATTTCCAGCATAAATGTGAAATACCTTTATACTTTAGACAATTTTTCCAGTGTCAAATGCCAACATCATTTTATAAAAATTAAGGCTGTAATATAATATGAATTTCAGTCTTTTCATCTGTATGCTGATTTTCTTTTGAATTGATGCATTTTTATTTTTATTTTCTTATGTTATGAGCCACCTGGAGTATTTGGAAACCACTACTGAATAAAGTAGAAAGCAGATGACAAGGTTATGTCAAAAGCAGAATTTAAAAATAATTAAATTTTTAAATTTAATCTGAATTGTAAAGAAAAATCTTCTGGCTAGCGCTGGTATTTTGTAGGTTTTTTAAAAAAAAATCTGGGTGTTGGAAGTCTTGAAGTCTAGGCTTTTCTATACGCAACATTAACCTCTTCTATTAAAATTACACAGTACATAAAACAGTAAAAATAGTATTTCAAAACTGATCTTAAAGTCTTTGTTATCTGGGTTTATTTGAACACAAAAGTCCTCTTTAAGGTTTCTAAGTTAGGCAATGATAGCCTGGAAGAGAAGAAATGCAACATCTTAAAATACAGTTTGAAGCAATTAAAGGAATTTATTATAGTTGGCCTGCTTGTATTTCCTTATTGGGGCAATCTAGAAGCAATTTTAAGGAAAGGTGCAGGTGATAGATAATTCAGCTCTTACTTAGAAACTTTGCAGGGAGATAGCTGTTTTTAGCAATAAAGCCTGTAGCTGGGACTCTACTAGTAGTATTATTTAATTTTCTCCAGCAAGGGGTTTTATAAAAGGTCTCTTAAAATGAGTTGCTTTGTTGGGCTTTAAAGAAAAATTTGGATTGCTTTTCTAGTTGAAAGATTGATTATATATTTCATAAAAGGTTGCTTTCAAGTTCAATGGCTGCCTTGCCTTTTTTTTGAGCCCTTAATCTAATATTTTACTGCTCCAGCAAAAACTATCCAAGTCCAGAAGCATGTTCAGTATACGCTATGTCAGCCTTCAAAAAACATTCAAACGACTCCCAAAATAATTGATATTTAATTTCCTAATTGTTTTCTGCCCAGCAACAGCCAATATGGGGAATCAGATGCCCCTCTAATATTTCTAAGCACAATTACCTACCTTTGTTGAGATATTTATACATAGGAATAAACCATTAATCCCCTGATTCAGTTCATCTACTTTTAGGTTTTTCCCTGACAAAATGTTTTAAATCCATACAGATTTCTGATAATGTTTTTTTTGTTAACGTTCTTACATTTATACCTTCTTGGGTAGAGAAAAGGCGGCTTTTTTCCAAATCATTTTGTGGCTTTGGCAGACTATTAATGTGAAGGTCTCTGGGACTTATAGTGGCTATTTTAATAGTTTTGTGAGTTGAAACACTGCTTAAGATTTATTTCGACATCCCACTTTTCTATAAGGCAGTGAATATAATACGCACACACACATATACACTCTCACTTGATAGTCCTTTCTCCTATTTAATAATCCTTAGAACAGAAGCATACATTTGGTTTCTATTTTTGACAAGCAAAAGATAACTTTAATATTCCTATTCATACAATGAAGGGTGCATGCACCTGGCTCCTAATTTTCAATTCCCATTAAAAGATTTTGCTTGCCATTTGGTGCTGGCCTAGTATAAATTGTGGCCCTAATTTTCCTACAACTTTGGGATTTGTGATAACATCTTTTTCTACTGAATAAATCTACCTTTTGCATGACAAATGCATGCATGTCACAGATACATTACAGTTGTTTCAAACTCCTGATAATAAGGTCCTCCTTTCAAAAGAGATAATACATGGAAAATATAGTCGTCTCTCTGCTGTGGTGCTTGCATCTTAAGAAATAAATATAAATTAAATCTTGGACCAGCTTGTTTTCCAACATGTTTCAAAGACTTAAAACTTTTGTTGCATTTAGAGTATTCTGCATTTGTCTTAATCAAACTTACAGTTCCAGATGAAATTTCCCAATCCCCCCCCCCCAATATTTAGGAGATTCAGAACCCAGCTTTATCTAGGCAAATAGCAAAATTCATGGTTTATTTGAATAATGTAGATGGCTTGGTGGGGTTCGGGGACCTTACAGCTCTTCCTCCTCCACTACTACTATTTGTGTGTCCCATTTCTGGAGAATAGCAATTCATTATTTTTGCCTTGGGCTGCTTCAGGCTCTTGCTCTAACACAAACCCACCTTCCTTCTACCCCCGATCTCTTGGCACCCCTAGTTGCCAAGATCAGTTTCTGTACGTTCTCAGTGTACCTTGGAAAGTTTTAATAAAGGGGAAAACCTTTCAGGTTGGGCTCCTAAGGGTATTGTACAACGCAATAGACGTCAAAATTGAAAACCATGCAGCATAAGTTAAAATTGGGAATTATCAATTTGCCTTGTTGGAATCTTGAGCTCGGTTTTCAGGCTTGTATATGTTTTAAATATTTTTAAATCGTTCAACGTTTAGTCATTTCTGACTCATGCTACCCTGTCAAGAAAGGGGGTATTCATCTTTGTATCATATTTGACCAATACCAAGTGAGTGAGATCTTTGCCTTTTGATCCACTAGCATCACTTCTCCAATGAATTTGCACGTTTAAAGTAAATCCAATGTAGTCTTGTGATTTTGGCTTCTAGTGATGTGTTTCTGGATTTATAACATTGAGCACTTGTTTGCTCTGTCTAATGGCTGAAGAATTCTGGGAGTTGAGGTCCACAAAGTCATAAAAGGGCCATGTTTGAAGACCCCTGCTCTATTTGCTTTAAGAACAGCAGTCTACTATATTTGTGCCTGGTCATCTCCATTGGACTACTGTAATGAGGTCTATGTGGAGCTATCCTTGAAAGAGTGCTTGGAAGCTATGGCTGGTGTGGAATGCAGCGATGTGGGCAATTCTGGGGATGGTGATCATTAAACAAATTGCCATGGTTGTTAAGTGAATCTGTGGTCCTTAAACGAACTCATTGTTTGCTATGGAGCATTTTTGCTAAAAAGGACAGAAATAATACCAGTGTTCTGCAAAATTGTCATAAATCACTTGACTAAAATGTCATGTAACCAGGGGTAACCATCAAAAGTTTGGAACCAGATCATAACTACCTTTTTTGTGGGGGGTGGGGGGAAGAAGGGAGACTATTGTAATTTTGAACAGTCGCTAAGCAACTGGACATAAGGACTATCTGTGTTGATGTGGATCAGGAGGCAGAATGGAAGGGCAAGGCAAGGAGAGGTTTCACCATAAAGATTTGCAAAGGAATAGCTTTTCAAGTTAAGGCAGGCAGAAAAGTGCTAAAACAAGCTGGGGAAAGTTTTTTTTTAAAAAAAATTTGGCTACATAAGAGTAATAAACATTCAAAAGACACCTGACAACCAACTTTGGAATTTCAGTGCTGCTGTCAGATCAGAAAGCAACTTTTAACTCTGTTGGAAAAATAAAATAAAATAAGAATCTTCCAGGTTTCTCTTCCCGGGCTCTCTGCCTCTTTCTTTAATGGTAGTTTGTGGTGCGAGTCTTGTCTTGACAATACCAGTGAAACTTGTCACGCTAATAGTCATTTGAGAGCAAATTCACACACTACAATAACTCCAGTCCAGCCAGAGTCAACAAAATTCATAAAGAGTTCAGAGGAAAGTACTCAAACTGTTCCCACGAATCTGCGTGTCTTAAAAAACAGTTCTGAAACAGCATCACCCTAGGAACAATTTATTGCATACACAACAACTAGCAGTTCTAGCAAAGCTGATGGAAATAATTCCACATAAACATTTGGGTCTTTTTAAGATTCTAAGAATCTTGTACAGATAGTCCTTGACTTATGAACCACCAATGGGATCACAATTTCCATTGCTAAGCTGGAGGGTTCTTAAAGGAGTCATTCCCAATTTACCACCTTCCACCCCCCCCCCCCCATGGATAAGGGAATCACTGCAGTAATGTAAGTGAATCTCATGGCTGTTAAGTAAATACAGCTTTCTCCCCCCCATTGATTTTCCTTGTTGGAAGCTGGCTGGGATGGTTAGAAATGGTGATCAGATGATTCTGGGGTGCTGTAAATGTCATAGATACACACACACAAAACCAGTTGCCAGGTGTCCAAATTTTGATCATGTAACGAGATGCTGCAGCATGAGGACCATTCATAAGTCACTTTTTATGTGGTGGTGTGACCTCAAATGATCTCTAAACAAATGTAAGAGACCACTTGTACTTGGGTTGCAGAAAGCTGGATGGCAGAAAAGGGCTAACTTTCCCCATTTTTTATGTCATCTCTTATCTAGAGCCAGGGGTAGGGCAACCCTCAACTGTTAGTTCTATGGAAGACACCTTGATATGATAAAGGATTGCTAAACTGTAGAAGTAACTGCAAGCTACTGTTGTAACAGTGTCCAGGTATCTTCTACCTGGTTGACATTAGCATGAGCAAAGCTCAACTTGTAATAGATTTCGATCTCGATCTTTCTAACTACTCACCTGATGAAGCCAGATTGGAAGTCTGGGGATGCAAGAAGACTCAGACTAATAGCTTACCTGCTTCAACTCTATAACCCTAACCCCCCCCCCAACAACGTGGTTCATGCATTTGGTTTAATCCATGGTTTTCTGAGTAAGAAACAAATTGGTTGGATTGTTTCATATTATTTTCCGCTGAAGTGGGATTTATTTAATTCTGAATTCAAGTGGTTTTTTTAAAATCCAGCCAGTGCAGTTGATAAACTCTTATTTGATGGTTTAGCAGGTTCTGTGAGTTAGAACATAGAGTAGTGTTGGGACCTTGGAGGTCTTCTAGCAAGAGACCCTATGCCAGGAGTGTCAAACTGGTGGCCCATGGGCCAAATGTCACATGCAGGCCACACCCATCCCAGCTCCGGAAAAGCAAAAAACATTGTGATACACCACAATACATCATGTGATGTGATTGAGTTTGATACCTATGCCCTATACCATTTTAGACAAATGGTTGTAATTTCTTTTTAAAAGCCTCCCCTCCAGTAATGGAACACCCATAACTTCTGGAGGCAAGCTGTTCCACTGATTAATTGTTCTAACTGTCAGGAAATTTCTCCTTAATTCCAGGTTGGTTCTCTAATGATCCTTTACCTGTTATTTATTTAATAGAGCACAATTATCTGTAGTAGAGACCCCCATGGCAGAAAGCATGCTTTCGTTCGTACCTCTTTACACCAATAAAAGTATAATAGATCACATTTCTGCAAGGCTGATAACTGTGACAGACCAAAGTATGGAGACAGGAAAGTTGTTTAATATTGGTATTTTCAGGGTAAATATGTTCTTCGTTTATGTAAGATGAGTGGATTAATAGATTTCTTTGGTATCTTAGAATATGTCTCCATTAATGTGAAACATGTGAATATGGTTGCAATGTATTTTGGCTAAATGTCAACAATGGGCATTCCATGTCAAGGAATCAGCAGAAAAAAAATGTGTTAACGGAATCTGCAGCTATGCATCATGTTTAATGATATATACATGGATATTTAATTTTGCAGGAAACTGAATTGCTTAAGTAAATCTCTGCTACTTTTGCACAAAAAAGTTACCAGTCCTAGGAAGAGAGCTTTGATGCAATGTCTTTTATGCATATGTGTGATTGTGCAGAAGATCAGAGAAACCTGGGAGGAATGAGGGTTAATCAAGTAAATCCTAGTCCCAACTTCTCCAAGAATGCATGGACCATTACACATTTCTGTGACCACCTCATGTGGGAGCCTGCACAGTGGGGGGTGGGCAAGTGGCATGTGAATGTTGCTGTCAATCCATAAATAACCCAAATGATAACATTTGCACATCATGACTCAAAACATCTTTGTTGATGTTGAGTGCATATAGCCTCTACGGTATGGAATCTCTGAACTCTAATGGAAATATGGGCAGTTATTTAATAGCAAAAGCAATAGCACTTAGACTTATATACTGCTTCATAGTGTTTTACAGCCTTCTCTAAATGGTTTATAGCAGACATGTCAAACACAAGGCCCGGGGGCCGGATCCGGCCCGCAAAGTGGTTTCATGCGGCCTGCGAAGCCATCCTGGAAACAGTGAGGGAACGGCCCCCACTGCCTTGGCCCTGGCCCTGGCCCAGAGACCCTCCTCCTGCCAGAGACCGTCAGATCCGTCCCACTCCTGCCCAGGCCCCCATAGGCACCCTTGATGTGAAAGATGTAGAGCTGGCCACGCCTACCCAGTAGGCCACGCCCACCCTGGCCATACCCACCGGCCCCCTGACGGCAACCGCAATGCTGATGTGGCCCTCAATGAAATTGAGTTTGACACCTTTGGGTTAGGGTTAGGGTTGGAGTTGGGGTGGGGGTTTGAGGTTAGGGGTGGGGGTTTGGGGTTAGGGTTAGGGTTAGGGTTAGGGTTAGGGGTTGGGGTTTGGGTTTAGGGTTGGGGGTTAGGGTTAGGGTTGGGGTTTTGGGTTAGGGTTGGGGGTTTGGGGTTAGGGTTGGGGTTTGGGGTTAGGGTTGGGGTTTTGGGTTAGGGTTGGGGGTTTGGGGTTAGGGTTGGGGTTTGGGGTTAGGGTTGGGGTTTGGGGTTTGGGGTTAGTGTTGGGGTTTTGGGTTAGGGTTGGGTGTTTGGGGTTGGTTTGGGGGTTAGGGTTTGGGTATAGGGTTAGGATTAGGATTAGGATTAGGATTAGGGGTTAGGGATAGGGTTGGGGTTTGGTTTTTAGGGTTAGGGTTAGGGGTTAGGGTTAAAGTTACGGTTTAGGGTTTGGGGTTTGGGATTAGGGCTAGGGTTAGGGTTAGGGTTAAGGTTAAGGTTAGGGTTTTGGTTAGGGTTAGGGTTAGGGTTAGGGCTAGGGTTAGGGTTAGGGATAGAGTTAGGGTTTGGGGTTATGGTTGGGGTTGGGGTTGGGGGTTAGGGTTTGGGGTAAGGGGTTGGTTTTGGGGGTTAGGGTTTGGGGATAGGGTTAGGGTTTGGGGTTAGGGATAGGGTTAGGGTTAGGGTTAGGATTAGGGGTTAGGGTTAGGGATAGGGTTGGGGTTGGGGGTTCGGGTTGGGGGTTGCGGTTGGGGTTTGGGATTAGGGTTAGTGTTTGGAGTTAGGGTTTGGGGTTATGGTTATGGTTGGGGTTAGGGGTTAGGGTTAGGGTTAGGGTTAGTGTTAGGGCAGACGTGTCAAACACAATGCCCGCCGGCCGAAGTGGTTTCATGTGGCCCGCGAAGCCATCCTGGAAACAGCGAGGGAACGGCCCTCACTGTCTTGGCCCTGGCCCAGAGACCCTCCTTCTGCCAGAGACCCTCAGATCTGTCCCATTCCTGCCCAGGCCCCCATAGGCACCCTTGATGCGAAGGATGTAGAGCTGGCCACGCCCACCCAGTAGGCCATACACACTTTAGCCACGCCCACCCAGACCACACTCACCCGGCCCCCTGAGGGCAATTGTAATGCTGATGCGGTCCTCAATGAAATTGAGTTTGACACCCCAGAGATAGAGAAACAAACTTCCGTGATTTTTAGCCAACTTTTATCAATTGGTCCCAAAAAAACATATCTGGCTAGAGTTGAAACTTAAAATCTTCTGAATTAATGTATGTATTTGAATCCAATTTTTTCAGCTTTTTTACCTATCCACCAAGAGTAATTAAAAAGTCCCCTTATTCACATTTCCAGCATAAATGTGAAATACCTTTATACTTTAGACAATTTTTCCAGTGTCAAATGCCAACATCATTTTATAAAAATTAAGGCTGTAATATAATATGAATTTCAGTCTTTTCATCTGTATGCTGATTTTCTTTTGAATTGTTGCATTTTTATTTTTTTTTCTTATGTTATGAGCCACCTGGAGTATTTGGACACCACTACTGAATAAAGTAGAAAGCAGATGACAAGGTTATGTCAAAAGCAGAATTTAAAAATAATTAAATTTTTAAATTTAATCTGAATTGTAAAGAAAAATCTTCTGGAACAAAGTATAGGGGGTTGGGTTCCCCCATCCTTAACTCAGGGGTGTCAAATGTGTCTTTTTATAATGAACATAAAAAAGTCAAAATTTTACTTGCAATGACCTAGCTGCCATTTTGACTTTTTTGACCTAAGTTGACAAAATGCAAGGACTTTGGCCAAATGAGCATGCAGTATTACCAATGCATGGGGTAGACAGATTTCCACAACTTACTTTATAGCCCAATTATTATTATTTGAACATAGCAATTTTGTTATTATATGTCACAGGATTTATTTAAAGGAACTGCGATCAAGTGCAACCATTTATTTTATTTTATTTTATTTTTTATTAAATTTATATACCGCCCTTTCCCAAAGGACTCAGGGCGGTTTACAGGGTACTTTGCAGACAATAAATACAATTTGCATACTATACAATCTGCATACAATGAAAAGCATACAGTGGTGGGTTGTAGGCTGGGTTGTTTCATCAGCTGAAATTTATTCCCTTCCAATGCCATCCTCTTTTGTATTTATATTGGAGATTTTGCATTGCAAACTGCAGTTTCTCCTTCAAAGGGGAGAATGTACTTGTGTAGAGCAGTTGCCCTCAGCAAAATCCAGCAGACAAAATCCAGCTTTGACTTGAGAAGCTTTTCCAGAAAGTCAGAGCAAAATTCAGGCTATCTTTCCCTTTTTTTCATGCAGCTCACTCAACCATTACAAGTTTTGCATGCAACCCACTAAACCATTATTAGTTTGCAATTTTCTGTTTCCTTTTTTTTTTTTTTACTGAAACTGCCGCTTTGGAAAATATTGGTCCGGGCTGGAATGTTCAAATGGAAACTGGGGGATGGGGGGAGAACAGTTTCAGGCCGGTAACAGCCAGTGCACCTATAGGTCACTCAGAGATGGCAAGACCAACTCCTTGGTAACCGACAACACATGTGTTTCACTTAGTGATGTGCTTCACTTAGTGACGGTTAGACGAAGTCAAGGGTCACAGCCAGTGCACGTGTAGGTCACTCAGAGATGGAAGACCAACTCAGTGGTAACAGCCAACACATGTGATTCACTTAGTGATGTGTTTCACTTAGTGTCAGTCAGGCCAAGTCAATGGTAATAGCAAGTGCACGTCTAGGTCACTTAGAGTCGGCAAGACCAACTGAATAGTAATAGGGAACACATGCTTCACTTAGTGACGTGTTACACTTAGTGACCGTCAGGCCAAGTCAACCGTAACAGCCAGTGCACTTGTAGGTCACTCAGAGATGGAAGACCAACTCAATGGTAACAGCCAACACATGTGTTTCACTTAGTGACGTGTTTCACTTAGTGGCGGACTGGCCAAGTGAATGGTAACAGCCAGTGAACGTGTAGGTCAGGTAGAGGCGGCAAAACCAAGTGAATGGTAATAGGCAAAACTTCTTTCACTTAGTGACGTGTTTCACTTAGTGACGGTCAGTCCAAGTCAATGGTAACAGCCAGTTAAGGTTAACATTTAAGGTTAGGTTTTGGGTTTAAGGTTAGGGTTTACTGTTAGGGTTTAGGGTTAAGCGTTAGCGTTTAGGGTTAAGGTTCGGGTTAACGTTTAGGGTGAAAGTTTAAGGTTAGGGTTAGGGTTAGGGTTTAGAGTTAGAGTTACAGTTTTGGGTTAGAGTTAGGGTTAGGGCTAAGTTTTGAGTTTAGGGTTAGAATTTGTCTTTAGGGTTAGGGTTAGGGCTAGGGTTAGGGTTAAAGTTTTGGGTTAGGGTTAGGGTTAGGTTTGGGGTTTAGGTGTAGAGATAGAGATAGGGTTAGGGTTAACATTTAAGGTTAGCTTTTGGGTTTAAGGTTAGGGTTTACGGTTAGGGTTAGGGTCTGGGTTAAGTTTAGGGTTTAGGTGTAGAGTTAGAGTTTAGGGTTAGGGTTAGCGTTAGGGGTAGGGGTAGCGTTAGGGGTTAGGGTTAGGGTTAGGGTTAGGGACAATGGTAAGAGCCAGTGCATGTGTAGGTCACTGAGAGATGGAAGACCAAATCAATGGTAACACCCAACACATGTGTTTCACTTAGTGACGTGTTTCATTTATCGGCAGACAGGCCGGTAACAGCCAGTGCACATGTAGGTCACTCAGAGATGGCAAGACCAACTCCATGGTAACCGACAACACATGTGTTTCACTTAGTGATGTGTTTCACTTAGTGACGGTTAGACCAAGTCAAGGGTAACAAACAGCCAGTGCACGTGTAGGTCACTCAGAGATGGAAGACCAACTCAGTGGTAACAGCCAACACATGTGATTCACTTAGTGACGTGTTTCACTTAGTGACAGGCCAAGTCAATGGTAATACCCAGTGCACGTTTAGGTCACTTAGAGGCGTCAAGACCAACTGAATAGTAATAGGCAACACATGCTTCACTTAGTGACGTGTTTCACTTAGTGATGGTTAGACCAAGTCAATGGTAACAGCCAGTGCAGGTGTAGGTCACTCAGAGATGGCAAGACCAACTCAATGGTAACAGCCAACACATGTTACGGTTTAGGGGTTAGGGGTTAGGGGTTATGGTTATGGTTAGGGTTAGTGTTAGGGCAGACGTGTCAAACAAAATGCCCGCCGGCCGAAGTGGTTTCATGTGGCAAGAGAAGCCATCCTGGAAACAGTGAGGGAACGGCCCTCACTGTCTTGGCCCTGGCCCAGAGACCCTCCTTCTGCCAGAGACCCTCAGATCTGTCCCATTCCTGCCCAGGCCCCCATAGGCACCCTTGATGCGAAGGATGTAGAGCTGGCCACGCCCACCCAGTAGGCCATACCCACTTTAGCCACGCCCATCCAGACCACACTCACCCGGCCGGCCCCCTCAGGGCAATTGCAATGCTGATGCGGCCCTCAATGAAATTGAGTTTGACACCCCAGAGATAGAGAAACAAACCTCCGTGATTTTTAGCCAACTTTTTATCAATCGGTCCCAAAGAAACATATCTGGCTACAGTTAAAACTTAAAATCTTCTGAATTAATGTATGTATTTGAATCCAATTTTTGCAGCTTTTTTACCTATCCACCAAGAGCTCAAATTCGAAAAACAAACACATATTCATGTTCCCCCGGCTCACCTAAGACCAAAAAACCATGATTTATGCCGATCTGATGTCTCCATGCGGAGATAGCCCATGTTATATCTTGCATTTGTTAGAAAAAACTGCTTTTAGCAAGAAAAGTGCCCTTTGCAGATAGAGCTCAAATTCGAAAAACAAACACATATTCATGTTCCCCTGGCTCACCGAAGACCAAAAAACCATGAGTTATGCAGATCTGATGTCTCCTTGCGGAGATAGCCCATGTTATATCTTGCATTTGTTAGGAAAAACTGTTTATAGCATGAAAAGTGCCCATTGCAGATAGAGCTCAAATTCGAAAAACAAACACGTATTCATGTTCCCCCGGCTCACCGAAGACCAAAAAACCATGAGTTATGCAGATCTGATGTCTCCTTGCGGAGATAGCCCATGTTATATCTTGCATTTGTTAGGAAAAACTGCTTATAGCATGAAAAGTGCCCTTTGCAGATAGAGCTCAAATTCAAAAAACAAACACATATTCATGTTCCCCCGGCTCACCGAAGACCAAAAAACCATGAGTTATGCAGATCTGATGTCTCCTTGCGGAGATAGCCCATGTTATATCTTGCATTTGTTAGGAAAAACTGCTTATAGCAAGAAAAGTGCCCTTTGCAGATAGAGCTCAAATTCGAAAAACAAACAGGTATTCATGTTCCCCCACCTCCCCGAAGACCAAAAAACCATGCGTTTGCGGAGATAGCCCATGTTATATCTTGCATTTGTTAGTAAAAACTGTTTATAGCATGAAAAGTGCCCATTGCAGATAGAGCTCAAATTCGAAAAACGAACACATATTCATGTTCCCCTGGCTCACCGAAGACCAAAAAACCATGAGTTATGCAGATCTGATGTCTCCTTGCGGAGATAGCCCATGTTATATCTTGCATTTGTTAGGAAAAACTGCTTATAGCAAGAAAAGTGCCCTTTGCAGATAGAGCTCAAATTCGAAAAACAAACACATATTCATGTTCCCCCGGCTCACCGAAGACCAAAAAACCATGAGTTTTACAGATCTGATGTCTCCTTGCGGAGATAGCCCATGTTATATCTTGCATTTGTTAGGAAAAACTGTTTATAGCATGAAAAGTGCCCATTGCAGATAGAGCTCAAATTCGAAAAACAAACACATATTCATGTTCCCCTGGCTCACCGAAGACCAAAAAACCACGAGTTATGCAGATCTGATGTCTCCTTGCGGAGATAGCCCATGTTATATCTTGCATTTGTTAGGAAAAACTGCTTATAGCATGAAAAGTGCCCATTGCAGATAGAGCTCAAATTCGAAAAACAAACACATATTCATGTTCCCCTGGCTCACCGAAGACCAAAAAACCATGAGTTATGCAGATCTGATGTCTCCTTGAGGAGATAGCCCATGTTATATCTTGCATTTGTTAGGAAAAACTGCTTTTAGCAAGAAAAGTGCCCTTTGCAGATAGAGCTCAAATTCGAGAAACAAACACGTATTCATGTTCCCCAACCTCCCCGAAGACCAAAAAACCATGCGTTTTGCAGTTCTGATGTCTCCTTGCGGAGATAGCCCATGTTATATCTTGCATTTGTTAGGAAAAACTGCTTATAGCATGAAAAGTGCCCTTTGCAGATAGAGCTCAAATTCGAAAAACAAACACATATTCATGTTCCCCCGGCTCACCGAAGACCAAAAAACCACGAGTTATGCAGATCTGATGTCTCCTTGCGGAGATAGCCCATGTTATATCTTGCATTTGTTAGGAAAAACTGCTTATAGCATAAAAAGTGCCCTTTGCAGATAGAGCTCAAATTCGAAAAACAAACACATATTCATGTTCCCCCGGCTCACCGAAGACCAAAAAACCATGAGTTATGCAGATCTGATGTCTCCTTGCGGAGATAGCCCATGTTATATCTTGCATTTGTTAGGAAAAACTGCTTTTAGCAAGAAAAGTGCCCTTTGCAGATAGAGCTCAAATTTGAAAAACAAACACATATTCATGTTCCCCCGGCTCACAGAAGACCAAAAAACCATCAGTTATGCAGATCTGATGTCTCCTTGCGGAGATAGCCCATGGTATATCTTGCATTTGTTAGGAAAAACTGCTTATAGCATGAAAAGTGCCCATTGCAGATAGAGCTCAAATTCGAAAAACAAACAGGTATTCATGTTCCCCCACCTCCCCGAAGACTAAAAAACCATGCGTTTTACAGTTATGATGTCTCCTTGCGGAGATAGCCCATGTTATATCTTGCATTTGTTAGGAAAAACTGCTTATAGCAAGAAAAGTGCCCATTGCAGATAGAGCTCAAATTCGAAAAACGAACACATATTCATGTTCCCCTGGCTCACCGAAGACCAAAAAACCATGAGTTATGCAGATCTGATGTCTCCATGCGGAGATAGCCCATGTTATATCTTGCATTTGTTAGGAAAAACTGCTTTTAGCAAGAAAAGAGCCCTTTGCAGATAGAGCTCAAATTCGAAAAACAAACACATATTCATGTTCCCCCGGCTCACCGAAGACCAAAAAACCATCAGTTATGCAGATCTGATGTCTCCTTGCGGAGATAGCCCGTGTTATATCTTGCATTTGTTAGGAAAAACTGCTTTTAGCAAGAAAAGTGCCCTTTGCAGATAGAGCTGAAAGTCGAAAAACAAACACATATTCATGTTCCCCCGGCTCACTGAAGACCAAAAAACCATGAGTTTTACAGATCTGATGTCTCCTTTCGGAGATAGCCCATGTTATATCTTGCATTTGTTAGGAAAAACTGCTTATACTGTAGCATGAAAAGTGCCCTTTGCAGATAGAGCTCAAATTCGAAAAACAAACACATATTCATGTTCCCCCGGCTCACTGAAGAACAAAAAACCATGAGTTTTACAGATCTGATGTCTCCTTGCGGAGATAGCCCATGTTATATCTTGCATTTGTTAGGAAAAACTGTTTATAGCATGAAAAGTGCCCATTGCAGATAGAGCTCAAATTCGAAAAACAAACACGTATTCATGTTCCCCCGGCTCACCGAAGACCAAAAAACCATGAGTTATGCAGATCTGATGTCTCCTTGCGGAGATAGCCCATGTTATATCTTGCATTTGTTAGGAAAAACTGCTTTTAGCAAGAAAAGTGCCCTTTGCAGATAGAGCTCAAATTCGAAAAACAAACAGGTATTCATGTTCCCCAACCTCCCCGAAGACCAAAAAACCATGCGTTTTGCAGTTCTGATGTCTCCTTGCGGAGATAGCCCATGTTATATCTTGCATTTGTTTGTAAAAACTGTTTATAGCATGAAAAGTGCCCATTGCAGATAGAGCTCAAATTCGAAAAACAAACACATATTCATGTTCCCCCGGCTCACCGAAGACCAAAAAACCACGAGTTATGCAGATCTGATGTCTCCTTGCGGAGATAGCCCATGTTATATCTTGCATTTGTTAGGAAAAACTGCTTATACTGTAGCATGAAAAGTGCCCTTTGCAGATAGAGCTCAAATTCGAAAAACGAACACATATTCATGTTCCCCTGGCTCACCGAAGACCAAAAAACCATGAGTTATGCAGATCTGATGTCTCCTTGCGGAGATAGCCCATGTTATATCTTGCATTTGTTAGGAAAAACTGCTTATAGCAAGAAAAGTGCCCTTTGCAGATAGAGCTCAAATTCGAAAAACAAACACATATTCATGTTCCCCCGGCTCACCGAAGACCAAAAAACCATGAGTTTTACAGATCTGATGTCTCCTTGCGGAGATAGCCCATGTTATATCTTGCATTTGTTAGGAAAAACTGTTTATAGCATGAAAAGTGCCCATTGCAGATAGAGCTCAAATTCGAAAAACAAATACATATTCATGTTCCCCCGGCTCACCGAAGACCAAAAAACCATGAGTTATGCAGATCTGATGTCTCCTTGCGGAGATAGCCCATGTTATATCTTGCATTTGTTAGGAAAAACTGCTTATAGCAAGAAAAGTGCCCTTTGCAGATAGAGCTCAAATTCGAAAAACAAACACATATTCATGTTCCCCCGGCTCACCGAAGACCAAAAAACCATGAGTTTTACAGATCTGATGTCTCCTTGCGGAGATAGCCCATGTTATATCTTGCATTTGTTAGGAAAAACTGTTTATAGCATGAAAAGTGCCCATTGCAGATAGAGCTCAAATTCGAAAAACAAACACGTATTCATGTTCCCCCGGCTCACCGAAGACCAAAAAACCATGAGTTATGCAGATCTGATGTCTCCTTGCGGAGATAGCCCATGTTATATCTTGCATTTGTTAGGAAAAACTGCTTTTAGCAAGAAAAGTGCCCTTTGCAGATAGAGCTCAAATTCGAAAAACAAACAGGTATTCATGTTCCCCAGCCTCCCCGAAGACCAAAAAACCATGCGTTTTGCAGATCTGATGTCTCCTTGCGGAGATAGCCCATGTTATATCTTGCATTTGTTAGGAAAAACTGCTTATAGCAAGAAAAGTGCCCTTTGCAGATAGAGCTCAAATTCGAAAAACAAACACGTATTCATGTTCCCCAACCTCCCCGAAGACCAAAAAACCATGCGTTTTGCAGTTCTGATGTCTCCTTGCGGAGATAGCCCATGTTATATCTTGCATTTGTTAGTAAAAACTGTTTATAGCATGAAAAGTGCCCATTGCAGATAGAGCTCAAATTCAAAAAACAAACACATATTCATGTTCCCCCGGCTCACCGAAGACCAAAAAACCACGAGTTATGCAGATCTGATGTCTCCTTGCGGAGATAGCCCATGTTATATCTTGCATTTGTTAGGAAAAACTGCTTATAGCATGAAAAGTGCCCTTTGCAGATAGAGCTCAAATTCGAAAAACAAACACATATTCATGTTCCCCCGGTTCACCGAAGACCAAAAAACCATGAGTTATGCAGATCTGATGTCTCCTTGCGGAGATAGCCCATGTTATATCTTGCATTTGTTAGGAAAAACTGCTTTTAGCAAGAAAAGTGCCCTTTGCAGATAGAGCTCAAATTTGAAAAACAAACATATATTCATGTTCCCCCGGCTCACCGAAGACCAAAAAACCATCAGTTATGCAGATCTGATGTCTCCTTGCGGAGATAGCCCATGTTATATTTTGCATTTGTTAGGAAAAACTGCTTTTAGCAAGAAAAGTGCCCTTTGCAGATAGAGCTCAAATTCGAAAAACAAACACATATTCATGTTCCCCCGGCTCACCGAAGACTAAAAAACCATGCGTTTTACAGTTATGATGTCTCCTTGCGGAGATAGCCCATGTTATATCTTGCATTTGTTAGGAAAAACTGCTTATAGCAAGAAAAGTGCCCATTGCAGATAGAGCTCAAATTCGAAAAATGAACACATATTCATGTTCCCCTGGCTCACCGAAGACCAAAAAACCATGAGTTATGCAGATCTGATGTCTCCATGCGGAGATAGCCCATGTTATATCTTGCATTTGTTAGGAAAAACTGCTTTTAGCAAGAAAAGTGCCCTTTGCAGATAGAGCTCAAATTCGAAAAACAAACACATATTCATGTTCCCCCGGCTCACCGAAGACCAAAAAACCATGAGTTTTAAAGATCTGATGTCTCCTTGCGGAGATAGCCCATGTTATATCTTGCATTTGTTAGGAAAAACTGCTTATAGCATGAAAAGTGCCCTTTGCAGATAGAGCTCAAATTCGAAAAACAAACACATATTCATTTTCCCCCACCTCCCCGAAGAACAAAAAACCATTCGTTTTGCAGTTCTGATGTCTCCTTGCGGAGATAGCCCATGTTATATCTTGCATTTGTTAGGAAAAACTGCTTTTAGCAAGAAAAGTGCCCTTTGCAGATAGAGCTGAAATTCGAAAAACAAACACATATTCATGTTCCCCCGGCTCACTGAAGACCAAAAAACCATGAGTTTTACAGATCTGATGTCTCCTTGCGGAGATAGCCCATGTTATATCTTGCATTTGTTAGGAAAAACTGCTTATACTGTAGCATGAAAAGTGCCCTTTGCAGATAGAGCTCAAATTCGAAAAACAAACACATATTCATGTTCCCCCGGCTCACCGAAGACCAAAAAACCATGAGTTATGCAGATCTGATGTCTCCTTGCGGAGATAGCCCATGTTATATCTTGCATTTGTTAGGAAAAACTGCTTATAGTAAGAAAAGTACCCTTTGCAGATAGAGCTGAAATTCGAAAAACAAACACATATTCATGTTCCCCCGGCTCACCGAAGACCAAAAAACCATGAGTTTTAAAGATCTGATGTCTCCTTGCGGAGATAGCCCATGTTATATCTTGCATTTGTTAGGAAAAACTGCTTATAGCATGAAAAGTGCCCTTTGCAGATAGAGCTCAAATTCGAAAAACAAACACATATTCATGTTCCCCCGGCTCACCGAAGACCAAAAAACCATCAGTTATGCAGATCTGATGTCTCCTTGCGGAGATAGCCCATGTTATATTTTGCATTTGTTAGGAAAAACTGCTTGTAGCAAGAAAAGTGCCCTTTGCAGATAGAGCTCAAATTCGAAAAACAAACACATATTCATGTTCCCCAACCTCCCCGAAGAACAAAAAACAATGCGTTTGGCAGTTCTGATGTCTCCTTGCGGAGATAGCCCATGTTATATCTTGCATTTTTTAGTAAAAACTGTTTATAGCATGAAAAGTGCCGATTGCAGATAGAGCTCAAATTCGAAAAACAAACACATATTCATGTTCCCCCGGCTCACCGAAGACCAGAAAACCATGAGTTTTGCAGATCTGATGTCTCTTTGCGGAGATAGCCCATGTTATATCTTGCATTTGTTAGGAAAAACTGCTTTTAGCAAGAAAAGTGCCCTTTGCAGATAGAGCTCAAATTCGAAAAACAAACACATATTCATGTTACCCCAGCTCACCGAAGACAAAAAACCATGAGTTTTGCAGATCTGATGTCTCCTTGCGGAGATAGCCCATGTTATATCTTGCATTTGTTAGGAAAAACTGTTTATAGCAAGAAAAGTGCCCTTTGCAGATAGAGCTCAAATTCGAAAACCAAACACATATTCAAGTTCCCCAGGCTCACCGAACAACAAAAAACCATGCGTTTTGCAGTTCTGATGTCTCCTTGCGGAGATAGCCCATGTTATATCTTGCATTTGTTAGGAAAACCTGTTTATAGCATGAAAAGTGCCCATTGCAGATAGAGCTCAAATTCGAAAAACAAACACATATTCATGTTCCCCTGGCTCACGGAAGACCAGAAAACCATGAGTTTTGCAGATCTGATGTCTCCTTGCGGAGATAGCCCATGTTATATCTTGCATTTGTTAGGAAAAACTGCTTTTAGCAAGAAAAGTGCTCTTTGCAGATAGAGCTCAAATTCGAAAAACAAACACATATTCATATTCCCCCGGCTCACCGAAGACCAAAAAACCATGAGTTTTACAGATCTGATGTCTCCTTGCGGAGATAGCCCATGCTATATCTTGCATTTGTTAGGAAAAACTGCTTTTAGCAAGAAAAGTGCCCTTTGCAGATAGAGCTCAAATTCGAAAAACAAACACATATTCATGTTACCCCGGCTCACCGAAGACAAAAAAACCATGAGTTTTGCAGATCTGATGTCTCCTTGCGGAGATAGCCCATGTTATATCTTGCATTTGTTAGGAAAATCTGCTTTTAGCAAGAAAAGTGCCCATTGCAGATAGAGCTCAAATTCGAAAAACAAACACATATTCATGTTCCCCTGGCTCACCGAAGACAAAAAAACCATGAGTTTTGCAGATCTGATGTCTCCTTGTGGAGATAGCCCATGTTATATTTTGCATTTGTTAGGAAAAACTGCTTTTAACAAGAAAAGTGCCCTTTGCAGATAGAGCTCAAATTAGAAAAACAAACACATATTCATGTTCCCCAACCTCCCCGAAGACCAAAAAACAATGCGTTTGGCAGTTCTGATGTCTCCTTGCGGAGATAGCCCATGTTATATCTTGCATTTTTTAGTAAAAACTGTTTATAGCATGAAAAGTGCCGATTGCAGATAGAGCTCAAATTCGAAAAACAAACACATATTCATGTTCCCCTGGCTCACCGAAGACCAGAAAACCATGAGTTTTGCAGATCTGATGTCTCTTTGCGGAGATAGCCCATGTTATATCTTGCATTTGTTAGGAAAAACTGCTTTTAGCAAGAAAAGTGCCCTTTGGAGATAGAGCTCAAATTCGAAAAACAAACACATATTCATGTTACCCCAGCTCACCGAAGACAAAAAACCATGAGGTTTGCAGATCTGATGTCTCCTTGCGGAGATAGCCCATGTTATATGTTGCATTTGTTAGGAAAAACTGCTTTTAGCAAGAAAAGTGCCCTTTGCAGATAGAGCTCAAATTCGAAAAACAAACACATATTCAAGTTCCCCAGGCTCACCGAAGAACAAAAAACCATGCGTTTTGCAGTTCTGATGTCTCCTTGCGGAGATAGCCCATGTTATATCTTGCATTTGTTAGGAAAAACTGTTTATAGCAAGAAAAGTGCCCTTTGCAGATAGAGCTCAAATTCGAAAAACAAACACATATTCAAGTTCCCCAGGCTCACCGAAGAACAAAAAACCATGCGTTTTGCAGTTCTGATGTCTCCTTGCGGAGATAGCCCATGTTATATCTTGCATTTGTTAGGAAAAGCTGTTTATAGCATGAAAAGTGCCCATTGCAGATAGAGCTCAAATTCGAAAAACAAACACATATTCATGTTCCCCTGGCTCACGGAAGACCAGAAAACCATGAGTTTTGCAGATCTGATGTCTCCTTGCGGAGATAGCCCATGTTATATCTTGCATTTGTTAGGAAAAACTGCTTTTAGCAAGAAAAGTGCTCTTTGCAGATAGAGCTCAAATTCGAAAAACAAACACATATTCATGTTCCCCCGGCTCACCGAAGACCAAAAAACCATGAGTTTTACAGATCTGATGTCTCCTTGCGGAGATAGCCCATGTTATATCTTGCATTTGTTAGGAAAAACTGCTTTTAGCAACAAAAGTGCCCTTTGCAGATAGAGCTCAAATTCGAAAAACAAACACATATTCAAGTTCCCCAGGCTCACCGAAGAACAAAAAACCATGCGTTTGGCAGTTCTGATGTCTCCTTAGGGAGATAGCCCATGTTATATCTTGCATTTGTTAGGAAAAGCTGTTTATAGCATGAAAAGTGCCCATTGCAGATAGAGCTCAAATTCGAAAAACAAACACATATTCATGTTCCCCTGGCTCACCGAAGAGCAAAAAACCATGAATTATGCAGATCTGATGTCTCCTTGCGGAGATAGCCCATGTTATATCTTGCATTTGTTAGGAAAAACTGCTTTTAGCAAGAAAAGTGCCCTTTGCAGATAGAGCTCAAATTCGAAAAACAAACACATATTCATGTTCCCCAACCTCCCCGAAGACCAAAAAACCATGCGTTTTGCAGTTCTGATGTCTCCTTGTGGAGATAGCCCATTTTATATCTTGCATTTGTTAGTAAAAACTGTTTATAGCATGAAAAGTGCCCATTGCAGATAGAGCTCAAATTCGAAAAACAAACACATATTCATGTTCCCCTGGCTCACCGAAGACCAGAAAACCATGAGTTTTGCAGATCTGATGTCTCCTTGCGGAGATAGCCCATGTTATATCTTGCATTTGTTAGGAAAAACTGCTTTTAGCAAGAAAAGTGCCCTTTGCAGATAGAGCTCAAATTCGAAAAACAAACACATATTCATGTTCCCCCGGCTCACCGAAGAGCAAAAAACCATGAGTTATGCAGATCTGATGTCTCCTTGCGGAGATAGCCCATGTTATATCTTGCATTTGTTAGGAAAAACTGCTTTTAGCAAGAAAAGTGCCCTTTGCAGACAGAGCTCAAATTCGAAAAACAAACACATATTCATGTTCCCCTGGCTCACCGAAGACCAAAAAACCATGAGTTTTGCAGATCTGATGTCTCCTTGTGGAGATAGCCCATGTTATATCTTGCATTTGTTAGGAAAAACTGCTTTGAACAAGAAAAGTGCCCTTTGCAGATAGAGCTCAAATTCGAAAAACAAACACATATTCATGTTCCCCAACCTCCCCGAAGACCAAAAAACAATGCGTTTGGCAGTTCTGATGTCTCCTTGCGGAGATAGCCCATGTTATATCTTGCATTTTTTAGTAAAAACTGTTTATAGCATGAAAAGTGCCGATTGCAGATAGAGCTCAAATTTGAAAAACAAACGCATATTCATGTTCCCCCGGCTCACCGAAGAGCAAAAAACCATGAGTTATGCAGATCTGATGTCTCCTTGCGGAGATAGCCCATGTTATATCTTGCATTTGTTAGGAAAAACTGCTTTTAGCAAGAAAAGTGCCCTTTGCAGATAGAGCTCAAATTCGAAAAACAAACACATATTCATGTTCCCCAACCTCCCCGAAGACCAAAAAACCATGCGTTTTGCAGTTCTGATGTCTCCTTGCGGAGATAGCCCATGTTATATCTTGCATTTGTTAGTAAAAACTGTTTATAGCATGAAAAGTGCCCATTGCAGATAGAGCTCAAATTCGAAAAACAAACACATATTCATGTTCCCCTGGCTCACCGAAGACCAGAAAACCATGAGTTTTGCAGATCTGATGTCTCCTTGCGGAGATAGCCCATGTTATATCTTGCATTTGTTAGGAAAAACTGCTTTTAGCAAGAAAAGTGCTCTTTGCAGATAGAGCTCAAATTCGAAAAACAAACATATATTCATGTTCCCCAGGCTCACCGAAGACCAAAAAAACATGAGTTTTACAGATCTGATGTCTCCTTGCGGAGATAGCCCATGTAATATCTTGCATTTGTTAGGAAAAACTGCTTTTAGCAAGAAAAGTGCCCTTTGCAGATAGAGCTCAAATTCGAAAAACAAACACATATTCATGTTCCCCAACCTCCCCGAAGACCAAAAAACCATGCGTTTTGCAGTTCTGATGTCTCCTTGCGGAGATAGCCCATGTTATATCTTGCATTTGTTAGTAAAAACTGTTTATAGCATGAAAAGTGCCCATTGCAGATAGAGCTCAAATTCGAAAAACAAACACATATTCATGTTCCCCTGGCTCACCGAAGACCAGAAAACCATGAGTTTTGCAGATCTGATGTCTCCTTGCGGAGATAGCCCATGTTATATCTTGCATTTGTTAGGAAAAACTGCTTTTAGCAAGAAAAGTGCTCTTTGCAGATAGAGCTCAAATTCGAAAAACAAACACATATTCATGTTCCCCCGGCTCACCGAAGACCAAAAAACCATGAGTTTTACAGTTCTGATGTCTCCTTGGGGAGATAGCCCATGTTATATCTTGCATTTGTTAGGAAAAACTGCTTTTAGCAAGAAAAGTGCCCTTTACAGATAGAGCTCAAATTCGAAAAACAAACACATATTCATGTTACCCCGGCTCACCGAAGACAAAAAAACCATGAGTTTTGCAGATCTGATGTCTCCTTGCGGAGATAGCCCATGTTACATGTTGCATTTGTTAGGAAAAACTGCTTTTAGCAAGAAGTGCCCTTTGCAGATAGAGCTGAAATTCGAAAAACAAACACATATTCATGTTCCCCTGGCTCACCGAAGAGCAAAAAACCATGAGTTATGCAGATCTGATGTCTCCTTGCGGAGATAGCCCATGTTATATCTTGCATTTGTTAGGAAAAACTGCTTTTAGCAAGAAAAGTGCCCTTTGCAGATAGAGCTCAAATTCGAAAAACAAACACATATTCATGTTCCCCAACCTCCCCGAAGACCAAAAAACCATGCGTTTTGCAGTTCTGATGTCTCCTTGTGGAGATAGCCCATTTTATATCTTGCATTTGTTAGTAAAAGCTGTTTATAGCATGAAAAGTGCCCATTGCAGATAGAGCTCAAATTCGAAAAACAAACACATATTCATGTTCCCCTGGCTCACCGAAGAGCAAAAAACCATGAATTATGCAGATCTGATGTCTCCTTGCGGAGATAGCCCATGTTATATCTTGCATTTGTTAGGAAAAACTGCTTTTAGCAAGAAAAGTGCCCTTTGCAGATAGAGCTCAAATTCGAAAAACAAACACATATTCATGTTCCCCAACCTCCCCGAAGACCAAAAAACCATGCGTTTTGCAGTTCTGATGTCTCCTTGTGGAGATAGCCCATTTTATATCTTGCATTTGTTAGTAAAAACTGTTTATAGCATGAAAAGTGCCCATTGCAGATAGAGCTCAAATTCGAAAAACAAACACATATTCATGTTCCCCTGGCTCACCGAAGACCAGAAAACCATGAGTTTTGCAGATCTGATGTCTCCTTGCGGAGATAGCCCATGTTATATCTTGCATTTGTTAGGAAAAACTGCTTTTAGCAAGAAAAGTGCCCTTTGCAGATAGAGCTCAAATTCGAAAAACAAACACATATTCATGTTCCCCCGGCTCACCGAAGAGCAAAAAACCATGAGTTATGCAGATCTGATGTCTCCTTGCGGAGATAGCCCATGTTATATCTTGCATTTGTTAGGAAAAACTGCTTTTAGCAAGAAAAGTGCCCTTTGCAGACAGAGCTCAAATTCGAAAAACAAACACATATTCATGTTCCCCTGGCTCACCGAAGACAAAAAAACCATGAGTTTTGCAGATCTGATGTCTCCTTGTGGAGATAGCCCATGTTATATCTTGCATTTGTTAGGAAAAACTGCTTTGAACAAGAAAAGTGCCCTTTGCAGATAGAGCTCAAATTCGAAAAACAAACACATATTCATGTTCCCCAACCTCCCCGAAGACCAAAAAACAATGCGTTTGGCAGTTCTGATGTCTCCTTGCGGAGATAGCCCATGTTATATCTTGCATTTGTTAGGAAAAGCTGTTTATAGCATGAAAAGTGCCCATTGCAGATAGAGCTCAAATTCGAAAAACAAACACATATTCATGTTCCCCTGGCTCACGGAAGACCAGAAAACCATGAGTTTTGCAGATCTGATGTCTCCTTGCGGAGATAGCCCATGTTATATCTTGCATTTGTTAGGAAAAACTGCTTTTAGCAAGAAAAGTGCTCTTTGCAGATAGAGCTCAAATTCGAAAAACAAACACATATTCATGTTCCCCCGGCTCACCGAAGACCAAAAAACCATGAGTTTTACAGATCTGATGTCTCCTTGCGGAGATAGCCCATGTTATATCTTGCATTTGTTAGGAAAAACTGCTTTTAGCAAGAAAAGTGCCCTTTGCAGATAGAGCTCAAATTCGAAAAACAAACACATATTCAAGTTCCCCAGGCTCACCGAAGAACAAAAAACCATGCGTTTGGCAGTTCTGATGTCTCCTTAGGGAGATAGCCCATGTTATATCTTGCATTTGTTAGGAAAAGCTGTTTATAGCATGAAAAGTGCCCATTGCAGATAGAGCTCAAATTCGAAAAACAAACACATATTCATGTTCCCCTGGCTCACCGAAGAGCAAAAAACCATGAATTATGCAGATCTGATGTCTCCTTGCGGAGATAGCCCATGTTATATCTTGCATTTGTTAGGAAAAACTGCTTTTAGCAAGAAAAGTGCCCTTTGCAGATAGAGCTCAAATTCGAAAAACAAACACATATTCATGTTCCCCAACCTCCCCGAAGACCAAAAAACCATGCGTTTTGCAGTTCTGATGTCTCCTTGTGGAGATAGCCCATTTTATATCTTGCATTTGTTAGTAAAAACTGTTTATAGCATGAAAAGTGCCCATTGCAGATAGAGCTCAAATTCGAAAAACAAACACATATTCATGTTCCCCTGGCTCACCGAAGACCAGAAAACCATGAGTTTTGCAGATCTGATGTCTCCTTGCGGAGATAGCCCATGTTATATCTTGCATTTGTTAGGAAAAACTGCTTTTAGCAAGAAAAGTGCCCTTTGCAGATAGAGCTCAAATTCGAAAAACAAACACATATTCATGTTCCCCCGGCTCACCGAAGAGCAAAAAACCATGAGTTATGCAGATCTGATGTATCCTTGCGGAGATAGCCCATGTTATATCTTGCATTTGTTAGGAAAAACTGCTTTTAGCAAGAAAAGTGCCCTTTGCAGACAGAGCTCAAATTCGAAAAACAAACACATATTCATGTTCCCCTGGCTCACCGAAGACAAAAAAACCATGAGTTTTGCAGATCTGATGTCTCCTTGTGGAGATAGCCCATGTTATATCTTGCATTTGTTAGGAAAAACTGCTTTGAACAAGAAAAGTGCCCTTTGCAGATAGAGCTCAAATTCGAAAAACAAACACATATTCATGTTCCCCAACCTCCCCGAAGACCAAAAAACAATGCGTTTGGCAGTTCTGATGTCTCCTTGCGGAGATAGCCCATGTTATATCTTGCATTTTTTAGTAAAAACTGTTTATAGCATGAAAAGTGCCGATTGCAGATAGAGCTCAAATTTGAAAAACAAACGCATATTCATGTTCCCCCGGCTCACCGAAGAGCAAAAAACCATGAGTTATGCAGATCTGATGTCTCCTTGCGGAGATAGCCCATGTTATATCTTGCATTTGTTAGGAAAAACTGCTTTTAGCAAGAAAAGTGCCCTTTGCAGATAGAGCTCAAATTCGAAAAACAAACACATATTCATGTTCCCCAACCTCCCCGAAGACCAAAAAACCATGCGTTTTGCAGTTCTGATGTCTCCTTGCGGAGATAGCCCATGTTATATCTTGCATTTGTTAGTAAAAACTGTTTATAGCATGAAAAGTGCCCATTGCAGATAGAGCTCAAATTCGAAAAACAAACACATATTCATGTTCCCCTGGCTCACCGAAGACCAGAAAACCATGAGTTTTGCAGATCTGATGTCTCCTTGCGGAGATAGCCCATGTTATATCTTGCATTTGTTAGGAAAAACTGCTTTTAGCAAGAAAAGTGCTCTTTGCAGATAGAGCTCAAATTCGAAAAACAAACATATATTCATGTTCCCCAGGCTCACCGAAGACCAAAAAAACATGAGTTTTACAGATCTGATGTCTCCTTGCGGAGATAGCCCATGTAATATCTTGCATTTGTTAGGAAAAACTGCTTTTAGCAAGAAAAGTGCCCTTTGCAGATAGAGCTCAAATTCGAAAAACAAACACATATTCATGTTCCCCAACCTCCCCGAAGACCAAAAAACCATGCGTTTTGCAGTTCTGATGTCTCCTTGCGGAGATAGCCCATGTTATATCTTGCATTTGTTAGTAAAAACTGTTTATAGCATGAAAAGTGCCCATTGCAGATAGAGCTCAAATTCGAAAAACAAACACATATTCATGTTCCCCTGGCTCACCGAAGACCAGAAAACCATGAGTTTTGCAGATCTGATGTCTCCTTGCGGAGATAGCCCATGTTATATCTTGCATTTGTTAGGAAAAACTGCTTTTAGCAAGAAAAGTGCTCTTTGCAGATAGAGCTCAAATTCGAAAAACAAACACATATTCATGTTCCCCCGGCTCACCGAAGACCAAAAAACCATGAGTTTTACAGTTCTGATGTCTCCTTGGGGAGATAGCCCATGTTATATCTTGCATTTGTTAGGAAAAACTGCTTTTAGCAAGAAAAGTGCCCTTTACAGATAGAGCTCAAATTCGAAAAACAAACACATATTCATGTTACCCCGGCTCACCGAAGACAAAAAAACCATGAGTTTTGCAGATCTGATGTCTCCTTGCGGAGATAGCCCATGTTACATGTTGCATTTGTTAGGAAAAACTGCTTTTAGCAAGAAGTGCCCTTTGCAGATAGAGCTGAAATTCGAAAAACAAACACATATTCATGTTCCCCTGGCTCACCGAAGAGCAAAAAACCATGAGTTATGCAGATCTGATGTCTCCTTGCGGAGATAGCCCATGTTATATCTTGCATTTGTTAGGAAAAACTGCTTTTAGCAAGAAAAGTGCCCTTTGCAGATAGAGCTCAAATTCGAAAAACAAACACATATTCATGTTCCCCAACCTCCCCGAAGACCAAAAAACCATGCGTTTTGCAGTTCTGATGTCTCCTTGTGGAGATAGCCCATTTTATATCTTGCATTTGTTAGTAAAAGCTGTTTATAGCATGAAAAGTGCCCATTGCAGATAGAGCTCAAATTCGAAAAACAAACACATATTCATGTTCCCCTGGCTCACCGAAGAGCAAAAAACCATGAATTATGCAGATCTGATGTCTCCTTGCGGAGATAGCCCATGTTATATCTTGCATTTGTTAGGAAAAACTGCTTTTAGCAAGAAAAGTGCCCTTTGCAGATAGAGCTCAAATTCGAAAAACAAACACATATTCATGTTCCCCAACCTCCCCGAAGACCAAAAAACCATGCGTTTTGCAGTTCTGATGTCTCCTTGTGGAGATAGCCCATTTTATATCTTGCATTTGTTAGTAAAAACTGTTTATAGCATGAAAAGTGCCCATTGCAGATAGAGCTCAAATTCGAAAAACAAACACATATTCATGTTCCCCTGGCTCACCGAAGACCAGAAAACCATGAGTTTTGCAGATCTGATGTCTCCTTGCGGAGATAGCCCATGTTATATCTTGCATTTGTTAGGAAAAACTGCTTTTAGCAAGAAAAGTGCCCTTTGCAGATAGAGCTCAAATTCGAAAAACAAACACATATTCATGTTCCCCCGGCTCACCGAAGAGCAAAAAACCATGAGTTATGCAGATCTGATGTCTCCTTGCGGAGATAGCCCATGTTATATCTTGCATTTGTTAGGAAAAACTGCTTTTAGCAAGAAAAGTGCCCTTTGCAGACAGAGCTCAAATTCGAAAAACAAACACATATTCATGTTCCCCTGGCTCACCGAAGACAAAAAAACCATGAGTTTTGCAGATCTGATGTCTCCTTGTGGAGATAGCCCATGTTATATCTTGCATTTGTTAGGAAAAACTGCTTTGAACAAGAAAAGTGCCCTTTGCAGATAGAGCTCAAATTCGAAAAACAAACACATATTCATGTTCCCCAACCTCCCCGAAGACCAAAAAACAATGCGTTTGGCAGTTCTGATGTCTCCTTGCGGAGATAGCCCATGTTATATCTTGCATTTTTTAGTAAAAACTGTTTATAGCATGAAAAGTGCCGATTGCAGATAGAGCTCAAATTTGAAAAACAAACGCATATTCATGTTCCCCCGGCTCACCGAAGAGCAAAAAACCATGAGTTATGCAGATCTGATGTCTCCTTGCGGAGATAGCCCATGTTATATCTTGCATTTGTTAGGAAAAACTGCTTTTAGCAAGAAAAGTGCTCTTTGCAGATAGAGCTCAAATTCGAAAAACAAACATATATTCATGTTCCCCAGGCTCACCGAAGACCAAAAAAACATGAGTTTTACAGATCTGATGTCTCCTTGCGGAGATAGCCCATGTAATATCTTGCATTTGTTAGGAAAAACTGCTTTTAGCAAGAAAAGTGCCCTTTGCAGATAGAGCTCAAATTCGAAAAACAAACACATATTCATGTTCCCCAACCTCCCCGAAGACCAAAAAACCATGCGTTTTGCAGTTCTGATGTCTCCTTGCGGAGATAGCCCATGTTATATCTTGCATTTGTTAGTAAAAACTGTTTATAGCATGAAAAGTGCCCATTGCAGATAGAGCTCAAATTCGAAAAACAAACACATATTCATGTTCCCCTGGCTCACCGAAGACCAGAAAACCATGAGTTTTGCAGATCTGATGTCTCCTTGCGGAGATAGCCCATGTTATATCTTGCATTTGTTAGGAAAAACTGCTTTTAGCAAGAAAAGTGCTCTTTGCAGATAGAGCTCAAATTCGAAAAACAAACACATATTCATGTTCCCCCGGCTCACCGAAGACCAAAAAACCATGAGTTTTACAGATCTGATGTCTCCTTGGGGAGATAGCCCATGTTATATCTTGCATTTGTTAGGAAAAACTGCTTTTAGCAAGAAAAGTGCCCTTTACAGATAGAGCTCAAATTCGAAAAACAAACACATATTCATGTTACCCCGGCTCACCGAAGACAAAAAAACCATGAGTTTTGCAGATCTGATGTCTCCTTGCGGAGATAGCCCATGTTACATGTTGCATTTGTTAGGAAAAACTGCTTTTAGCAAGAAGTGCCCTTTGCAGATAGAGCTGAAATTCGAAAAACAAACACATATTCATGTTCCCCTGGCTCACCGAAGAGCAAAAAACCATGAGTTATGCAGATCTGATGTCTCCTTGCGGAGATAGCCCATGTTATATCTTGCATTTGTTAGGAAAAACTGCTTTTAGCAAGAAAAGTGCCCATTGCAGATAGAGCTCAAATTCGAAAAACAAACACATATTCATGTTCCCCAACCTCCCCGAAGACTAGAAAACCATGAGTTTTGCAGATCTGATGTCTCCTTGCGGAGATAGCCCATGTTATATCTTGCATTTGTTAGGAAAAACTGCTTTTAGCAAGAAAAGTGCCCATTGCAGATAGAGCTGACATTCGAAAAACAAACACATATTCATGTTCCCCTGGCTCACCGAAGACAAAAAAACCATGAGTTTTGCAGATCTGATGTCTCCTTGTGGAGATAGCTCATGTTATATGTTGCATTTGTTAGGAAAAACTGCTTTTAACAAGAAAAGTGCCCTTTGCAGATAGAGCTCAAATTCGAAAAACAAACACATATTCATGTTCCCCAACCTCCCCGAAGACCAAAAAACAATGTGTTTGGCAGTTCTGATGTCTCCTTGCGGAGATAGCCCATGTTATATCTTGCATTTGTTAGGAAAAACTGCTTATAGCATGAAAAGTGCCCTTTGCAGATAGAGCTCAAATTCGAAAAACAAACACATATTCATGTTCCCCCGGCTCACCGAAGACCAAAAAACCGTGAGTTATGCAGATCTGATGTCTCCTTGCGGAGATAGCCCATGTTATATCTTGCATTTGTTAGGAAAAACTGCTTATAGCATGAAAAGTGCCCTTTGCAGATAGAGCTCAAATTCGAAAAACAAACACATATTCATGTTCCCCCGGCTCACCGAAGACCAAAAAACCATGCGTTTTGCAGTTCTGATGTCTCCTTGCGGAGATAGCCCATGTTATATCCTGCATTTGTTAGTAAAAACTGTTTTTAGCATGAAAAGTGCCCATTGCAGATAGAGCTCAAATTCGAAAAGCAAACACATATTCATGTTCCCCTGGCTCACCGAAGACCAGATAACCATGAGTATTGCAGATCTGATGTCTCCTTGCGGAGATAGCCCATGTTACATGTAGCATTTGTTAGGAAAAACTGCTTTTAGCAAGAAAAGTGCCCTTTGCAGATAGAGCTGAAATTCGAAAAACAAACACATATTCATGTTCCCCCGGCTCACCGAAGAGCAAAAAACCATGAGTTATGCAGATCTGATGTCTCCTTGCGGAGATAGCCCATGTTATATCTTGCATTTGTTAGGAAAAACTGCTTTTAGCAAGAAAAGTGCCCTTTGCAGATAGAGCTCAAATTCGAAAAACAAACACATATTCATGTTCCCCAACCTCCCCGAAGACCAAAAAACAATGCGTTTGGCAGTTCTGATGTCTCCTTGCGGAGATAGCCCATGTTATATCTTGCATTTTTTAGTAAAAACTGTTTATAGCATGAAAAGTGACGATTGCAGATAGAGCTCAAATTTGAAAAACAAACGCATATTCATGTTCCCCCGGCTCACCGAAGAGCAAAAAACCATGAGTTATGCAGATCTGATGTCTCCTTGCGGAGATAGCCCATGTTATATCTTGCATTTGTTAGGAAAAACTGCTTTTAGCAAGAAAAGTGCCCTTTGCAGATAGAGCTCAAATTCGAAAAACAAACACATATTCATGTTCCCCAACCTCCCCGAAGACCAAAAAACCATGCGTTTTGCAGTTCTGATGTCTCCTTGCGGAGATAGCCCATGTTATATCTTGCATTTGTTAGTAAAAACTGTTTATAGCATGAAAAGTGCCCATTGCAGATAGAGCTCAAATTCGAAAAACAAACACATATTCATGTTCCCCTGGCTCACCGAAGACCAGAAAACCATGAGTTTTGCAGATCTGATGTCTCCTTGCTGAGATAGCCCATGTTATATCTTGCATTTGTTAGGAAAAACTGCTTTTAGCAAGAAAAGTGCTCTTTGCAGATAGAGCTCAAATTCGAAAAACAAACATATATTCATGTTCCCCAGGCTCACCGAAGACCAAAAAAACATGAGTTTTACAGATCTGATGTCTCCTTGCGGAGATAGCCCATGTAATATCTTGCATTTGTTAGGAAAAATTGCTTTTAGCAAGAAAAGTGCCCTTTGCAGATAGAGCTCAAATTCGAAAAACAAACACATATTCATGTTCCCCAACCTCCCCGAAGACCAAAAAACCATGCGTTTTGCAGTTCTGATGTCTCCTTGCGGAGATAGCCCATGTTATATCTTGCATTTGTTAGTAAAAACTGTTTATAGCATGAAAAGTGCCCATTGCAGATAGAGCTCAAATTCGAAAAACAAACACATATTCATGTTCCCCTGGCTCACCGAAGACCAGAAAACCATGAGTTTTGCAGATCTGATGTCTCCTTGCGGAGATAGCCCATGTTATATCTTGCATTTGTTAGGAAAAACTGCTTTTAGCAAGAAAAGTGCTCTTTGCAGATAGAGCTCAAATTCGAAAAACAAACACATATTCATGTTCCCCTGGCTCACCGAAGACCAAAAAACCACGAGTTATGCAGATCTGATGTCTCCTTGCGGAGATAGCCCATGTTATATCTTGCATTTGTTAGGAAAAACTGCTTATAGCATGAAAAGTGCCCATTGCAGATAGAGCTCAAATTCGAAAAACAAACACATATTCATGTTCCCCTGGCTCACCGAAGACCAAAAAACCATGAGTTATGCAGATCTGATGTCTCCTTGAGGAGATAGCCCATGTTATATCTTGCATTTGTTAGGAAAAACTGCTTTTAGCAAGAAAAGTGCCCTTTGCAGATAGAGCTCAAATTCGAGAAACAAACACGTATTCATGTTCCCCAACCTCCCCGAAGACCAAAAAACCATGCGTTTTGCAGTTCTGATGTCTCCTTGCGGAGATAGCCCATGTTATATCTTGCATTTGTTAGGAAAAACTGCTTATAGCATGAAAAGTGCCCTTTGCAGATAGAGCTCAAATTCGAAAAACAAACACATATTCATGTTCCCCCGGCTCACCGAAGACCAAAAAACCACGAGTTATGCAGATCTGATGTCTCCTTGCGGAGATAGCCCATGTTATATCTTGCATTTGTTAGGAAAAACTGCTTATAGCATAAAAAGTGCCCTTTGCAGATAGAGCTCAAATTCGAAAAACAAACACATATTCATGTTCCCCCGGCTCACCGAAGACCAAAAAACCATGAGTTATGCAGATCTGATGTCTCCTTGCGGAGATAGCCCATGTTATATCTTGCATTTGTTAGGAAAAACTGCTTTTAGCAAGAAAAGTGCCCTTTGCAGATAGAGCTCAAATTTGAAAAACAAACACATATTCATGTTCCCCCGGCTCACAGAAGACCAAAAAACCATCAGTTATGCAGATCTGATGTCTCCTTGCGGAGATAGCCCATGGTATATCTTGCATTTGTTAGGAAAAACTGCTTATAGCATGAAAAGTGCCCATTGCAGATAGAGCTCAAATTCGAAAAACAAACAGGTATTCATGTTCCCCCACCTCCCCGAAGACTAAAAAACCATGCGTTTTACAGTTATGATGTCTCCTTGCGGAGATAGCCCATGTTATATCTTGCATTTGTTAGGAAAAACTGCTTATAGCAAGAAAAGTGCCCATTGCAGATAGAGCTCAAATTCGAAAAACGAACACATATTCATGTTCCCCTGGCTCACCGAAGACCAAAAAACCATGAGTTATGCAGATCTGATGTCTCCATGCGGAGATAGCCCATGTTATATCTTGCATTTGTTAGGAAAAACTGCTTTTAGCAAGAAAAGAGCCCTTTGCAGATAGAGCTCAAATTCGAAAAACAAACACATATTCATGTTCCCCCGGCTCACCGAAGACCAAAAAACCATCAGTTATGCAGATCTGATGTCTCCTTGCGGAGATAGCCCGTGTTATATCTTGCATTTGTTAGGAAAAACTGCTTTTAGCAAGAAAAGTGCCCTTTGCAGATAGAGCTGAAAGTCGAAAAACAAACACATATTCATGTTCCCCCGGCTCACTGAAGACCAAAAAACCATGAGTTTTACAGATCTGATGTCTCCTTTCGGAGATAGCCCATGTTATATCTTGCATTTGTTAGGAAAAACTGCTTATACTGTAGTATGAAAAGTGCCCTTTGCAGATAGAGCTCAAATTCGAAAAACAAACACATATTCATGTTCCCCCGGCTCACTGAAGACCAAAAAACCATGAGTTTTACAGATCTGATGTCTCCTTGCGGAGATAGCCCATGTTATATCTTGCATTTGTTAGGAAAAACTGTTTATAGCATGAAAAGTGCCCATTGCAGATAGAGCTCAAATTCGAAAAACAAACACGTATTCATGTTCCCCCGGCTCACCGAAGACCAAAAAACCATGAGTTATGCAGATCTGATGTCTCCTTGCGGAGATAGCCCATGTTATATCTTGCATTTGTTAGGAAAAACTGCTTTTAGCAAGAAAAGTGCCCTTTGCAGATAGAGCTCAAATTCGAAAAACAAACAGGTATTCATGTTCCCCAACCTCCCCGAAGACCAAAAAACCATGCGTTTTGCAGTTCTGATGTCTCCTTGCGGAGATAGCCCATGTTATATCTTGCATTTGTTTGTAAAAACTGTTTATAGCATGAAAAGTGCCCATTGCAGATAGAGCTCAAATTCGAAAAACAAACACATATTCATGTTCCCCCGGCTCACCGAAGACCAAAAAACCACGAGTTATGCAGATCTGATGTCTCCTTGCGGAGATAGCCCATGTTATATCTTGCATTTGTTAGGAAAAACTGCTTATACTGTAGCATGAAAAGTGCCCTTTGCAGATAGAGCTCAAATTCGAAAAACGAACACATATTCATGTTCCCCTGGCTCACCGAAGACCAAAAAACCATGAGTTATGCAGATCTGATGTCTCCTTGCGGAGATAGCCCATGTTATATCTTGCATTTGTTAGGAAAAACTGCTTATAGCAAGAAAAGTGCCCTTTGCAGATAGAGCTCAAATTCGAAAAACAAACACATATTCATGTTCCCCCGGCTCACCGAAGACCAAAAAACCATGAGTTTTACAGATCTGATGTCTCCTTGCGGAGATAGCCCATGTTATATCTTGCATTTGTTAGGAAAAACTGTTTATAGCATGAAAAGTGCCCATTGCAGATAGAGCTCAAATTCGAAAAACAAATACATATTCATGTTCCCCCGGCTCACCGAAGACCAAAAAACCATGAGTTATGCAGATCTGATGTCTCCTTGCGGAGATAGCCCATGTTATATCTTGCATTTGTTAGGAAAAACTGCTTATAGCAAGAAAAGTGCCCTTTGCAGATAGAGCTCAAATTCGAAAAACAAACACATATTCATGTTCCCCCGGCTCACCGAAGACCAAAAAACCATGAGTTTTACAGATCTGATGTCTCCTTGCGGAGATAGCCCATGTTATATCTTGCATTTGTTAGGAAAAACTGTTTATAGCATGAAAAGTGCCCATTGCAGATAGAGCTCAAATTCGAAAAACAAACACGTATTCATGTTCCCCCGGCTCACCGAAGACCAAAAAACCATGAGTTATGCAGATCTGATGTCTCCTTGCGGAGATAGCCCATGTTATATCTTGCATTTGTTAGGAAAAACTGCTTTTAGCAAGAAAAGTGCCCTTTGCAGATAGAGCTCAAATTCGAAAAACAAACAGGTATTCATGTTCCCCAACCTCCCCGAAGACCAAAAAACCATGCGTTTTGCAGATCTGATGTCTCCTTGCGGAGATAGCCCATGTTATATCTTGCATTTGTTAGGAAAAACTGCTTATAGCAAGAAAAGTGCCCTTTGCAGATAGAGCTCAAATTCGAAAAACAAACACGTATTCATGTTCCCCAACCTCCCCGAAGACCAAAAAACCATGCGTTTTGCAGTTCTGATGTCTCCTTGCGGAGATAGCCCATGTTATATCTTGCATTTGTTAGTAAAAACTGTTTATAGCATGAAAAGTGCCCATTGCAGATAGAGCTCAAATTCAAAAAACAAACACATATTCATGTTCCCCCGGCTCACCGAAGACCAAAAAACCACGAGTTATGCAGATCTGATGTCTCCTTGCGGAGATAGCCCATGTTATATCTTGCATTTGTTAGGAAAAACTGCTTATAGCATGAAAAGTGCCCTTTGCAGATAGAGCTCAAATTCGAAAAACAAACACATATTCATGTTCCCCCGGTTCACCGAAGACCAAAAAACCATGAGTTATGCAGATCTGATGTCTCCTTGCGGAGATAGCCCATGTTATATCTTGCATTTGTTAGGAAAAACTGCTTTTAGCAAGAAAAGTGCCCTTTGCAGATAGAGCTCAAATTTGAAAAACAAACATATATTCATGTTCCCCCGGCTCACCGAAGACCAAAAAACCATCAGTTATGCAGATCTGATGTCTCCTTGCGGAGATAGCCCATGTTATATTTTGCATTTGTTAGGAAAAACTGCTTTTAGCAAGAAAAGTGCCCTTTGCAGATAGAGCTCAAATTCGAAAAACAAACACATATTCATGTTCCCCCGGCTCACCGAAGACTAAAAAACCATGCGTTTTACAGTTATGATGTCTCCTTGCGGAGATAGCCCATGTTATATCTTGCATTTGTTAGGAAAAACTGCTTATAGCAAGAAAAGTGCCCATTGCAGATAGAGCTCAAATTCGAAAAATGAACACATATTCATGTTCCCCTGGCTCACCGAAGACCAAAAAACCATGAGTTATGCAGATCTGATGTCTCCATGCGGAGATAGCCCATGTTATATCTTGCATTTGTTAGGAAAAACTGCTTTTAGCAAGAAAAGTGCCCTTTGCAGATAGAGCTCAAATTCGAAAAACAAACACATATTCATGTTCCCCCGGCTCACCGAAGACCAAAAAACCATGAGTTTTAAAGATCTGATGTCTCCTTGCGGAGATAGCCCATGTTATATCTTGCATTTGTTAGGAAAAACTGCTTATAGCATGAAAAGTGCCCTTTGCAGATAGAGCTCAAATTCGAAAAACAAACACATATTCATTTTCCCCCACCTCCCCGAAGAACAAAAAACCATTCGTTTTGCAGTTCTGATGTCTCCTTGCGGAGATAGCCCATGTTATATCTTGCATTTGTTAGGAAAAACTGCTTTTAGCAAGAAAAGTGCCCTTTGCAGATAGAGCTGAAATTCGAAAAACAAACACATATTCATGTTCCCCCGGCTCACTGAAGACCAAAAAACCATGAGTTTTACAGATCTGATGTCTCCTTGCGGAGATAGCCCATGTTATATCTTGCATTTGTTAGGAAAAACTGCTTATACTGTAGCATGAAAAGTGCCCTTTGCAGATAGAGCTCAAATTCGAAAAACAAACACATATTCATGTTCCCCCGGCTCACCGAAGACCAAAAAACCATGAGTTATGCAGATCTGATGTCTCCTTGCGGAGATAGCCCATGTTATATCTTGCATTTGTTAGGAAAAACTGCTTATAGTAAGAAAAGTACCCTTTGCAGATAGAGCTGAAATTCGAAAAACAAACACATATTCATGTTCCCCCGGCTCACCGAAGACCAAAAAACCATGAGTTTTAAAGATCTGATGTCTCCTTGCGGAGATAGCCCATGTTATATCTTGCATTTGTTAGGAAAAACTGCTTATAGCATGAAAAGTGCCCTTTGCAGATAGAGCTCAAATTCGAAAAACAAACACATATTCATGTTCCCCCGGCTCACCGAAGACCAAAAAACCATCAGTTATGCAGATCTGATGTCTCCTTGCGGAGATAGCCCATGTTATATTTTGCATTTGTTAGGAAAAACTGCTTGTAGCAAGAAAAGTGCCCTTTGCAGATAGAGCTCAAATTCGAAAAACAAACACATATTCATGTTCCCCAACCTCCCCGAAGAACAAAAAACAATGCGTTTGGCAGTTCTGATGTCTCCTTGCGGAGATAGCCCATGTTATATCTTGCATTTTTTAGTAAAAACTGTTTATAGCATGAAAAGTGCCGATTGCAGATAGAGCTCAAATTCGAAAAACAAACACATATTCATGTTCCCCCGGCTCACCGAAGACCAGAAAACCATGAGTTTTGCAGATCTGATGTCTCTTTGCGGAGATAGCCCATGTTATATCTTGCATTTGTTAGGAAAAACTGCTTTTAGCAAGAAAAGTGCCCTTTGCAGATAGAGCTCAAATTCGAAAAACAAACACATATTCATGTTACCCCAGCTCACCGAAGACAAAAAACCATGAGTTTTGCAGATCTGATGTCTCCTTGCGGAGATAGCCCATGTTATATCTTGCATTTGTTAGGAAAAACTGTTTATAGCAAGAAAAGTGCCCTTTGCAGATAGAGCTCAAATTCGAAAACCAAACACATATTCAAGTTCCCCAGGCTCACCGAACAACAAAAAACCATGCGTTTTGCAGTTCTGATGTCTCCTTGCGGAGATAGCCCATGTTATATCTTGCATTTGTTAGGAAAACCTGTTTATAGCATGAAAAGTGCCCATTGCAGATAGAGCTCAAATTCGAAAAACAAACACATATTCATGTTCCCCTGGCTCACGGAAGACCAGAAAACCATGAGTTTTGCAGATCTGATGTCTCCTTGCGGAGATAGCCCATGTTATATCTTGCATTTGTTAGGAAAAACTGCTTTTAGCAAGAAAAGTGCTCTTTGCAGATAGAGCTCAAATTCGAAAAACAAACACATATTCATATTCCCCCGGCTCACCGAAGACCAAAAAACCATGAGTTTTACAGATCTGATGTCTCCTTGCGGAGATAGCCCATGCTATATCTTGCATTTGTTAGGAAAAACTGCTTTTAGCAAGAAAAGTGCCCTTTGCAGATAGAGCTCAAATTCGAAAAACAAACACATATTCATGTTCCCCAACCTCCCCGAAGACCAAAAAACCATGCGTTTTGCAGTTCTGATGTCTCCTTGCGGAGATAGCCCATGTTATATCTTGCATTTGTTAGTAAAAACTGTTTATAGCATGAAAAGTGCCCATTGCAGATAGAGCTCAAATTCGAAAAACAAACACATATTCATGTTCCCCTGGCTCACCGAAGACCAGAAAACCATGAGTTTTGCAGATCTGATGTCTCCTTGCGGAGATAGCCCATGTTATATCTTGCATTTGTTAGGAAAAACTGCTTTTAGCAAGAAAAGTGCTCTTTGCAGATAGAGCTCAAATTCGAAAAACAAACACATATTCATGTTCCCCTGGCTCACCGAAGACCAAAAAACCACGAGTTATGCAGATCTGATGTCTCCTTGCGGAGATAGCCCATGTTATATCTTGCATTTGTTAGGAAAAACTGCTTATAGCATGAAAAGTGCCCATTGCAGATAGAGCTCAAATTCGAAAAACAAACACATATTCATGTTCCCCTGGCTCACCGAAGACCAAAAAACCATGAGTTATGCAGATCTGATGTCTCCTTGAGGAGATAGCCCATGTTATATCTTGCATTTGTTAGGAAAAACTGCTTTTAGCAAGAAAAGTGCCCTTTGCAGATAGAGCTCAAATTCGAGAAACAAACACGTATTCATGTTCCCCAACCTCCCCGAAGACCAAAAAACCATGCGTTTTGCAGTTCTGATGTCTCCTTGCGGAGATAGCCCATGTTATATCTTGCATTTGTTAGGAAAAACTGCTTATAGCATGAAAAGTGCCCTTTGCAGATAGAGCTCAAATTCGAAAAACAAACACATATTCATGTTCCCCCGGCTCACCGAAGACCAAAAAACCACGAGTTATGCAGATCTGATGTCTCCTTGCGGAGATAGCCCATGTTATATCTTGCATTTGTTAGGAAAAACTGCTTATAGCATAAAAAGTGCCCTTTGCAGATAGAGCTCAAATTCGAAAAACAAACACATATTCATGTTCCCCCGGCTCACCGAAGACCAAAAAACCATGAGTTATGCAGATCTGATGTCTCCTTGCGGAGATAGCCCATGTTATATCTTGCATTTGTTAGGAAAAACTGCTTTTAGCAAGAAAAGTGCCCTTTGCAGATAGAGCTCAAATTTGAAAAACAAACACATATTCATGTTCCCCCGGCTCACAGAAGACCAAAAAACCATCAGTTATGCAGATCTGATGTCTCCTTGCGGAGATAGCCCATGGTATATCTTGCATTTGTTAGGAAAAACTGCTTATAGCATGAAAAGTGCCCATTGCAGATAGAGCTCAAATTCGAAAAACAAACAGGTATTCATGTTCCCCCACCTCCCCGAAGACTAAAAAACCATGCGTTTTACAGTTATGATGTCTCCTTGCGGAGATAGCCCATGTTATATCTTGCATTTGTTAGGAAAAACTGCTTATAGCAAGAAAAGTGCCCATTGCAGATAGAGCTCAAATTCGAAAAACGAACACATATTCATGTTCCCCTGGCTCACCGAAGACCAAAAAACCATGAGTTATGCAGATCTGATGTCTCCATGCGGAGATAGCCCATGTTATATCTTGCATTTGTTAGGAAAAACTGCTTTTAGCAAGAAAAGAGCCCTTTGCAGATAGAGCTCAAATTCGAAAAACAAACACATATTCATGTTCCCCCGGCTCACCGAAGACCAAAAAACCATCAGTTATGCAGATCTGATGTCTCCTTGCGGAGATAGCCCGTGTTATATCTTGCATTTGTTAGGAAAAACTGCTTTTAGCAAGAAAAGTGCCCTTTGCAGATAGAGCTGAAAGTCGAAAAACAAACACATATTCATGTTCCCCCGGCTCACTGAAGACCAAAAAACCATGAGTTTTACAGATCTGATGTCTCCTTTCGGAGATAGCCCATGTTATATCTTGCATTTGTTAGGAAAAACTGCTTATACTGTAGTATGAAAAGTGCCCTTTGCAGATAGAGCTCAAATTCGAAAAACAAACACATATTCATGTTCCCCCGGCTCACTGAAGACCAAAAAACCATGAGTTTTACAGATCTGATGTCTCCTTGCGGAGATAGCCCATGTTATATCTTGCATTTGTTAGGAAAAACTGTTTATAGCATGAAAAGTGCCCATTGCAGATAGAGCTCAAATTCGAAAAACAAACACGTATTCATGTTCCCCCGGCTCACCGAAGACCAAAAAACCATGAGTTATGCAGATCTGATGTCTCCTTGCGGAGATAGCCCATGTTATATCTTGCATTTGTTAGGAAAAACTGCTTTTAGCAAGAAAAGTGCCCTTTGCAGATAGAGCTCAAATTCGAAAAACAAACAGGTATTCATGTTCCCCAACCTCCCCGAAGACCAAAAAACCATGCGTTTTGCAGTTCTGATGTCTCCTTGCGGAGATAGCCCATGTTATATCTTGCATTTGTTTGTAAAAACTGTTTATAGCATGAAAAGTGCCCATTGCAGATAGAGCTCAAATTCGAAAAACAAACACATATTCATGTTCCCCCGGCTCACCGAAGACCAAAAAACCACGAGTTATGCAGATCTGATGTCTCCTTGCGGAGATAGCCCATGTTATATCTTGCATTTGTTAGGAAAAACTGCTTATACTGTAGCATGAAAAGTGCCCTTTGCAGATAGAGCTCAAATTCGAAAAACGAACACATATTCATGTTCCCCTGGCTCACCGAAGACCAAAAAACCATGAGTTATGCAGATCTGATGTCTCCTTGCGGAGATAGCCCATGTTATATCTTGCATTTGTTAGGAAAAACTGCTTATAGCAAGAAAAGTGCCCTTTGCAGATAGAGCTCAAATTCGAAAAACAAACACATATTCATGTTCCCCCGGCTCACCGAAGACCAAAAAACCATGAGTTTTACAGATCTGATGTCTCCTTGCGGAGATAGCCCATGTTATATCTTGCATTTGTTAGGAAAAACTGTTTATAGCATGAAAAGTGCCCATTGCAGATAGAGCTCAAATTCGAAAAACAAATACATATTCATGTTCCCCCGGCTCACCGAAGACCAAAAAACCATGAGTTATGCAGATCTGATGTCTCCTTGCGGAGATAGCCCATGTTATATCTTGCATTTGTTAGGAAAAACTGCTTATAGCAAGAAAAGTGCCCTTTGCAGATAGAGCTCAAATTCGAAAAACAAACACATATTCATGTTCCCCCGGCTCACCGAAGACCAAAAAACCATGAGTTTTACAGATCTGATGTCTCCTTGCGGAGATAGCCCATGTTATATCTTGCATTTGTTAGGAAAAACTGTTTATAGCATGAAAAGTGCCCATTGCAGATAGAGCTCAAATTCGAAAAACAAACACGTATTCATGTTCCCCCGGCTCACCGAAGACCAAAAAACCATGAGTTATGCAGATCTGATGTCTCCTTGCGGAGATAGCCCATGTTATATCTTGCATTTGTTAGGAAAAACTGCTTTTAGCAAGAAAAGTGCCCTTTGCAGATAGAGCTCAAATTCGAAAAACAAACAGGTATTCATGTTCCCCAACCTCCCCGAAGACCAAAAAACCATGCGTTTTGCAGATCTGATGTCTCCTTGCGGAGATAGCCCATGTTATATCTTGCATTTGTTAGGAAAAACTGCTTATAGCAAGAAAAGTGCCCTTTGCAGATAGAGCTCAAATTCGAAAAACAAACACGTATTCATGTTCCCCAACCTCCCCGAAGACCAAAAAACCATGCGTTTTGCAGTTCTGATGTCTCCTTGCGGAGATAGCCCATGTTATATCTTGCATTTGTTAGTAAAAACTGTTTATAGCATGAAAAGTGCCCATTGCAGATAGAGCTCAAATTCAAAAAACAAACACATATTCATGTTCCCCCGGCTCACCGAAGACCAAAAAACCACGAGTTATGCAGATCTGATGTCTCCTTGCGGAGATAGCCCATGTTATATCTTGCATTTGTTAGGAAAAACTGCTTATAGCATGAAAAGTGCCCTTTGCAGATAGAGCTCAAATTCGAAAAACAAACACATATTCATGTTCCCCCGGTTCACCGAAGACCAAAAAACCATGAGTTATGCAGATCTGATGTCTCCTTGCGGAGATAGCCCATGTTATATCTTGCATTTGTTAGGAAAAACTGCTTTTAGCAAGAAAAGTGCCCTTTGCAGATAGAGCTCAAATTTGAAAAACAAACATATATTCATGTTCCCCCGGCTCACCGAAGACCAAAAAACCATCAGTTATGCAGATCTGATGTCTCCTTGCGGAGATAGCCCATGTTATATTTTGCATTTGTTAGGAAAAACTGCTTTTAGCAAGAAAAGTGCCCTTTGCAGATAGAGCTCAAATTCGAAAAACAAACACATATTCATGTTCCCCCGGCTCACCGAAGACTAAAAAACCATGCGTTTTACAGTTATGATGTCTCCTTGCGGAGATAGCCCATGTTATATCTTGCATTTGTTAGGAAAAACTGCTTATAGCAAGAAAAGTGCCCATTGCAGATAGAGCTCAAATTCGAAAAATGAACACATATTCATGTTCCCCTGGCTCACCGAAGACCAAAAAACCATGAGTTATGCAGATCTGATGTCTCCATGCGGAGATAGCCCATGTTATATCTTGCATTTGTTAGGAAAAACTGCTTTTAGCAAGAAAAGTGCCCTTTGCAGATAGAGCTCAAATTCGAAAAACAAACACATATTCATGTTCCCCCGGCTCACCGAAGACCAAAAAACCATGAGTTTTAAAGATCTGATGTCTCCTTGCGGAGATAGCCCATGTTATATCTTGCATTTGTTAGGAAAAACTGCTTATAGCATGAAAAGTGCCCTTTGCAGATAGAGCTCAAATTCGAAAAACAAACACATATTCATTTTCCCCCACCTCCCCGAAGAACAAAAAACCATTCGTTTTGCAGTTCTGATGTCTCCTTGCGGAGATAGCCCATGTTATATCTTGCATTTGTTAGTAAAAACTGTTTATAGCATGAAAAGTGCCCATTGCAGATAGAGCTCAAATTCGAAAAACAAACACATATTCATGTTCCCCTGGCTCACCGAAGACCAGAAAACCATGAGTTTTGCAGATCTGATGTCTCCTTGCGGAGATAGCCCATGTTATATCTTGCATTTGTTAGGAAAAACTGCTTTTAGCAAGAAAAGTGCTCTTTGCAGATAGAGCTCAAATTCGAAAAACAAACACATATTCATGTTCCCCTGGCTCACCGAAGACCAAAAAACCACGAGTTATGCAGATCTGATGTCTCCTTGCGGAGATAGCCCATGTTATATCTTGCATTTGTTAGGAAAAACTGCTTATAGCATGAAAAGTGCCCATTGCAGATAGAGCTCAAATTCGAAAAACAAACACATATTCATGTTCCCCTGGCTCACCGAAGACCAAAAAACCATGAGTTATGCAGATCTGATGTCTCCTTGAGGAGATAGCCCATGTTATATCTTGCATTTGTTAGGAAAAACTGCTTTTAGCAAGAAAAGTGCCCTTTGCAGATAGAGCTCAAATTCGAGAAACAAACACGTATTCATGTTCCCCAACCTCCCCGAAGACCAAAAAACCATGCGTTTTGCAGTTCTGATGTCTCCTTGCGGAGATAGCCCATGTTATATCTTGCATTTGTTAGGAAAAACTGCTTATAGCATGAAAAGTGCCCTTTGCAGATAGAGCTCAAATTCGAAAAACAAACACATATTCATGTTCCCCCGGCTCACCGAAGACCAAAAAACCACGAGTTATGCAGATCTGATGTCTCCTTGCGGAGATAGCCCATGTTATATCTTGCATTTGTTAGGAAAAACTGCTTATAGCATAAAAAGTGCCCTTTGCAGATAGAGCTCAAATTCGAAAAACAAACACATATTCATGTTCCCCCGGCTCACCGAAGACCAAAAAACCATGAGTTATGCAGATCTGATGTCTCCTTGCGGAGATAGCCCATGTTATATCTTGCATTTGTTAGGAAAAACTGCTTTTAGCAAGAAAAGTGCCCTTTGCAGATAGAGCTCAAATTTGAAAAACAAACACATATTCATGTTCCCCCGGCTCACAGAAGACCAAAAAACCATCAGTTATGCAGATCTGATGTCTCCTTGCGGAGATAGCCCATGGTATATCTTGCATTTGTTAGGAAAAACTGCTTATAGCATGAAAAGTGCCCATTGCAGATAGAGCTCAAATTCGAAAAACAAACAGGTATTCATGTTCCCCCACCTCCCCGAAGACTAAAAAACCATGCGTTTTACAGTTATGATGTCTCCTTGCGGAGATAGCCCATGTTATATCTTGCATTTGTTAGGAAAAACTGCTTATAGCAAGAAAAGTGCCCATTGCAGATAGAGCTCAAATTCGAAAAACGAACACATATTCATGTTCCCCTGGCTCACCGAAGACCAAAAAACCATGAGTTATGCAGATCTGATGTCTCCATGCGGAGATAGCCCATGTTATATCTTGCATTTGTTAGGAAAAACTGCTTTTAGCAAGAAAAGAGCCCTTTGCAGATAGAGCTCAAATTCGAAAAACAAACACATATTCATGTTCCCCCGGCTCACCGAAGACCAAAAAACCATCAGTTATGCAGATCTGATGTCTCCTTGCGGAGATAGCCCGTGTTATATCTTGCATTTGTTAGGAAAAACTGCTTTTAGCAAGAAAAGTGCCCTTTGCAGATAGAGCTGAAAGTCGAAAAACAAACACATATTCATGTTCCCCCGGCTCACTGAAGACCAAAAAACCATGAGTTTTACAGATCTGATGTCTCCTTTCGGAGATAGCCCATGTTATATCTTGCATTTGTTAGGAAAAACTGCTTATACTGTAGTATGAAAAGTGCCCTTTGCAGATAGAGCTCAAATTCGAAAAACAAACACATATTCATGTTCCCCCGGCTCACTGAAGACCAAAAAACCATGAGTTTTACAGATCTGATGTCTCCTTGCGGAGATAGCCCATGTTATATCTTGCATTTGTTAGGAAAAACTGTTTATAGCATGAAAAGTGCCCATTGCAGATAGAGCTCAAATTCGAAAAACAAACACGTATTCATGTTCCCCCGGCTCACCGAAGACCAAAAAACCATGAGTTATGCAGATCTGATGTCTCCTTGCGGAGATAGCCCATGTTATATCTTGCATTTGTTAGGAAAAACTGCTTTTAGCAAGAAAAGTGCCCTTTGCAGATAGAGCTCAAATTCGAAAAACAAACAGGTATTCATGTTCCCCAACCTCCCCGAAGACCAAAAAACCATGCGTTTTGCAGTTCTGATGTCTCCTTGCGGAGATAGCCCATGTTATATCTTGCATTTGTTTGTAAAAACTGTTTATAGCATGAAAAGTGCCCATTGCAGATAGAGCTCAAATTCGAAAAACAAACACATATTCATGTTCCCCCGGCTCACCGAAGACCAAAAAACCACGAGTTATGCAGATCTGATGTCTCCTTGCGGAGATAGCCCATGTTATATCTTGCATTTGTTAGGAAAAACTGCTTATACTGTAGCATGAAAAGTGCCCTTTGCAGATAGAGCTCAAATTCGAAAAACGAACACATATTCATGTTCCCCTGGCTCACCGAAGACCAAAAAACCATGAGTTATGCAGATCTGATGTCTCCTTGCGGAGATAGCCCATGTTATATCTTGCATTTGTTAGGAAAAACTGCTTATAGCAAGAAAAGTGCCCTTTGCAGATAGAGCTCAAATTCGAAAAACAAACACATATTCATGTTCCCCCGGCTCACCGAAGACCAAAAAACCATGAGTTTTACAGATCTGATGTCTCCTTGCGGAGATAGCCCATGTTATATCTTGCATTTGTTAGGAAAAACTGTTTATAGCATGAAAAGTGCCCATTGCAGATAGAGCTCAAATTCGAAAAACAAATACATATTCATGTTCCCCCGGCTCACCGAAGACCAAAAAACCATGAGTTATGCAGATCTGATGTCTCCTTGCGGAGATAGCCCATGTTATATCTTGCATTTGTTAGGAAAAACTGCTTATAGCAAGAAAAGTGCCCTTTGCAGATAGAGCTCAAATTCGAAAAACAAACACATATTCATGTTCCCCCGGCTCACCGAAGACCAAAAAACCATGAGTTTTACAGATCTGATGTCTCCTTGCGGAGATAGCCCATGTTATATCTTGCATTTGTTAGGAAAAACTGTTTATAGCATGAAAAGTGCCCATTGCAGATAGAGCTCAAATTCGAAAAACAAACACGTATTCATGTTCCCCCGGCTCACCGAAGACCAAAAAACCATGAGTTATGCAGATCTGATGTCTCCTTGCGGAGATAGCCCATGTTATATCTTGCATTTGTTAGGAAAAACTGCTTTTAGCAAGAAAAGTGCCCTTTGCAGATAGAGCTCAAATTCGAAAAACAAACAGGTATTCATGTTCCCCAACCTCCCCGAAGACCAAAAAACCATGCGTTTTGCAGATCTGATGTCTCCTTGCGGAGATAGCCCATGTTATATCTTGCATTTGTTAGGAAAAACTGCTTATAGCAAGAAAAGTGCCCTTTGCAGATAGAGCTCAAATTCGAAAAACAAACACGTATTCATGTTCCCCAACCTCCCCGAAGACCAAAAAACCATGCGTTTTGCAGTTCTGATGTCTCCTTGCGGAGATAGCCCATGTTATATCTTGCATTTGTTAGTAAAAACTGTTTATAGCATGAAAAGTGCCCATTGCAGATAGAGCTCAAATTCAAAAAACAAACACATATTCATGTTCCCCCGGCTCACCGAAGACCAAAAAACCACGAGTTATGCAGATCTGATGTCTCCTTGCGGAGATAGCCCATGTTATATCTTGCATTTGTTAGGAAAAACTGCTTATAGCATGAAAAGTGCCCTTTGCAGATAGAGCTCAAATTCGAAAAACAAACACATATTCATGTTCCCCCGGTTCACCGAAGACCAAAAAACCATGAGTTATGCAGATCTGATGTCTCCTTGCGGAGATAGCCCATGTTATATCTTGCATTTGTTAGGAAAAACTGCTTTTAGCAAGAAAAGTGCCCTTTGCAGATAGAGCTCAAATTTGAAAAACAAACATATATTCATGTTCCCCCGGCTCACCGAAGACCAAAAAACCATCAGTTATGCAGATCTGATGTCTCCTTGCGGAGATAGCCCATGTTATATTTTGCATTTGTTAGGAAAAACTGCTTTTAGCAAGAAAAGTGCCCTTTGCAGATAGAGCTCAAATTCGAAAAACAAACACATATTCATGTTCCCCCGGCTCACCGAAGACTAAAAAACCATGCGTTTTACAGTTATGATGTCTCCTTGCGGAGATAGCCCATGTTATATCTTGCATTTGTTAGGAAAAACTGCTTATAGCAAGAAAAGTGCCCATTGCAGATAGAGCTCAAATTCGAAAAATGAACACATATTCATGTTCCCCTGGCTCACCGAAGACCAAAAAACCATGAGTTATGCAGATCTGATGTCTCCATGCGGAGATAGCCCATGTTATATCTTGCATTTGTTAGGAAAAACTGCTTTTAGCAAGAAAAGTGCCCTTTGCAGATAGAGCTCAAATTCGAAAAACAAACACATATTCATGTTCCCCCGGCTCACCGAAGACCAAAAAACCATGAGTTTTAAAGATCTGATGTCTCCTTGCGGAGATAGCCCATGTTATATCTTGCATTTGTTAGGAAAAACTGCTTATAGCATGAAAAGTGCCCTTTGCAGATAGAGCTCAAATTCGAAAAACAAACACATATTCATTTTCCCCCACCTCCCCGAAGAACAAAAAACCATTCGTTTTGCAGTTCTGATGTCTCCTTGCGGAGATAGCCCATGTTATATCTTGCATTTGTTAGGAAAAACTGCTTTTAGCAAGAAAAGTGCCCTTTGCAGATAGAGCTGAAATTCGAAAAACAAACACATATTCATGTTCCCCCGGCTCACTGAAGACCAAAAAACCATGAGTTTTACAGATCTGATGTCTCCTTGCGGAGATAGCCCATGTTATATCTTGCATTTGTTAGGAAAAACTGCTTATACTGTAGCATGAAAAGTGCCCTTTGCAGATAGAGCTCAAATTCGAAAAACAAACACATATTCATGTTCCCCCGGCTCACCGAAGACCAAAAAACCATGAGTTATGCAGATCTGATGTCTCCTTGCGGAGATAGCCCATGTTATATCTTGCATTTGTTAGGAAAAACTGCTTATAGTAAGAAAAGTACCCTTTGCAGATAGAGCTGAAATTCGAAAAACAAACACATATTCATGTTCCCCCGGCTCACCGAAGACCAGAAAACCATGAGTTTTGCAGATCTGATGTCTCTTTGCGGAGATAGCCCATGTTATATCTTGCATTTGTTAGGAAAAACTGCTTTTAGCAAGAAAAGTGCCCTTTGCAGATAGAGCTCAAATTCGAAAAACAAACACATATTCATGTTACCCCAGCTCACCGAAGACAAAAAACCATGAGTTTTGCAGATCTGATGTCTCCTTGCGGAGATAGCCCATGTTATATCTTGCATTTGTTAGGAAAAACTGTTTATAGCAAGAAAAGTGCCCTTTGCAGATAGAGCTCAAATTCGAAAACCAAACACATATTCAAGTTCCCCAGGCTCACCGAACAACAAAAAACCATGCGTTTTGCAGTTCTGATGTCTCCTTGCGGAGATAGCCCATGTTATATCTTGCATTTGTTAGGAAAACCTGTTTATAGCATGAAAAGTGCCCATTGCAGATAGAGCTCAAATTCGAAAAACAAACACATATTCATGTTCCCCTGGCTCACGGAAGACCAGAAAACCATGAGTTTTGCAGATCTGATGTCTCCTTGCGGAGATAGCCCATGTTATATCTTGCATTTGTTAGGAAAAACTGCTTTTAGCAAGAAAAGTGCTCTTTGCAGATAGAGCTCAAATTCGAAAAACAAACACATATTCATATTCCCCCGGCTCACCGAAGACCAAAAAACCATGAGTTTTACAGATCTGATGTCTCCTTGCGGAGATAGCCCATGCTATATCTTGCATTTGTTAGGAAAAACTGCTTTTAGCAAGAAAAGTGCCCTTTGCAGATAGAGCTCAAATTCGAAAAACAAACACATATTCATGTTACCCCGGCTCACCGAAGACAAAAAAACCATGAGTTTTGCAGATCTGATGTCTCCTTGCGGAGATAGCCCATGTTATATCTTGCATTTGTTAGGAAAATCTGCTTTTAGCAAGAAAAGTGCCCATTGCAGATAGAGCTCAAATTCGAAAAACAAACACATATTCATGTTCCCCTGGCTCACCGAAGACAAAAAAACCATGAGTTTTGCAGATCTGATGTCTCCTTGTGGAGATAGCCCATGTTATATTTTGCATTTGTTAGGAAAAACTGCTTTTAACAAGAAAAGTGCCCTTTGCAGATAGAGCTCAAATTAGAAAAACAAACACATATTCATGTTCCCCAACCTCCCCGAAGACCAAAAAACAATGCGTTTGGCAGTTCTGATGTCTCCTTGCGGAGATAGCCCATGTTATATCTTGCATTTTTTAGTAAAAACTGTTTATAGCATGAAAAGTGCCGATTGCAGATAGAGCTCAAATTCGAAAAACAAACACATATTCATGTTCCCCTGGCTCACCGAAGACCAGAAAACCATGAGTTTTGCAGATCTGATGTCTCTTTGCGGAGATAGCCCATGTTATATCTTGCATTTGTTAGGAAAAACTGCTTTTAGCAAGAAAAGTGCCCTTTGGAGATAGAGCTCAAATTCGAAAAACAAACACATATTCATGTTACCCCAGCTCACCGAAGACAAAAAACCATGAGGTTTGCAGATCTGATGTCTCCTTGCGGAGATAGCCCATGTTATATGTTGCATTTGTTAGGAAAAACTGCTTTTAGCAAGAAAAGTGCCCTTTGCAGATAGAGCTCAAATTCGAAAAACAAACACATATTCAAGTTCCCCAGGCTCACCGAAGAACAAAAAACCATGCGTTTTGCAGTTCTGATGTCTCCTTGCGGAGATAGCCCATGTTATATCTTGCATTTGTTAGGAAAAACTGTTTATAGCAAGAAAAGTGCCCTTTGCAGATAGAGCTCAAATTCGAAAAACAAACACATATTCAAGTTCCCCAGGCTCACCGAAGAACAAAAAACCATGCGTTTTGCAGTTCTGATGTCTCCTTGCGGAGATAGCCCATGTTATATCTTGCATTTGTTAGGAAAAGCTGTTTATAGCATGAAAAGTGCCCATTGCAGATAGAGCTCAAATTCGAAAAACAAACACATATTCATGTTCCCCTGGCTCACGGAAGACCAGAAAACCATGAGTTTTGCAGATCTGATGTCTCCTTGCGGAGATAGCCCATGTTATATCTTGCATTTGTTAGGAAAAACTGCTTTTAGCAAGAAAAGTGCTCTTTGCAGATAGAGCTCAAATTCGAAAAACAAACACATATTCATGTTCCCCCGGCTCACCGAAGACCAAAAAACCATGAGTTTTACAGATCTGATGTCTCCTTGCGGAGATAGCCCATGTTATATCTTGCATTTGTTAGGAAAAACTGCTTTTAGCAAGAAAAGTGCCCTTTGCAGATAGAGCTCAAATTCGAAAAACAAACACATATTCAAGTTCCCCAGGCTCACCGAAGAACAAAAAACCATGCGTTTGGCAGTTCTGATGTCTCCTTAGGGAGATAGCCCATGTTATATCTTGCATTTGTTAGGAAAAGCTGTTTATAGCATGAAAAGTGCCCATTGCAGATAGAGCTCAAATTCGAAAAACAAACACATATTCATGTTCCCCTGGCTCACCGAAGAGCAAAAAACCATGAATTATGCAGATCTGATGTCTCCTTGCGGAGATAGCCCATGTTATATCTTGCATTTGTTAGGAAAAACTGCTTTTAGCAAGAAAAGTGCCCTTTGCAGATAGAGCTCAAATTCGAAAAACAAACACATATTCATGTTCCCCAACCTCCCCGAAGACCAAAAAACCATGCGTTTTGCAGTTCTGATGTCTCCTTGTGGAGATAGCCCATTTTATATCTTGCATTTGTTAGTAAAAACTGTTTATAGCATGAAAAGTGCCCATTGCAGATAGAGCTCAAATTCGAAAAACAAACACATATTCATGTTCCCCTGGCTCACCGAAGACCAGAAAACCATGAGTTTTGCAGATCTGATGTCTCCTTGCGGAGATAGCCCATGTTATATCTTGCATTTGTTAGGAAAAACTGCTTTTAGCAAGAAAAGTGCCCTTTGCAGATAGAGCTCAAATTCGAAAAACAAACACATATTCATGTTCCCCCGGCTCACCGAAGAGCAAAAAACCATGAGTTATGCAGATCTGATGTCTCCTTGCGGAGATAGCCCATGTTATATCTTGCATTTGTTAGGAAAAACTGCTTTTAGCAAGAAAAGTGCCCTTTGCAGACAGAGCTCAAATTCGAAAAACAAACACATATTCATGTTCCCCTGGCTCACCGAAGACAAAAAAACCATGAGTTTTGCAGATCTGATGTCTCCTTGTGGAGATAGCCCATGTTATATCTTGCATTTGTTAGGAAAAACTGCTTTGAACAAGAAAAGTGCCCTTTGCAGATAGAGCTCAAATTAGAAAAACAAACACATATTCATGTTCCCCAACCTCCCCGAAGACCAAAAAACAATGCGTTTGGCAGTTCTGATGTCTCCTTGCGGAGATAGCCCATGTTATATCTTGCATTTTTTAGTAAAAACTGTTTATAGCATGAAAAGTGCCGATTGCAGATAGAGCTCAAATTTGAAAAACAAACGCATATTCATGTTCCCCCGGCTCACCGAAGAGCAAAAAACCATGAGTTATGCAGATCTGATGTCTCCTTGCGGAGATAGCCCATGTTATATCTTGCATTTGTTAGGAAAAACTGCTTTTAGCAAGAAAAGTGCCCTTTGCAGATAGAGCTCAAATTCGAAAAACAAACACATATTCATGTTCCCCAACCTCCCCGAAGACCAAAAAACCATGCGTTTTGCAGTTCTGATGTCTCCTTGCGGAGATAGCCCATGTTATATCTTGCATTTGTTAGTAAAAACTGTTTATAGCATGAAAAGTGCCCATTGCAGATAGAGCTCAAATTCGAAAAACAAACACATATTCATGTTCCCCTGGCTCACCGAAGACCAGAAAACCATGAGTTTTGCAGATCTGATGTCTCCTTGCGGAGATAGCCCATGTTATATCTTGCATTTGTTAGGAAAAACTGCTTTTAGCAAGAAAAGTGCTCTTTGCAGATAGAGCTCAAATTCGAAAAACAAACATATATTCATGTTCCCCAGGCTCACCGAAGACCAAAAAAACATGAGTTTTACAGATCTGATGTCTCCTTGCGGAGATAGCCCATGTAATATCTTGCATTTGTTAGGAAAAACTGCTTTTAGCAAGAAAAGTGCCCTTTGCAGATAGAGCTCAAATTCGAAAAACAAACACATATTCATGTTCCCCAACCTCCCCGAAGACCAAAAAACCATGCGTTTTGCAGTTCTGATGTCTCCTTGCGGAGATAGCCCATGTTATATCTTGCATTTGTTAGTAAAAACTGTTTATAGCATGAAAAGTGCCCATTGCAGATAGAGCTCAAATTCGAAAAACAAACACATATTCATGTTCCCCTGGCTCACCGAAGACCAGAAAACCATGAGTTTTGCAGATCTGATGTCTCCTTGCGGAGATAGCCCATGTTATATCTTGCATTTGTTAGGAAAAACTGCTTTTAGCAAGAAAAGTGCTCTTTGCAGATAGAGCTCAAATTCGAAAAACAAACACATATTCATGTTCCCCCGGCTCACCGAAGACCAAAAAACCATGAGTTTTACAGTTCTGATGTCTCCTTGGGGAGATAGCCCATGTTATATCTTGCATTTGTTAGGAAAAACTGCTTTTAGCAAGAAAAGTGCCCTTTACAGATAGAGCTCAAATTCGAAAAACAAACACATATTCATGTTACCCCGGCTCACCGAAGACAAAAAAACCATGAGTTTTGCAGATCTGATGTCTCCTTGCGGAGATAGCCCATGTTACATGTTGCATTTGTTAGGAAAAACTGCTTTTAGCAAGAAGTGCCCTTTGCAGATAGAGCTGAAATTCGAAAAACAAACACATATTCATGTTCCCCTGGCTCACCGAAGAGCAAAAAACCATGAGTTATGCAGATCTGATGTCTCCTTGCGGAGATAGCCCATGTTATATCTTGCATTTGTTAGGAAAAACTGCTTTTAGCAAGAAAAGTGCCCTTTGCAGATAGAGCTCAAATTCGAAAAACAAACACATATTCATGTTCCCCAACCTCCCCGAAGACCAAAAAACCATGCGTTTTGCAGTTCTGATGTCTCCTTGTGGAGATAGCCCATTTTATATCTTGCATTTGTTAGTAAAAGCTGTTTATAGCATGAAAAGTGCCCATTGCAGATAGAGCTCAAATTCGAAAAACAAACACATATTCATGTTCCCCTGGCTCACCGAAGAGCAAAAAACCATGAATTATGCAGATCTGATGTCTCCTTGCGGAGATAGCCCATGTTATATCTTGCATTTGTTAGGAAAAACTGCTTTTAGCAAGAAAAGTGCCCTTTGCAGATAGAGCTCAAATTCGAAAAACAAACACATATTCATGTTCCCCAACCTCCCCGAAGACCAAAAAACCATGCGTTTTGCAGTTCTGATGTCTCCTTGTGGAGATAGCCCATTTTATATCTTGCATTTGTTAGTAAAAACTGTTTATAGCATGAAAAGTGCCCATTGCAGATAGAGCTCAAATTCGAAAAACAAACACATATTCATGTTCCCCTGGCTCACCGAAGACCAGAAAACCATGAGTTTTGCAGATCTGATGTCTCCTTGCGGAGATAGCCCATGTTATATCTTGCATTTGTTAGGAAAAACTGCTTTTAGCAAGAAAAGTGCCCTTTGCAGATAGAGCTCAAATTCGAAAAACAAACACATATTCATGTTCCCCCGGCTCACCGAAGAGCAAAAAACCATGAGTTATGCAGATCTGATGTCTCCTTGCGGAGATAGCCCATGTTATATCTTGCATTTGTTAGGAAAAACTGCTTTTAGCAAGAAAAGTGCCCTTTGCAGACAGAGCTCAAATTCGAAAAACAAACACATATTCATGTTCCCCTGGCTCACCGAAGACAAAAAAACCATGAGTTTTGCAGATCTGATGTCTCCTTGTGGAGATAGCCCATGTTATATCTTGCATTTGTTAGGAAAAACTGCTTTGAACAAGAAAAGTGCCCTTTGCAGATAGAGCTCAAATTCGAAAAACAAACACATATTCATGTTCCCCAACCTCCCCGAAGACCAAAAAACAATGCGTTTGGCAGTTCTGATGTCTCCTTGCGGAGATAGCCCATGTTATATCTTGCATTTGTTAGGAAAAGCTGTTTATAGCATGAAAAGTGCCCATTGCAGATAGAGCTCAAATTTGAAAAACAAACACATATTCATGTTCCCCTGGCTCACGGAAGACCAGAAAACCATGAGTTTTGCAGATCTGATGTCTCCTTGCGGAGATAGCCCATGTTATATCTTGCATTTGTTAGGAAAAACTGCTTTTAGCAAGAAAAGTGCTCTTTGCAGATAGAGCTCAAATTCGAAAAACAAACACATATTCATGTTCCCCCGGCTCACCGAAGACCAAAAAACCATGAGTTTTACAGATCTGATGTCTCCTTGCGGAGATAGCCCATGTTATATCTTGCATTTGTTAGGAAAAACTGCTTTTAGCAAGAAAAGTGCCCTTTGCAGATAGAGCTCAAATTCGAAAAACAAACACATATTCAAGTTCCCCAGGCTCACCGAAGAACAAAAAACCATGCGTTTGGCAGTTCTGATGTCTCCTTAGGGAGATAGCCCATGTTATATCTTGCATTTGTTAGGAAAAGCTGTTTATAGCATGAAAAGTGCCCATTGCAGATAGAGCTCAAATTCGAAAAACAAACACATATTCATGTTCCCCTGGCTCACCGAAGAGCAAAAAACCATGAATTATGCAGATCTGATGTCTCCTTGCGGAGATAGCCCATGTTATATCTTGCATTTGTTAGGAAAAACTGCTTTTAGCAAGAAAAGTGCCCTTTGCAGATAGAGCTCAAATTCGAAAAACAAACACATATTCATGTTCCCCAACCTCCCCGAAGACCAAAAAACCATGCGTTTTGCAGTTCTGATGTCTCCTTGTGGAGATAGCCCATTTTATATCTTGCATTTGTTAGTAAAAACTGTTTATAGCATGAAAAGTGCCCATTGCAGATAGAGCTCAAATTCGAAAAACAAACACATATTCATGTTCCCCTGGCTCACCGAAGACCAGAAAACCATGAGTTTTGCAGATCTGATGTCTCCTTGCGGAGATAGCCCATGTTATATCTTGCATTTGTTAGGAAAAACTGCTTTTAGCAAGAAAAGTGCCCTTTGCAGATAGAGCTCAAATTCGAAAAACAAACACATATTCATGTTCCCCCGGCTCACCGAAGAGCAAAAAACCATGAGTTATGCAGATCTGATGTATCCTTGCGGAGATAGCCCATGTTATATCTTGCATTTGTTAGGAAAAACTGCTTTTAGCAAGAAAAGTGCCCTTTGCAGACAGAGCTCAAATTCGAAAAACAAACACATATTCATGTTCCCCTGGCTCACCGAAGACAAAAAAACCATGAGTTTTGCAGATCTGATGTCTCCTTGTGGAGATAGCCCATGTTATATCTTGCATTTGTTAGGAAAAACTGCTTTGAACAAGAAAAGTGCCCTTTGCAGATAGAGCTCAAATTCGAAAAACAAACACATATTCATGTTCCCCAACCTCCCCGAAGACCAAAAAACAATGCGTTTGGCAGTTCTGATGTCTCCTTGCGGAGATAGCCCATGTTATATCTTGCATTTTTTAGTAAAAACTGTTTATAGCATGAAAAGTGCCGATTGCAGATAGAGCTCAAATTTGAAAAACAAACGCATATTCATGTTCCCCCGGCTCACCGAAGAGCAAAAAACCATGAGTTATGCAGATCTGATGTCTCCTTGCGGAGATAGCCCATGTTATATCTTGCATTTGTTAGGAAAAACTGCTTTTAGCAAGAAAAGTGCCCTTTGCAGATAGAGCTCAAATTCGAAAAACAAACACATATTCATGTTCCCCAACCTCCCCGAAGACCAAAAAACCATGCGTTTTGCAGTTCTGATGTCTCCTTGCGGAGATAGCCCATGTTATATCTTGCATTTGTTAGTAAAAACTGTTTATAGCATGAAAAGTGCCCATTGCAGATAGAGCTCAAATTCGAAAAACAAACACATATTCATGTTCCCCTGGCTCACCGAAGACCAGAAAACCATGAGTTTTGCAGATCTGATGTCTCCTTGCGGAGATAGCCCATGTTATATCTTGCATTTGTTAGGAAAAACTGCTTTTAGCAAGAAAAGTGCTCTTTGCAGATAGAGCTCAAATTCGAAAAACAAACATATATTCATGTTCCCCAGGCTCACCGAAGACCAAAAAAACATGAGTTTTACAGATCTGATGTCTCCTTGCGGAGATAGCCCATGTAATATCTTGCATTTGTTAGGAAAAACTGCTTTTAGCAAGAAAAGTGCCCTTTGCAGATAGAGCTCAAATTCGAAAAACAAACACATATTCATGTTCCCCAACCTCCCCGAAGACCAAAAAACCATGCGTTTTGCAGTTCTGATGTCTCCTTGCGGAGATAGCCCATGTTATATCTTGCATTTGTTAGTAAAAACTGTTTATAGCATGAAAAGTGCCCATTGCAGATAGAGCTCAAATTCGAAAAACAAACACATATTCATGTTCCCCTGGCTCACCGAAGACCAGAAAACCATGAGTTTTGCAGATCTGATGTCTCCTTGCGGAGATAGCCCATGTTATATCTTGCATTTGTTAGGAAAAACTGCTTTTAGCAAGAAAAGTGCTCTTTGCAGATAGAGCTCAAATTCGAAAAACAAACACATATTCATGTTCCCCCGGCTCACCGAAGACCAAAAAACCATGAGTTTTACAGTTCTGATGTCTCCTTGGGGAGATAGCCCATGTTATATCTTGCATTTGTTAGGAAAAACTGCTTTTAGCAAGAAAAGTGCCCTTTACAGATAGAGCTCAAATTCGAAAAACAAACACATATTCATGTTACCCCGGCTCACCGAAGACAAAAAAACCATGAGTTTTGCAGATCTGATGTCTCCTTGCGGAGATAGCCCATGTTACATGTTGCATTTGTTAGGAAAAACTGCTTTTAGCAAGAAGTGCCCTTTGCAGATAGAGCTGAAATTCGAAAAACAAACACATATTCATGTTCCCCTGGCTCACCGAAGAGCAAAAAACCATGAGTTATGCAGATCTGATGTCTCCTTGCGGAGATAGCCCATGTTATATCTTGCATTTGTTAGGAAAAACTGCTTTTAGCAAGAAAAGTGCCCTTTGCAGATAGAGCTCAAATTCGAAAAACAAACACATATTCATGTTCCCCAACCTCCCCGAAGACCAAAAAACCATGCGTTTTGCAGTTCTGATGTCTCCTTGTGGAGATAGCCCATTTTATATCTTGCATTTGTTAGTAAAAGCTGTTTATAGCATGAAAAGTGCCCATTGCAGATAGAGCTCAAATTCGAAAAACAAACACATATTCATGTTCCCCTGGCTCACCGAAGAGCAAAAAACCATGAATTATGCAGATCTGATGTCTCCTTGCGGAGATAGCCCATGTTATATCTTGCATTTGTTAGGAAAAACTGCTTTTAGCAAGAAAAGTGCCCTTTGCAGATAGAGCTCAAATTCGAAAAACAAACACATATTCATGTTCCCCAACCTCCCCGAAGACCAAAAAACCATGCGTTTTGCAGTTCTGATGTCTCCTTGTGGAGATAGCCCATTTTATATCTTGCATTTGTTAGTAAAAACTGTTTATAGCATGAAAAGTGCCCATTGCAGATAGAGCTCAAATTCGAAAAACAAACACATATTCATGTTCCCCTGGTTCACCGAAGACCAGAAAACCATGAGTTTTGCAGATCTGATGTCTCCTTGCGGAGATAGCCCATGTTATATCTTGCATTTGTTAGGAAAAACTGCTTTTAGCAAGAAAAGTGCCCTTTGCAGATAGAGCTCAAATTCGAAAAACAAACACATATTCATGTTCCCCCGGCTCACCGAAGAGCAAAAAACCATGAGTTATGCAGATCTGATGTCTCCTTGCGGAGATAGCCCATGTTATATCTTGCATTTGTTAGGAAAAACTGCTTTTAGCAAGAAAAGTGCCCTTTGCAGACAGAGCTCAAATTCGAAAAACAAACACATATTCATGTTCCCCTGGCTCACCGAAGACAAAAAAACCATGAGTTTTGCAGATCTGATGTCTCCTTGTGGAGATAGCCCATGTTATATCTTGCATTTGTTAGGAAAAACTGCTTTGAACAAGAAAAGTGCCCTTTGCAGATAGAGCTCAAATTCGAAAAACAAACACATATTCATGTTCCCCAACCTCCCCGAAGACCAAAAAACAATGCGTTTGGCAGTTCTGATGTCTCCTTGCGGAGATAGCCCATGTTATATCTTGCATTTTTTAGTAAAAACTGTTTATAGCATGAAAAGTGCCGATTGCAGATAGAGCTCAAATTTGAAAAACAAACGCATATTCATGTTCCCCCGGCTCACCGAAGAGCAAAAAACCATGAGTTATGCAGATCTGATGTCTCCTTGCGGAGATAGCCCATGTTATATCTTGCATTTGTTAGGAAAAACTGCTTTTAGCAAGAAAAGTGCCCTTTGCAGATAGAGCTCAAATTCGAAAAACAAACACATATTCATGTTCCCCAACCTCCCCGAAGACCAAAAAACCATGCGTTTTGCAGTTCTGATGTCTCCTTGCGGAGATAGCCCATGTTATATCTTGCATTTGTTAGTAAAAACTGTTTATAGCATGAAAAGTGCCCATTGCAGATAGAGCTCAAATTCGAAAAACAAACACATATTCATGTTCCCCTGGCTCACCGAAGACCAGAAAACCATGAGTTTTGCAGATCTGATGTCTCCTTGCGGAGATAGCCCATGTTATATCTTGCATTTGTTAGGAAAAACTGCTTTTAGCAAGAAAAGTGCTCTTTGCAGATAGAGCTCAAATTCGAAAAACAAACATATATTCATGTTCCCCAGGCTCACCGAAGACCAAAAAAACATGAGTTTTACAGATCTGATGTCTCCTTGCGGAGATAGCCCATGTAATATCTTGCATTTGTTAGGAAAAACTGCTTTTAGCAAGAAAAGTGCCCTTTGCAGATAGAGCTCAAATTCGAAAAACAAACACATATTCATGTTCCCCAACCTCCCCGAAGACCAAAAAACCATGCGTTTTGCAGTTCTGATGTCTCCTTGCGGAGATAGCCCATGTTATATCTTGCATTTGTTAGTAAAAACTGTTTATAGCATGAAAAGTGCCCATTGCAGATAGAGCTCAAATTCGAAAAACAAACACATATTCATGTTCCCCTGGCTCACCGAAGACCAGAAAACCATGAGTTTTGCAGATCTGATGTCTCCTTGCGGAGATAGCCCATGTTATATCTTGCATTTGTTAGGAAAAACTGCTTTTAGCAAGAAAAGTGCTCTTTGCAGATAGAGCTCAAATTCGAAAAACAAACACATATTCATGTTCCCCCGGCTCACCGAAGACCAAAAAACCATGAGTTTTACAGATCTGATGTCTCCTTGGGGAGATAGCCCATGTTATATCTTGCATTTGTTAGGAAAAACTGCTTTTAGCAAGAAAAGTGCCCTTTACAGATAGAGCTCAAATTCGAAAAACAAACACATATTCATGTTACCCCGGCTCACCGAAGACAAAAAAACCATGAGTTTTGCAGATCTGATGTCTCCTTGCGGAGATAGCCCATGTTACATGTTGCATTTGTTAGGAAAAACTGCTTTTAGCAAGAAGTGCCCTTTGCAGATAGAGCTGAAATTCGAAAAACAAACACATATTCATGTTCCCCTGGCTCACCGAAGAGCAAAAAACCATGAGTTATGCAGATCTGATGTCTCCTTGCGGAGATAGCCCATGTTATATCTTGCATTTGTTAGGAAAAACTGCTTTTAGCAAGAAAAGTGCCCATTGCAGATAGAGCTCAAATTCGAAAAACAAACACATATTCATGTTCCCCAACCTCCCCGAAGACTAGAAAACCATGAGTTTTGCAGATCTGATGTCTCCTTGCGGAGATAGCCCATGTTATATCTTGCATTTGTTAGGAAAAACTGCTTTTAGCAAGAAAAGTGCCCATTGCAGATAGAGCTGACATTCGAAAAACAAACACATATTCATGTTCCCCTGGCTCACCGAAGACAAAAAAACCATGAGTTTTGCAGATCTGATGTCTCCTTGTGGAGATAGCTCATGTTATATGTTGCATTTGTTAGGAAAAACTGCTTTTAACAAGAAAAGTGCCCTTTGCAGATAGAGCTCAAATTCGAAAAACAAACACATATTCATGTTCCCCAACCTCCCCGAAGACCAAAAAACAATGTGTTTGGCAGTTCTGATGTCTCCTTGCGGAGATAGCCCATGTTATATCTTGCATTTGTTAGGAAAAACTGCTTATAGCATGAAAAGTGCCCTTTGCAGATAGAGCTCAAATTCGAAAAACAAACACATATTCATGTTCCCCCGGCTCACCGAAGACCAAAAAACCGTGAGTTATGCAGATCTGATGTCTCCTTGCGGAGATAGCCCATGTTATATCTTGCATTTGTTAGGAAAAACTGCTTATAGCATGAAAAGTGCCCTTTGCAGATAGAGCTCAAATTCGAAAAACAAACACATATTCATGTTCCCCCGGCTCACCGAAGACCAAAAAACCATGCGTTTTGCAGTTCTGATGTCTCCTTGCGGAGATAGCCCATGTTATATCCTGCATTTGTTAGTAAAAACTGTTTTTAGCATGAAAAGTGCCCATTGCAGATAGAGCTCAAATTCGAAAAGCAAACACATATTCATGTTCCCCTGGCTCACCGAAGACCAGATAACCATGAGTATTGCAGATCTGATGTCTCCTTGCGGAGATAGCCCATGTTACATGTAGCATTTGTTAGGAAAAACTGCTTTTAGCAAGAAAAGTGCCCTTTGCAGATAGAGCTGAAATTCGAAAAACAAACACATATTCATGTTCCCCCGGCTCACCGAAGAGCAAAAAACCATGAGTTATGCAGATCTGATGTCTCCTTGCGGAGATAGCCCATGTTATATCTTGCATTTGTTAGGAAAAACTGCTTTTAGCAAGAAAAGTGCCCTTTGCAGATAGAGCTCAAATTCGAAAAACAAACACATATTCATGTTCCCCAACCTCCCCGAAGACCAAAAAACAATGCGTTTGGCAGTTCTGATGTCTCCTTGCGGAGATAGCCCATGTTATATCTTGCATTTTTTAGTAAAAACTGTTTATAGCATGAAAAGTGACGATTGCAGATAGAGCTCAAATTTGAAAAACAAACGCATATTCATGTTCCCCCGGCTCACCGAAGAGCAAAAAACCATGAGTTATGCAGATCTGATGTCTCCTTGCGGAGATAGCCCATGTTATATCTTGCATTTGTTAGGAAAAACTGCTTTTAGCAAGAAAAGTGCCCTTTGCAGATAGAGCTCAAATTCGAAAAACAAACACATATTCATGTTCCCCAACCTCCCCGAAGACCAAAAAACCATGCGTTTTGCAGTTCTGATGTCTCCTTGCGGAGATAGCCCATGTTATATCTTGCATTTGTTAGTAAAAACTGTTTATAGCATGAAAAGTGCCCATTGCAGATAGAGCTCAAATTCGAAAAACAAACACATATTCATGTTCCCCTGGCTCACCGAAGACCAGAAAACCATGAGTTTTGCAGATCTGATGTCTCCTTGCTGAGATAGCCCATGTTATATCTTGCATTTGTTAGGAAAAACTGCTTTTAGCAAGAAAAGTGCTCTTTGCAGATAGAGCTCAAATTCGAAAAACAAACATATATTCATGTTCCCCAGGCTCACCGAAGACCAAAAAAACATGAGTTTTACAGATCTGATGTCTCCTTGCGGAGATAGCCCATGTAATATCTTGCATTTGTTAGGAAAAATTGCTTTTAGCAAGAAAAGTGCCCTTTGCAGATAGAGCTCAAATTCGAAAAACAAACACATATTCATGTTCCCCAACCTCCCCGAAGACCAAAAAACCATGCGTTTTGCAGTTCTGATGTCTCCTTGCGGAGATAGCCCATGTTATATCTTGCATTTGTTAGTAAAAACTGTTTATAGCATGAAAAGTGCCCATTGCAGATAGAGCTCAAATTCGAAAAACAAACACATATTCATGTTCCCCTGGCTCACCGAAGACCAGAAAACCATGAGTTTTGCAGATCTGATGTCTCCTTGCGGAGATAGCCCATGTTATATCTTGCATTTGTTAGGAAAAACTGCTTTTAGCAAGAAAAGTGCTCTTTGCAGATAGAGCTCAAATTCGAAAAACAAACACATATTCATGTTCCCCCGGCTCACCGAAGACCAAAAAACCATGAGTTTTACAGATCTGATGTCTCCTTGGGGAGATAGCCCATGTTATATCTTGCATTTGTTAGGAAAAACTGCTTTTAGCAAGAAAAGTGCCCTTTGCAGATAGAGCTCAAATTCGAAAAACAAACACATATTCATGTTACCCCGGCTCACCGAAGACAAAAAAACCATGACTTTTGCAGATCTGATGTCTCCTTGCGGAGATAGCCCATGTTACATGTTGCATTTGTTAGGAAAAACTGCTTTTAGCAAGAAGTGCCCTTTGCAGATAGAGCTGAAATTCGAAAAACAAACACATATTCATGTTCCCCTGGCTCACCGAAGAGCAAAAAACCATGAGTTATGCAGATCTGATGTCTCCTTGCGGAGATAGCCCATGTTATATCTTGCATTTGTTAGGAAAAACTGCTTTTAGCAAGAAAAGTGCCCATTGCAGATAGAGCTCAAATTCGAAAAACAAACACATATTCATGTTCCCCAACCTCCCCGAAGACTAGAAAACCATGAGTTTTGCAGATCTGATGTCTCCTTGCGGAGATAGCCCATGTTATATCTTGCATTTGTTAGGAAAAACTGCTTTTAGCAAGAAAAGTGCCCATTGCAGATAGAGCTGACATTCGAAAAACAAACACATATTCATGTTCCCCTGGCTCACCGAAGACAAAAAAACCATGAGTTTTGCAGATCTGATGTCTCCTTGCGGAGATAGCCCATGTTACATGTTGCATTTGTTAGGAAAAACTGCTTTTAGCAAGAAGTGCCCTTTGCAGATAGAGCTGAAATTCGAAAAACAAACACATATTCATGTTCCCCTGGCTCACCGAAGAGCAAAAAACCATGAGTTATGCAGATCTGATGTCTCCTTGCGGAGATAGCCCATGTTATATCTTGCATTTGTTAGGAAAAACTGCTTTTAGCAAGAAAAGTGCCCATTGCAGATAGAGCTCAAATTCGAAAAACAAACACATATTCATGTTCCCCAACCTCCCCGAAGACTAGAAAACCATGAGTTTTGCAGATCTGATGTCTCCTTGCGGAGATAGCCCATGTTATATCTTGCATTTGTTAGGAAAAACTGCTTTTAGCAAGAAAAGTGCCCATTGCAGATAGAGCTGACATTCGAAAAACAAACACATATTCATGTTCCCCTGGCTCACCGAAGACAAAAAAACCATGAGTTTTGCAGATCTGATGTCTCCTTGTGGAGATAGCTCATGTTATATGTTGCATTTGTTAGGAAAAACTGCTTTTAACAAGAAAAGTGCCCTTTGCAGATAGAGCTCAAATTCGAAAAACAAACACATATTCATGTTCCCCAACCTCCCCGAAGACCAAAAAACAATGTGTTTGGCAGTTCTGATGTCTCCTTGCGGAGATAGCCCATGTTATATCTTGCATTTGTTAGGAAAAACTGCTTATAGCATGAAAAGTGCCCTTTGCAGATAGAGCTCAAATTCGAAAAACAAACACATATTCATGTTCCCCCGGCTCACCGAAGACCAAAAAACCGTGAGTTATGCAGATCTGATGTCTCCTTGCGGAGATAGCCCATGTTATATCTTGCATTTGTTAGGAAAAACTGCTTATAGCATGAAAAGTGCCCATTGCAGATAGAGCTCAAATTCGAAAAACAAACACATATTCATGTTCCCCTGGCTCACCGAAGACCAAAAAACCATGAGTTATGCAGATCTGATGTCTCCTTGCGGAGATAGCCCATGTTATATCTTGCATTTGTTAGGAAAAACTGCTTATAGCAAGAAAAGTTCCCTTTGCAGATAGAGCTCAAATTCGAAAAACAAACACGTATTCATGTTCCCCAACCTCCCCGAAGACCAAAAAACCATGCGTTTTGCAGTTCTGATGTCTCCTTGCGGAGATAGCCCATGTTATATCTTGCATTTGTTAGGAAAAACTGCTTTTAGCAAGAAAAGTGCCCTTTGCAGATAGAGCTCAAATTTGAAAAACAAACATATATTCATGTTCCCCCGGCTCACCAAAGACCAAAAAACCATCAGTTATGCAGATCTGATGTCTCCTTGCGGAGATAGCCCATGTTATATCTTGCATTTGTTAGGAAAAACTGCTTTTAGCAAGAAAAGTGCCCTTTGCAGATAGAGCTCAAATTCGAAAAACAAACACATATTCATGTTCCCCCGGCTCACCGAAGACCAAAAAACCATCAGTTATGCAGATCAGATGTCTCCTTGCGGAGATAGCCCATGTTATATCTTGCATTTGTTAGGAAAAACTGCTTTTAGCAAGAAAAGTGCCCTTTGCAGATAGAGCTCAAATTCGAAAAACAAACACATATTCATGTTACCCCGGCTCACCGAAGACAAAAAAACCATGAGTTTTGCAGATCTGATGTCTCCTTGCGGAGATAGCCCATGTTACATGTAGCATTTGTTAGGAAAAACTGCTTTTAGCAAGAAAAGTGCCCTTTGCAGATAGAGCTGAAATTCGAAAAACAAACACATATTCATGTTCCCCCGGCTCACCGAAGAGCAAAAAACCATGAGTTATGCAGATCTGATGTCTCCTTGCGGAGATAGCCCATGTTATATCTTGCATTTGTTAGGAAAAACTGCTTTTAGCAAGAAAAGTGCCCATTGCAGAAAGAGCTCAAATTCGAAAAACAAACACATATTCATGTTCCCCTGGCTCACCAAAGACAAAAAAACCATGAGTTTTGCAGATCTGATGTCTCCTTGTGGAGATAGCCCATGTTATATCTTGCATTTGTTAGGAAAAACTGCTTTTAGCAAGAAAAGTGCCCTTTGCAGATAGAGCTGACATTCAAAAAACAAACACATATTCAAGTTCCCCAGGCTCACCGAAGAACAAAAAACCATGCGTTTTGCAGTTCTGATGTCTCCTTGCGGAGATAGCCCATGTTATATCTTGCATTTGTTAAGAAAAACTGTTTATAGCAAGAAAAGTGCCCTTTGCAGATAGAGCTCAAATTCGAAAAACAAACACATATTCATGTTCCCCAACCTCCCCGAAGACCAAAAAACCATGCGTTCTGCAGATCTGATGTCTCCTTGTGGAGATAGCCCATGTTATATCTTGCATTTGTTAGGAAAACCTGCTTTTAGCAAGAAAAGTGCCCTTTGCAGATAGAGCTCAAATTCGAAAAACAAACACATATTCAAGTTCCCCAGGCTCACCGAAGAACAAAAAACCATGCATTTTGCAGTTCTGATGTCTCCTTGCGGAGATAGCCCATGTTATATCTTGCATTTGTTAGGAAAAGCTGTTTATAGCATGAAAAGTGCCCATTGCAGATAGAGCTCAAATTCGAAAAACAAACACATATTCATGTTCCCCCGGCTCACCGAAGAGCAAAAAACCATGAGTTATGCAGATCTGATTTCTCCTTGCGGAGATAGCCCATGTTATATCTTGCATTTGTTAGGAAAAACTGCTTTTAACAAGAAAAGTGCCCTTTGCAGATAGAGCTCAAATTCGAAAAACAAACACATATTCATGTTCCCCAACCTCCCCGAAGACCAAAAAACAATGCGTTTGGCAGTTCTGATGTCTCCTTGTGGAGATAGCCCATGTTATATCTTGCATTTGTTAGTAAAAACTGTTTATAGCATGAAAAGTGCCCATTGCAGATAGAGCTCAAATTCGAAAAACAAACACATATTCATGTTCCCCCGGCTCACCGAAGAAGAAAAAACCATGAGTTTTGCAGATCTGATGTCTCCTTGCGGAGATAGCTCATGTTATATGTTGCATTTGTTAGGAAAAACTGCTTTTAGCAAGAAAAGTGCCCTTTGCAGATAGAGCTCAAATTCGAAAAACAAACACATATTCAAGTTCCCCAGGCTCACCGAAGAACAAAAAACCATGCGTTTTGCAGTTCTGATGTCTCCTTGCAGAGATAGCCCATGTTATATCTTGCATTTGTTAGGAAAAACTGTTTATAGGAAGAAAAGTGCCCTTTGCAGATAGAGCTCAAATTCGAAAAACAAACACATATTCAAGTTCCCCAGGCTCACCGAAGAACAAAAAACCATGCGTTTTGCAGTTCTGATGTCTCCTTGCGGAGATAGCCCATGTTATATCTTGCATTTGTTAGGAAAAACTGCTTTTAGCAAGAAAAGTGCCCATTGCAGATAGAGCTGACATTCGAAAAACAAACACATATTCATGTTCCCCTGGCTCACCGAAGACAAAAAAACCATGACTTTTGCAGATCTGATGTCTCCTTGTGGAGATAGCTCATGTTATATGTTGCATTTGTTAGGAAAAACTGCTTTTAACAAGAAAAGTGCCCTTTGCAGATAGAGCTCAAATTCGAAAAACAAACACATATTCATGTTCCCCAACCTCCCCGAAGACCAAAAAACAATGTGTTTGGCAGTTCTGATGTCTCCTTGCGGAGATAGCCCATGTTATATCTTGCATTTGTTAGGAAAAACTGCTTATAGCATGAAAAGTGCCCTTTGCAGATAGAGCTCAAATTCGAAAAACAAACACATATTCATGTTCCCCCGGCTCACCGAAGACCAAAAAACCGTGAGTTATGGAGATCTGATGTCTCCTTGCGGAGATAGCCCATGTTATATCTTGCATTTGTTAGGAAAAACTGCTTTTAGCAAGAAAAGTGCCCTTTGCAGATAGAGCTCAAATTTGAAAAACAAACATATATTCATGTTCCCCCGGCTCACCAAAGACCAAAAAACCATCAGTTATGCAGATCTGATGTCTCCTTGCGGAGATAGCCCATGTTATATCTTGCATTTGTTAGGAAAAACTGCTTTTAGCAAGAAAAGTGCCCTTTGCAGATAGAGCTCAAATTCGAAAAACAAACACATATTCATGTTCCCCCGGCTCACCGAAGACTAAAAAACCATGCGTTTTACAGTTATGATGTCTCCTTGCGGAGATAGCCCATGTTATATCTTGCATTTGTTAGGAAAAACTGCTTATAGCAAGAAAAGTGCCCATTGCAGATAGAGCTCAAACTCGAAAAACGAACACATATTCATGTTCCCCTGGCTCACCGAAGACCAAAAAACCATGAGTTATGCAGATCTGATGTCTCCATGCGGAGATAGCCCATGTTATATCTTGCATTTGTTAGGAAAAACTGCTTTTAGCAAGAAAAGTGCCCTTTGCAGATAGAGCTCAAATTCGAAAAACAAACACATATTCATGTTCCCCCGGCTCACCGAAGACCAAAAAACCATCAGTTATGCAGATCTGATGTCTCCTTGCGGAGATAGCCCATGTTATATCTTGCATTTGTTAGGAAAAACTGCTTTTAGCAAGAAAAGTGCCCTTTGCAGATAGAGCTCAAATTCGAAAAACAAACACATATTCATGTTACCCCGGCTCACCGAAGACAAAAAAACCATGAGTTTTGCAGATCTGATGTCTCCTTGCGGAGATAGCCCATGTTACATGTAGCATTTGTTAGGAAAAACTGCTTTTAGCAAGAAAAGTGCCCTTTGCAGATAGAGCTGAAATTCGAAAAACAAACACATATTCATGTTCCCCCGGCTCACCGAAGAGCAAAAAACCATGAGTTATGCAGATCTGATGTCTCCTTGCGGAGATAGCCCATGTTATATCTTGCATTTGTTAGGAAAAACTGCTTTTAGCAAGAAAAGTGCCCATTGCAGAAAGAGCTCAAATTCGAAAAACAAACACATATTCATGTTCCCCTGGCTCACCAAAGACAAAAAAACCATGAGTTTTGCAGATCTGATGTCTCCTTGTGGAGATAGCCCATGTTATATCTTGCATTTGTTAGGAAAAACTGCTTTTAGCAAGAAAAGTGCCCTTTGCAGATAGAGCTGACATTCAAAAAACAAACACATATTCAAGTTCCCCAGGCTCACCGAAGAACAAAAAACCATGCGTTTTGCAGTTCTGATGTCTCCTTGCGGAGATAGCCCATGTTATATCTTGCATTTGTTAAGAAAAACTGTTTATAGCAAGAAAAGTGCCCTTTGCAGATAGAGCTCAAATTCGAAAAACAAACACATATTCATGTTCCCCAACCTCCCCGAAGACCAAAAAACCATGAGTTCTGCAGATCTGATGTCTCCTTGTGGAGATAGCCCATGTTATATCTTGCATTTGTTAGGAAAAACTGCTTATAGCAAGAAAAGTGCCCATTGCAGATAGAGCTCAAACTCGAAAAACGAACACATATTCATGTTCCCCTGGCTCACCGAAGACCAAAAAACCATGAGTTATGCAGATCTGATGTCTCCATGCGGAGATAGCCCATGTTATATCTTGCATTTGTTAGGAAAAACTGCTTTTAGCAAGAAAAGTGCCCTTTGCAGATAGAGCTCAAATTCGAAAAACAAACACATATTCATGTTCCCCCGGCTCACCGAAGACGAAAAAACCATCAGTTATGCAGATCTGATGTCTCCTTGCGGAGATAGCCCATGTTATATCTTGCATTTGTTAGGAAAAACTGCTTTTAGCAAGAAAAGTGCCCTTTGCAGATAGAGCTCAAATTCGAAAAACAAACACATATTCATGTTACCCCGGCTCACCGAAGACAAAAAAACCATGAGTTTTGCAGATCTGATGTCTCCTTGCGGAGATAGCCCATGTTACATGTAGCATTTGTTAGGAAAAACTGCTTTTAGCAAGAAAAGTGCCCTTTGCAGATAGAGCTGAAATTCGAAAAACAAACACATATTCATGTTCCCCCGGCTCACCGAAGAGCAAAAAACCATGAGTTATGCAGATCTGATGTCTCCTTGCGGAGATAGCCCATGTTATATCTTGCATTTGTTAGGAAAAACTGCTTTTAGCAAGAAAAGTGCCCATTGCAGAAAGAGCTCAAATTCGAAAAACAAACACATATTCATGTTCCCCTGGCTCACCAAAGACAAAAAAACCATGAGTTTTGCAGATCTGATGTCTCCTTGTGGAGATAGCCCATGTTATATCTTGCATTTGTTAGGAAAAACTGCTTTTAGCAAGAAAAGTGCCCTTTGCAGATAGAGCTGACATTCAAAAAACAAACACATATTCAAGTTCCCCAGGCTCACCGAAGAACAAAAAACCATGCGTTTTGCAGTTCTGATGTCTCCTTGCGGAGATAGCCCATGTTATATCTTGCATTTGTTAAGAAAAACTGTTTATAGCAAGAAAAGTGCCCTTTGCAGATAAGAGCTCAAATTCGAAAAACAAACACATATTCAAGTTCCCCAGGCTCACCGAAGAACAAAAAACCATGCGTTTTGCAGTTCTGATGTCTCCTTGCGGAGATAGCCCATGTTATATCTTGCATTTGTTAGGAAAAGCTGTTTATAGCATGAAAAGTGCCCATTGCAGATAGAGCTCAAATTCGAAAAACAAACACATATTCATGTTCCCCCGGCTCACCGAAGAGCAAAAAACCATGAGTTATGCAGATCTGATTTCTCCTTGCGGAGATAGCCCATGTTATATCTTGCATTTGTTAGGAAAAACTGCTTTTAACAAGAAAAGTGCCCTTTGCAGATAGAGCTCAAATTCGAAAAAGAAACACATATTCATGTTCCCCAACCTCCCCGAAGACCAAAAAACAATGCGTTTGGCAGTTCTGATGTCTCCTTGTGGAGATAGCCCATGTTATATCTTGCATTTGTTAGTAAAAACTGTTTATAGCATGAAAAGTGCCCATTGCAGATAGAGCTCAAATTCGAAAAACAAACACATATTCATGTTCCCCCGGCTCACCGAAGAAGAAAAAACCATGAGTTTTGCAGATCTGATGTCTCCTTGCGGAGATAGCTCATGTTATATGTTGCATTTGTTAGGAAAAACTGCTTTTAGCAAGAAAAGTGCCCTTTGCAGATAGAGCTCAAATTCGAAAAACAAACACATATTCAAGTTCCCCAGGCTCACCGAAGAACAAAAAACCATGCGTTTTGCAGTTCTGATGTCTCCTTGCAGAGATAGCCCATGTTATATCTTGCATTTGTTAGGAAAAACTGTTTATAGGAAGAAAAGTGCCCTTTGCAGATAGAGCTCAAATTCGAAAAACAAACACATATTCAAGTTCCCCAGGCTCACCGAAGAACAAAAAACCATGCGTTTTGCAGTTCTGATGTCTCCTTGCGGAGATAGCCCATGTTATATCTTGCATTTGTTAGGAAAAGCTGTTTATAGCATGAAAAGTGCCCATTGCAGATAGAGCTCAAATTCGAAAAACAAACACATATTCATGTTCCCCTGGCTCACCGAAGAGCAAAAAACCATGAGTTTTGCAGATCTGATGTCTCCTTGCGGAGATAGCCCATGTTATATCTTTCATTTGTTAGGAAAAACTGCTTTTAGCAAGAAAAGTGCCCTTTGCAGATAGAGCTCAAATTCGAAAAACAAACACATATTCATGTTACCCCAGCTCACCGAAGACAAAAAAACCATGAGTTTTGCAGATCTGATGTCTCCTTGCGGAGATAGCTCATGTTATATGTTGCATTTGTTAGGAAAAACTGCTTTTAGCAAGAAAAGTGCCCTTTGCAGATAGAGCTCAAATTCGAAAAACAAACACATATTCAAGTTCCCCAGGCTCACCGAAGAACAAAAAACCATGCGTTTTGCAGTTCTGATGTCTCCTTGCGGAGATAGCCCATGTTATATCTTGCATTTGTTAGGAAAAACTGCTTTTAGCAAGAAAAGTGCCCTTTGCAGATAGAGCTCAAATTCGAAAAACAAACACATATTCATGTTCCCCTGGCTCACCGAAGACCAAAAAACCATGAGTTTTGCAGTTCTGATGTCTCCTTGCGGAGATAGCCCATGTTATATCTTGCATTTGTTAGTAAAAACTGTTTATAGCAAGAAAAGTGCCCTTTGCAGATAGAGCTCAAATTCGAAAAACAAACACATATTCAAGTTCCCCAGGCTCACCGAAGAACAAAAAACCATGAGTTTTGCAGTTCTGATGTCTCCTTGCGGAGATAGCCCATGTTATATCTTGCATTTGTTAGGAAAAGCTGTTTATAGCATGAAAAGTGCCCATTGCAGATACAGCTCAAATTCGAAAAACAAACACATATTCATGTTCCCTCGGCTCACCGAAGAGCAAAAAACCATGAGATATGCAGATCTGATTTCTCCTTGCGGAGATAGCCCATGTTATATCTTGCATTTGTTAGGAAAAACTGCTTTTAGCAAGAAAAGTGCCCTTTGCAGATGGAGCTCAAATTCGAAAAACAAACACATATTCATGTTCCCCTGGCTCACCAAAGACAAAAAAACCATGAGTTTTGCAGATCTGATGTCTCCTTGTGGAGATAGCCCATGTTATATCTTGCATTTGTTAGGAAAAACTGCTTTTAGCAAGAAAAGTGCCCTTTGCAGATAGAGCTGACATTCAAAAAACAAACACATATTCAAGTTCCCCAGGCTCACCGAAGAACAAAAAACCATGCGTTTTGCAGTTCTGATGTCTCCTTGCGGAGATAGCCCATGTTATATCTTGCATTTGTTAAGAAAAACTGTTTATAGCAAGAAAAGTGCCCTTTGCAGATAGAACTTAAATTCGAAAAACAAACACATATTCATTTTCCCCCGGCTGACCGAAGTCCAAAAAACCATGAGTTTTGCCGATCTGATGTCTCCTTGCGGAGATAGCCCATGTTATATCTTGCATTTGTTAGGAAAAACTGCTTTTAGCAAGAAAAGAGCCCTTTGCAGATAGAGCTCAAATTCGAAAAACAAACACATATTCATGTTCCCCAACCTCCCCGAAGACCAAAAAACCATGCGTTCTGCAGATCTGATGTCTCCTTGTGGAGATAGCCCATGTTATATCTTGCATTTGTTAGGAAAAGTGCCCTTTGCAGATTTGTTAGGAAAAGTGCCCTTTGCAGATAGAGCTCAAATTCGAAAAACAAACACATATTCATGTTCCCCCGGCTCACCGAAGTCCAAAAAACCATGAGTTTTGCAGATCTGATGTCTCCTTGCGGAGATAGCCCATGGTATATCTTGCATTTGTTAGGAAAAACTGCTTTTAGCAAGAAAAGTGCCCTTTGCAGATAGAGCTCAAATTCGAAAAACAAACACATATTCATGTTCCCCCGGCTCACCGAAGTCCAAAAAACCATGGTTTTGCAGATCTGATGTCTCCTTGCGGAGATAGCCCATGTTATATCTTGCATTTGTTAGGAAAAACTGCTTTTAGCAAGAAAAGTGCCCTTTGCAGATAGAGCTTAAATAAGAAAAACAAGCACATATTCATGTTCCCCATCCTCCCCGAAGTCCAAAAAACCATGAGTTTTGCAGATCTGATGTCTCCTTGCGGAGATAGCCCATGTTATATCTTGCATTTGTTAGGAAAAACTGCTTTTAGCAAGAAAAGTGCCCTTTGCAGATAGAGCTCAAATTGGAAAAACAAGCACATATTCATGTTCCCCCGGCTCACCGAAGTCCAAAAAACCATGAGTTTTGCAGATCTGATGTCTCCTTGCGGAGATAGCCCATGTTATATCTTGCATTTGTTAGGAAAAACTGCTTTTAGCAAGAAAAGTGCCCTTTGCAGATAGAGCTCAAATTCGAAAAACAAGCACATATTCATGTTCCCCCGGCTTACCGAAGTCCAAAAAACCATGAGTTTTGCAGATCTGATGTCTCCTTGCGGAGATAGCCCATGTTATATCTTGCATTTGTTAGGAAAAACTGCTTTTAGCAAGAAAAGTGCCCTTTGCAGATAGAGCTCAAATTCGAAAAACAAACACATATTCATGTTCCCCCGGCTCACCGAAGTCCAAAAAACCATGAGTTTTGCAGATCTGATGTCTCCTTGCGGAGATAGCCCATGTTATATCTTGCATTTGTTAGGAAAAACTGCTTTTAGCAAGAAAAGTGCCCTTTGCAGATAGAACTTAAATTCGAAAAACAAACACATATTCATTTTCCCCCGGCTGACCGAAGTCCAAAAAACCATGAGTTTTGCCGATCTGATGTCTCCTTGCGGAGATAGCCCATGTTATATCTTGCATTTGTTAGGAAAAACTGCTTTTAGCAAGAAAAGTGCCCTTTGCAGATAGAGCTCAAATTCGAAAAACAAACACATATTCATGTTCCCCCGGCTCACCGAAGTCCAAAAAACCATGAGTTTTGCAGATCTGATGTCTCCTTGCGGAGATAGCCCATGTTATATCTTGCATTTGTTAGGAAAAACTGCTTTTAGCAAGAAAAGTGCCCTTTGCAGATAGAGCTTAAATAAGAAAAACAAGCACATATTCATGTTCCCCATCCTCCCCAAAGACCAAAAAACCATGCGTTTTGCAGTTCTGATGTCTCCTTGCGGAGATAGCCCATGTTATATCTTGCATTTGTTAGGAAAAACTGCTTTTAGCAGGAAAAGTGCCCTTTGCAGATAGAGCTCAAATTCGAAAAACAAACACATATTCATGTTCCCCCGGCTCACCGAAGTCCAAAAAACCATGAGTTTTGCAGATCTGATGTCTCCTTGCGGAGATAGCCCATGTTATATCTTGCATTTGTTAGGAAAAACTGCTTTTAGCAAGAAAAGTGCCCTTTGCAGATAGAGCTCAAATTCGAAAAACAAACACATATTCATGTTCCCCCGGCTCACCGAAGTCCAAAAAACCATGAGTTTTGCAGATCTGATGTCTCCTTGCGGAGATAGCCCATGTTATATCTTGCATTTGTTAGGAAAAACTGCTTTTAGCAAGAAAAGTGCCCTTTGCAGATAGAGCTCAAATTCGAAAAACAAACACATATTCATGTTCCCCCGGCTCACCGAAGTCCAAAAAACCATGAGTTTTGCAGATCTGATGTCTCCTTGCGGAGATAGCCCATGTTATATCTTGCATTTGTTAGGAAAAACTGCTTTTAGCAAGAAAAGTGCCCTTTGCAGATAGAGCTTAAATAAGAAAAACAAGCACATATTCATGTTCCCCATCCTCCCCGAAGACCAAAAAACCATGCGTTTTGCAGTTCTGATGTCTCCTTGCGGAGATAGCCCATGTTATATCTTGCATTTGTTAGGAAAAACTGCTTTTAGCAAGAAAAGTGCCCTTTGCAGATAGAGCTCAAATTCGAAAAACAAACACATATTCATGTTCCCCCGGCTCACCGAAGTCCAAAAAACCATGAGTTTTGCAGATCTGATGTCTCCTTGCGGAGATAGCGCATGTTATATCTTGCATTTGTTAGGAAAAACTGCTTTTAGCAAAAAAAGTGCCCTTTGCAGATAGAGCTCAAATTCGAAAAACAAACACATATTCATGTTCCCCCGGCTCACCGAAGTCCAAAAAACCATGAGTTTTGCAGATCTGATGTCTCCTTGCGGAGATAGCCCATGTTATATCTTGCATTTGTTAGGAAAAACTGCTTTTAGCAAGAAAAGTGCCCTTTGCAGATAGAGCTCAAATTCGGAAAACAAACACATATTCATGTTCCCCCGGCTCACCGAAGTCCAAAAAACCATGAGTTTTGCAGATCTGATGTCTCCTTGCGGAGATAGCCCATGTTATATCTTGCATTTGTTAGGAAAAACTGCTTTTAGCAAGAAAAGTGCCCTTTGCAGATAGAGCTCAAATTCGAAAAACAAACACATATTCATGTTCCCCCGGCTCACCGAAGTCCAAAAAACCATGAGTTTTGCAGATCTGATGTCTCCTTGCGGAGATAGCCCATGTTATATCTTGAATTTGTTAGGAAAAACTGCTTTTAGCAAGAAAAGTGCCCTTTGCAGATAGAGCTCAAATTCGAAAAACAAACACATATTCATGTTCCCCCGGCTCACCGAAGTCCAAAAAACCATGAGTTTTGCAGATCTGATGTCTCCTTGCGGAGATAGCCCATGTTATATCTTGCATTTGTTAGGAAAAACTGCTTTTAGCAAGAAAAGTGCCCTTTGCAGATAATGCTCAAATTCGAAAAACAAACACATATTCATGTTCCCCCGGCTCACCGAAGTCCAAAAAACCATGAGTTTTGCAGATCTGATGTCTCCTTGCGGAGATAGCCCATGTTATATCTTGCATTTGTTAGGAAAAACTGCTTTTAGCAAGAAAAGTGCGCTTTGCAGATAGAGCTCAAATTCGAAAAACAAACACATATTCATGTTCCCCCGGCTCACCGAAGTCCAGAAAACCATGAGTTTTGCAGATCTGATGTCTCCTTGCGGAGATAGCCCATGTTATATCTTGCATTTGTTAGGAAAAACTGCTTTTAGCAAGAAAAGTGCCCTTTGCAGATAGAGCTCAAATTCGAAAAACAAACACATAGTCATGTTCCCCCGGCTCACCGAAGTCCAAAAAACCATGAGTTTTGCAGATCTGATGTCTCCTTGCGGAGATAGCCCATGTTATATCTTGCATTTGTTAGGAAAACTGCTTTTAGCAAGAAAAGTGCCCTTTGCAGATAGAGCTCAAATTCGAAAAACAAACACATATTCATGTTCCCCCGGCTCACCGAAGTCCAAAAAACCATGAGTTTTGCAGATCTGATGTCTCCTTGCGGAGATAGCCCATGTTATATCTTGCATTTGTTAGGAAAAACTGCTTTTAGCAAGAAAAGTGCCCTTTGCAGATAGAGCTCAAATTCGAAAAACAAACACATATTCATGTTCCCCCGGCTCACCGAAGTCCAAAAAACCATGAGTTTTGCAGATCTGATGTCTCCTTGCGGAGATAGCCCATGTTATATCTTGCATTTGTTAGGAAAAACTGCTTTTAGCAAGAAAAGTGCCCTTTGCAGATAGAGCTCAAATTCGAAAAACAAACACATATTCATGTTCCCCCGGCTCACCGAAGTCCAAAAAACCATGAATTTTGCAGATCTGATGTCTCCTTGCGGAGATAGCCCATGTTATATCTTGCATTTGTTAGGAAAAACTGCTTTTAGCAAGAAAAGTGCCCTTTGCAGATAGAGCTCAAATTCGAAAAACAAACACATATTCATGTTCCGCCGGCTCACCGAAGTCCAAAAAACCATGGTTTTGCAAATCTGATGTCTCCTTGCGGAGATAGCCCATGTTATATCTTGCATTTGTTAGGAAAAACTGCTTTTAGCAAGAAAAGTGCCCTTTGCAGATAGAGCTCAAATTCGAAAAACAAACACATATTCATGTTCCCCCGGCTCACCGAAGTCCAAAAAACCATGAGTTTTGCAGATCTGATGTCTCCTTGCAGAGATAGCCCATGTTATATCTTGCATTTGTTAGGAAAAACTGCTTTTAGCAAGAAAAGTGCCCTTTGCAGATAGAGCTCAAATTCGAAAAACAAACACATATTCATGTTCCCCCGGCTCACCGAAGTCCAAAAAACCATGAGTTTTGCAGATCTGATGTCTCCTTGCGGAGATAGCCCATGTTATATCTTGCATTTGTTAGGAAAAACTGCTTTTAGCAAGAAAAGTGCCCTTTGCAGATAAAAGTGCCCTTTGCAGATAGAGCTCAAATTCGAAAAACAAACACATATTCATGTTCCCCCGGCTCACCGAAGTCCAAAAAACCATGAGTTTTGCAGATCTGATGTCTCCTTGCGGAGATAGCCCATGTTATATCTTGCATTTGTTAGGAAAAACTGCTTTTAGCAAGAAAAGTGCCCTTTGCAGATAGAGCTCAAATTCGAAAAACAAACACATATTCAGGTTCCCCATCCTCCCCGAAGACCAAAAAACCATGAGTTTTGCAGATCTGAGGTCTCCTTGCGGAGATAGCCCATGTTATATCTTGCATTTGTTAGGAAAAACTGCTTTTAGCAAGAAAAGTGCCCTTTGCAGATAGAGCTCAAATTCGAAAAACAAACACATATTCATGTTCCCCATCCTCCCCGAAGACCAAAAAACCATGAGTTTTGCAGTTCTGATGTCTCCTTGCGGAGATAGCCCATGTTATATCTTGCATTTGTTAGGAAAAACTGCTTTTAGCAAGAAAAGTGCCCTTTGCAGATAGAGCTCAAATTCGAAAAACAAACACATATTCATGTTCCCCCGGCTCACCGAAGTCCAAAAAACCATGAGTTTTGCAGATCTGATGTCTCCTTGCGGAGATAGCCCATGTTATATCTTGCATTTGTTAGGAAAAACTGCTTTTAGCAAGAAAAGTGCCCTTTGCAGATAGAGCTCAAATTCGAAAAACAAGCACATATTCATGTTCCCCATCCTCCCCGAAGACCAAAAAACCATGCGTTTTGCAGTTCTGATGTCTCCTTGCGGAGATAGCCCATGTTATATCTTGCATTTGTTAGGAAAAACTGCTTTTAGCAAGAAAAGTGCCCTTTGCAGATAGAGCTCAAATTCGAAAAACAAACACATATTCATGTTCCCCCGGCTCACCGAAGTCCAAAAAACCATGAGTTTTGCAGATCTGATGTCTCCTTGCGGAGATAGCGCATGTTATATCTTGCATTTGTTAGGAAAAACTGCTTTTAGCAAAAAAAGTGCCCTTTGCAGATAGAGCTCAAATTCGAAAAACAAACACATATTCATGTTCCCCCGGCTCACCGAAGTCCAAAAAACCATGAGTTTTGCAGATCTGATGTCTCCTTGCGGAGATAGCCCATGTTATATCTTGCATTTGTTAGGAAAAACTGCTTTTAGCAAGAAAAGTGCCCTTTGCAGATAGAGCTCAAATTCGAAAAACAAACACATATTCATGTTCCCCCGGCTCACCGAAGTCCAAAAAACCATGAGTTTTGCAGATCTGATGTCTCCTTGCGGAGATAGCCCATGTTATATCTTGCATTTGTTAGGAAAAACTGCTTTTAGCAAGAAAAGTGCCCTTTGCAGATAGAGCTCAAATTCGAAAAACAAACACATATTCATGTTCCCCCGGCTCACCGAAGTCCAAAAAACCATGAGTTTTGCAGATCTGATGTCTCCTTGCGGAGATAGCCCATGTTATATCTTGAATTTGTTAGGAAAAACTGCTTTTAGCAAGAAAAGTGCCCTTTGCAGATAGAGCTCAAATTCGAAAAACAAACACATATTCATGTTCCCCCGGCTCACCGAAGTCCAAAAAACCATGAGTTTTGCAGATCTGATGTCTCCTTGCGGAGATAGCCCATGTTATATCTTGCATTTGTTAGGAAAAACTGCTTTTAGCAAGAAAAGTGCCCTTTGCAGATAGAGCTCAAATTCGAAAAACAAACACATATTCATGTTCCCCCGGCTCACCGAAGTCCAAAAAACCATGAGTTTTGCAGATCTGATGTCTCCTTGCGGAGATAGCCCATGTTATATCTTGCATTTGTTAGGAAAAACTGCTTTTAGCAAGAAAAGTGCGCTTTGCAGATAGAGCTCAAATTCGAAAAACAAACACATATTCATGTTCCCCCGGCTCACCGAAGTCCAGAAAACCATGAGTTTTGCAGATCTGATGTCTCCTTGCGGAGATAGCCCATGTTATATCTTGCATTTGTTAGGAAAAACTGCTTTTAGCAAGAAAAGTGCCCTTTGCAGATAGAGCTCAAATTCGAAAAACAAACACATAGTCATGTTCCCCCGGCTCACCGAAGTCCAAAAAACCATGAGTTTTGCAGATCTGATGTCTCCTTGCGGAGATAGCCCATGTTATATCTTGCATTTGTTAGGAAAACTGCTTTTAGCAAGAAAAGTGCCCTTTGCAGATAGAGCTCAAATTCGAAAAACAAACACATATTCATGTTCCCCCGGCTCACCGAAGTCCAAAAAACCATGAGTTTTGCAGATCTGATGTCTCCTTGCGGAGATAGCCCATGTTATATCTTGCATTTGTTAGGAAAAACTGCTTTTAGCAAGAAAAGTGCCCTTTGCAGATAGAGCTCAAATTCGAAAAACAAACACATATTCATGTTCCCCCGGCTCACCGAAGTCCAAAAAACCATGAGTTTTGCAGATCTGATGTCTCCTTGCGGAGATAGCCCATGTTATATCTTGCATTTGTTAGGAAAAACTGCTTTTAGCAAGAAAAGTGCCCTTTGCAGATAGAGCTCAAATTCGAAAAACAAACACATATTCATGTTCCCCCGGCTCACCGAAGTCCAAAAAACCATGAGTTTTGCAGATCTGATGTCTCCTTGCGGAGATAGCCCATGTTATATCTTGCATTTGTTAGGAAAAACTGCTTTTAGCAAGAAAAGTGCCCTTTGCAGATAGAGCTCAAATTCGAAAAACAAACACATATTCATGTTCCGCCGGCTCACCGAAGTCCAAAAAACCATGGTTTTGCAAATCTGATGTCTCCTTGCGGAGATAGCCCATGTTATATCTTGCATTTGTTAGGAAAAACTGCTTTTAGCAAGAAAAGTGCCCTTTGCAGATAGAGCTCAAATTCGAAAAACAAACACATATTCATGTTCCCCCGGCTCACCGAAGTCCAAAAAACCATGAGTTTTGCAGATCTGATGTCTCCTTGCAGAGATAGCCCATGTTATATCTTGCATTTGTTAGGAAAAACTGCTTTTAGCAAGAAAAGTGCCCTTTGCAGATAGAGCTCAAATTCGAAAAACAAACACATATTCATGTTCCCCCGGCTCACCGAAGTCCAAAAAACCATGAGTTTTGCAGATCTGATGTCTCCTTGCGGAGATAGCCCATGTTATATCTTGCATTTGTTAGGAAAAACTGCTTTTAGCAAGAAAAGTGCCCTTTGCAGATAAAAGTGCCCTTTGCAGATAGAGCTCAAATTCGAAAAACAAACACATATTCATGTTCCCCCGGCTCACCGAAGTCCAAAAAACCATGAGTTTTGCAGATCTGATGTCTCCTTGCGGAGATAGCCCATGTTATATCTTGCATTTGTTAGGAAAAACTGCTTTTAGCAAGAAAAGTGCCCTTTGCAGATAGAGCTCAAATTCGAAAAACAAACACATATTCAGGTTCCCCATCCTCCCCGAAGACCAAAAAACCATGAGTTTTGCAGATCTGAGGTCTCCTTGCGGAGATAGCCCATGTTATATCTTGCATTTGTTAGGAAAAACTGCTTTTAGCAAGAAAAGTGCCCTTTGCAGATAGAGCTCAAATTCGAAAAACAAACACATATTCATGTTCCCCATCCTCCCCGAAGACCAAAAAACCATGAGTTTTGCAGTTCTGATGTCTCCTTGCGGAGATAGCCCATGTTATATCTTGCATTTGTTAGGAAAAACTGCTTTTAGCAAGAAAAGTGCCCTTTGCAGATAGAGCTCAAATTCGAAAAACAAACACATATTCATGTTCCCCCGGCTCACCGAAGTCCAAAAAACCATGAGTTTTGCAGATCTGATGTCTCCTTGCGGAGATAGCCCATGTTATATCTTGCATTTGTTAGGAAAAACTGCTTTTAGCAAGAAAAGTGCCCTTTGCAGATAGAGCTCAAATTCGAAAAACAAACACATATTCATGTTCCCCTGGCTCACCGAAGAGCAAAAAACCATGAGTCATGCAGATCTGATGTCTCCTTGCGGAGATAGCCCATGTTAAATCTTGCATTTGTTAGGAAAAACTGCTTTTAGCAAGAAAAGTGCCCTTTGCAGATAGAGCTCAAATTCGAAAAACAAACACATATTCATGTTCCCCCAGCTCACCGAAGACAAAAAAACCATGAGTTTTGCAGATCAGATGTCTCCTTGCGGAGATAGCCCATGTTATATCTTGCATTTGTTAGGAAAAACTGCTTTTAGCAAGAAAAGTGCCCTTTGCAGATAGAGCTCAAATTCGAAAAACAAACACATATTCATGTTCCCCCGGATCACCGAAGACCAAAAAACCATGAGTTTTGCAGATCTGATGTCTCCTTGCAGAGATAGCCCATGTTATATCTTGCATTTGTTAGGAAAAACTGCTTTTAGCAAGAAAAGTGCCCTTTGCAGATAGAGCTCAAATTCGAAAAACAAACACATATTCATGTTACCCCGGCTCACCGAAGACAAAAAAACCATGAGTTTTGCAGATCTGATGTCTCCTTGCGGAGATAGCCCATGTTATATCTTGCATTTGTTAGGAAAAACTGCTTTTAGCAAGAAAAGTGCCCTTTGCAGATAGAGCTCAAATTCGAAAAACAAACACATATTCATGTTCCCCCAGCTCACCGAAGACAAAAAAACCATGAGTTTTGCAGATCAGATGTCTCCTTGCGGAGATAGCCCATGTTATATCTTGCATTTGTTAGGAAAAACTGCTTTTAGCAAGAAAAGTGCCCTTTGCAGATAGAGCTCAAATTCGAAAAACAAACACATATTCATGTTCCCCCGGCTCACCGAAGACCAAAAAACCATGAGTTTTGCAGATCTGATGTCTCCTTGCAGAGATAGCCCATGTTATATCTTGCATTTGTTAGGAAAAACTGCTTTTAGCAAGAAAAGTGCCCTTTGCAGATAGAGCTCAAATTCGAAAAACAAACACATATTCATGTTACCCCGGCTCACCGAAGACAAAAAAACCATGAGTTTTGCAGATCTGATGTCTCCTTGCGGAGATAGCCCATGTTATATGTTGCATTTGTTAGGAAAAACTGCTTTTAGCAAGAAAAGTGCCCTTTGCAGATAGAGCTCAAATTCGAAAAACAAACACATATTCATGTTCCCCCAGCTCACCGAAGACAAAAAAACCATGAGTTTTGCAGATCTGATGTCTCCTTGCGGAGATAGCCCATGTTATATCTTGCATTTGTTAGGAAAAACTGCTTTTAGCAAGAAAAGTGCCCTTTGCAGATAGAGCTCAAATTCGAAAAACAAACACATATTCATGTTACCCAGGCTCACCGAAGACAAAAAAACCATGAGTTTTGCAGATCTGATGTCTCCTTGCGGAGATAGCCCATGTTATATGTTGCATTTGTTAGGAAAAACTGCTTTTAGCAAGAAAAGTGCCCTTTGCAGATAGAGCTCAAATTCGAAAAACAAACACATATTCATGTTCCCCCAGCTCACCGAAGAACAAAAAACCATGCGTTTTGCAGTTCTGATGTCTCCTTGCGGAGATAGCCCATGTTATATCTTGCATTTGTTAGGAAAAACTGTTTATGGCAAGAAAAGTGCCCTTTGCAGATAGAGCTCAAATTCGAAAAACAAACACATATTCAAGTTCCCCAGGCTCACCGAAGAACAAAAAACCATGCGTTTTGCAGTTCTGATGTCTCCTTGCGGAGATAGCCCATGTTATATCTTGCATTTGTTAGGAAAAGCTGTTTATAGCATGAAAAGTGCCCATTGCAGATAGAGCTCAAATTCGAAAAACAAACACATATTCATGTTCCCCCGGCTCACCGAAGACCAGAAAACCATGAGTTTTGCAGTTCTGATGTCTCCTTGCGGAGATAGCCCATGTTATATCTTGCATTTGTTAGGAAAAACTGCTTTTAGCAAGAAAAGTGCCCTTTGCAGATAGAGCTCAAATTCGAAAAACAAACACATATTCATGTTCCCCAACCTCCCGGAAGACCAAAAAACCATGCGTTCTGCAGTTCTGATGTCTCCTTGCGGAGATAGCCCATGTTATATCTTGCATTTGTTAGTAAAAACTGTTTATAGCATGAAAAGTGCCCATTGCAGATAGAGCTCAAATTCAAAAAACAAACACATATTCATGTTCCCCCGGCTCACCGAAGACAAAAAAACCATGAGTTTTGCAGATGTGATGTCTCCTTGCAGAGATAGCCCATGTTATATCTTGCATTTGTTAGGAAAAACTGCTTTTAGCAAGAAAAGTGCCGTTTGCAGATAGAGCTCAAATTCGAAAAACAAACACATATTCATGTTCCCCCGGCTCACCGAAGACCAAAAAACCATGAGTTTTGCAGATCTGATGTCTCCTTGCGGAGATAGCCCATGTTAGATCTTGCATTTGTTAGGAAAAACTGCTTTTAGCAAGAAAAGTGCTCATTGCAGATAGAGCTCAAATTCGAAAAACAAACACATATTCATGTTCCCCCGGCTCACCGAAGACCAAAAAACCATGAGTTTTACAGATCTGATGTCTCCTTGCGGAGATAGCCCATGTTATATCTTGCATTTGTTACTAAAAACTGTTTATAGCATGAAAAGTGCCCATTGCAGATAGAGCTCAAATTCGAAAAACAAACACATATTCATGTTCCCCCGGCTCACCGAAGACCAAAAAACCATGAGTTTTGCAGATCTGATGTCTCCTTGCGGAGATAGCCCATGTTATATCTTGCATATAACATGGGCTATCTCCGCAAGGAGACATCAGATCTGCAAAACTCATGGTTTTTTTGTCTTCGGTGAGCCGGGGTAACATGAATATGTGTTTGTTTTTCGAATTTGAGCTCTATCTGCAAAGGGCACTTTTCTTGCTAAAAGCAGTTTTTCCTAACAAATGCAAGATATAACATGGGCTATCTCCGCAAGGAGACATCAGATCTGCAAAACTCATGGTTTTTTGCTCTTCGGTGAGCCGGGGGAACATGAATAGTCCAAAAAACCATGAGTTTTGCAGATCTGATGTCTCCTTGCGGAGATAGCCCATGTTATATCTTGCATTTGTTAGGAAAAACTGCTTTTAGCAAGAAAAGTGCCCTTTGCAGATAGAGCTCAAATTCGAAAAACAAACACATATTCATGTTCCCCCGGCTCACCGAAGTCCAAAAAACCTTGAGTTTTGCAGATCTGATGTCTCCTTGCGGAGATAGCCCATGTTATATCTTGCATTTGTTAGGAAAAACTGCTTTTAGCAAGAAAAGTGCCCTTTGCAGATAGAGCTCAAATTCGAAAAACAAACACATATTCATGTTCCCCCGGCTCACCGAAGTCCAAAAAACCATGAGTTTTGCAGATCTGATGTCTCCTTGCGGAGATAGCCCATGTTATATCTTGCATTTGTTAGGAAAAACTGCTTTTAGCAAGAAAAGTGCCCTTGCAGATAGAACTCAAATTCGAAAAACAAACACATATTCATTTTCCCCCGGCTCACCAAAGTCCAAAAAACCATGAGTTTTGCAGATCTGATGTCTCCTTGCGGAGATAGCCCATGTTATATCTTGCATTTGTTAGGAAAAACTGCTTTTAGCAAGAAAAGTGCCCTTTGCAGATAGAGCTCAAATTCGAAAAACAAACACATATTCATGTTCCCCCGGCTCACCGAAGTCCAAGAAACCATGAGTTTTGCAGATCTGATGTCTCCTTGCGGAGATAGCCCATGTTATATCTTCCATTTGTTAGGAAAAACTGCTTTTAGCAAGAAAAGTGCCCTTTGCAGATAGAGCTCAAATTCGAAAAACAAACACATATTCATGTTCCCCTGGCTCACCGAAGTCCAAAAAACCATGAGTTTTGCAGATCTGATGTCTCCTTGCGGAGATAGCCCATGTTATATCTTGCATTTGTTAGGAAAAACTGCTTTTAGCAAGAAAAGTGCCCTTTGCAGATAGAGCTCAAACTCGAAAAACAAACACATATTCATGTTCCCCCGGCTCACCGAAGTCCAAAAAACCATGAGTTTTGCAGATCTGATGTCTCCTTGCGGAGATAGCCCATGTTATATCTTGCATTTGTTAGGAAAAACTGCTTTTAGCAAGAAAAGTGCCCTTTGCAGATAGAGCTCAAATTCGAAAAACAAACACATATTCATGTTCCCCCGGCTCACCGAAGTCCAAAAAACCATGAGTTTTGCAGATCTGATGTCTCCTTGCGGAGATAGCCCATGTTATATCTTGCATTTGTTAGGAAAAACTGCTTTTAGCAAGAAAAGTGCCCTTTGCAGATAGAGCTCAAATTCGAAAAACAAACACATATTCATGTTCCCCCGGCTCACCGAAGTCCAAAAAACCATGGTTTTGCAGATCTGATGTCTCCTTGCGGAGATAGCCCATGTTATATCTTGCATTTGTTAGGAAAAACTGCTTTTAGCAAGAAAAGTGCCCTTTGCAGATAGAGCTTAAATAAGAAAAACAAGCACATATTCATGTTCCCCATCCTCCCCGAAGTCCAAAAAACCATGAGTTTTGCAGATCTGATGTCTCCTTGCGGAGATAGCCCATGTTATATCTTGCATTTGTTAGGAAAAACTGCTTTTAGCAAGAAAAGTGCCCTTTGCAGATAGAGCTCAAATTGGAAAAACAAGCACATATTCATGTTCCCCCGGCTCACCGAAGTCCAAAAAACCATGAGTTTTGCAGATCTGATGTCTCCTTGCGGAGATAGCCCATGTTATATCTTGCATTTGTTAGGAAAAACTGCTTTTAGCAAGAAAAGTGCCCTTTGCAGATAGAGCTCAAATTCGAAAAACAAACACATATTCATGTTCCCCCGGCTCACCGAAGTCCAAAAAACCATGAGTTTTGCAGATCTGATGTCTCCTTGCGGAGATAGCCCATGTTATATCTTGCATTTGTTAGGAAAAACTGCTTTTAGCAAGAAAAGTGCCCTTTGCAGATAGAGCTCAAATTCGAAAAACAAACACATATTCATGTTCCCCCGGCTCACCGAAGTCCAAAAAACCATGAGTTTTGCAGATCTGATGTCTCCTTGCGGAGATAGCCCATGTTATATCTTGCATTTGTTAGGAAAAACTGCTTTTAGCAAGAAAAGTGCCCTTTGCAGATAGAGCTCAAACTCGAAAAACAAAAACATATTCATGTTCCCCCGGCTCACCGAAGTCCAAAAAACCATGAGTTTTGCAGATCTGATGTCTCCTTGCGGAGATAGCCCATGTTATATCTTTTATTTGTTAGGAAAAACTGCTTTTAGCAAGAAAAGTGCCCTTTGCAGATAGAGCTCAAATTCGAAAAACAAACACATATTCATGTTCCCCCGGCTCACCGAAGTCCAAAAAACCATGAGTTTTGCAGATCTGATGTCTCCTTGCGGAGATAGCCCATGTTATATCTTGCATTTGTTAGGAAAAACTGCTTTTAGCAAGAAAAGTGCCCTTTGCAGATAGAGCTCAAATTCGAAAAACAAACACATATTCATGTTCCCCCGGCTCACCGAAGTCCAAAAAACCATGAGTTTTGCAGATCTGATGTCTCCTTGCGGAGATAGCCCATGTTATATCTTGCATTTGTTAGGAAAAACTGCTTTTAGCAAGAAAAGTGCCCTTTGCAGATAGAGCTTAAATAAGAAAAACAAGCACATATTCATGTTCCCCATCCTCCCCGAAGTCCAAAAAACCATGAGTTTTGCAGATCTGATGTCTCCTTGCGGAGATAGCCCATGTTATATCTTGCATTTGTTAGGAAAAACTGCTTTTAGCAAGAAAAGTGCCCTTTGCAGATAGAGCTCAAATTCGAAAAACAAACACATATTCATGTTCCCCCGGCTCACCGAAGTCCAAAAAACCATGAGTTTTGCAGATCTGATGTCTCCTTGCGGAGATAGCCCATGTTATATCTTGCATTTGTTAGGAAAAACTGCTTTTAGCAGGAAAAGTGCCCTTTGCAGATAGAGCTCAAATTCGAAAAACAAACACATATTCATGTTCCCCCGGCTCACCGAAGTCCAAAAAACCATGAGTTTTGCAGATCTGATGTCTCCTTGCGGAGATAGCCCATGTTATATCTTGCATTTGTTAGGAAAAACTGCTTTTAGCAAGAAAAGTGCCCTTTGCAGATAGAGCTCAAATTCGAAAAACAAACACATATTCATGTTCCCCCGGCTCACCGAAGTCCAAAAAACCATGAGTTTTGCAGATCTGATGTCTCCTTGCGGAGATAGCCCATGTTATATCTTGCATTTGTTAGGAAAAACTGCTTTTAGCAAGAAAAGTGCCCTTTGCAGATAGAACTCAAATTCGAAAAACAAACACATATTCATTTTCCCCCGGCTCACCGAAGTCCAAAAAACCATGAGTTTTGCAGATCTGATGTCTCCTTGCGGAGATAGCCCATGTTATATCTTGCATTTGTTAGGAAAAACTGCTTTTAGCAAGAAAAGTGCCCTTTGCAGATAGAGCTCAAATTCGAAAAACAAACACATATTCATGTTCCCCCGGCTCACAGAAGTCCAAGAAACCATGAGTTTTGCAGATCTGATGTCTCCTTGCGGAGATAGCCCATGTTATATCTTGCATTTGTTAGGAAAAACTGCTTTTAGCAAGAAAAGTGCCCTTTGCAGATAGAACTCAAATTCGAAAAACAAACACATATTCATTTTCCCCCGGCTCACCGAAGTCCAAAAAACCATGAGTTTTGCAGATCTGATGTCTCCTTGCGGAGATAGCCCATGTTATATCTTGCATTTGTTAGGAAAAACTGCTTTTAGCAAGAAAAGTGCCCTTTGCAGATAGAGCTCAAATTCGAAAAACAAACACATATTCATGTTCCCCCGGCTCACCGAAGTCCAAGAAACCATGAGTTTTGCAGATCTGATGTCTCCTTGCGGAGATAGCCCATGTTATATCTTCCATTTGTTAGGAAAAACTGCTTTTAGCAAGAAAAGTGCCCTTTGCAGATAGAGCTCAAATTCGAAAAACAAACACATATTCATGTTCCCCTGGCTCACCGAAGTCCAAAAAACCATGAGTTTTGCAGATCTGATGTCTCCTTGCGGAGATAGCCCATGTTATATCTTGCATTTGTTAGGAAAAACTGCTTTTAGCAAGAAAAGTGCCCTTTGCAGATAGAGCTCAAATTCGAAAAACAAACACATATTCATGTTCCCCCGGCTCACCGAAGTCCAAAAAACCATGAGTTTTGCAGATCTGATGTCTCCTTGCGGAGATAGCCCATGTTATATCTTGCATTTGTTAGGAAAAACTGCTTTTAGCAAGAAAAGTGCCCTTTGCAGATAGAGCTCAAATACGAAAAACAAACACATATTCATGTTCCCCCGGCTCACCGAAGTCCAAAAAACCATGAGTTTTGCAGATCTGATGTCTCCTTGCGGAGATAGCCCATGTTATATCTTGCATTTGTTAGGAAAAACTGCTTTTAGCAAGAAAAGTGCCCTTTGCAGATAGAGCTCAAATTCGAAAAACAAACACATATTCATGTTCCCCCGGCTCACCGAAGTCCAAAAAACCATGAGTTTTGCAGATCTGATGTCTCCTTGCGGAGATAGCCCATGTTATATCTTGCATTTGTTAGGAAAAACTGCTTTTAGCAAGAAAAGTGCCCTTTGCAGATAGAGCTCAAATTCGAAAAACAAACACATATTCATGTTCCCCCGGCTCACCGAAGTCCAAAAAACCATGAGTTTTGCAGATCTGATGTCTCCTTGCGGAGATAGCCCATGTTATATCTTGCATTTGTTAGGAAAAACTGCTTTTAGCAAGAAAAGTGCCCTTTGCAGATAGAGCTTAAATAAGAAAAACAAGCACATATTCATGTTCCCCATCCTCCCCGAAGTCCAAAAAACCATGAGTTTTGCAGATCTGATGTCTCCTTGCGGAGATAGCCCATGTTATATCTTGCATTTGTTAGGAAAAACTGCTTTTAGCAAGAAAAGTGCCCTTTGCAGATAGAGCTCAAATTCGAAAAACAAACACATATTCATGTTCCCCCGGCTCACCGAAGTCCAAAAAACCATGAGTTTTGCAGATCTGATGTCTCCTTGCGGAGATAGCCCATGTTATATCTTGCATTTGTTAGGAAAAACTGCTTTTAGCAGGAAAAGTGCCCTTTGCAGATAGAGCTCAAATTCGAAAAACAAACACATATTCATGTTCCCCCGGCTCACCGAAGTCCAAAAAACCATGAGTTTTGCAGATCTGATGTCTCCTTGCGGAGATAGCCCATGTTATATCTTGCATTTGTTAGGAAAAACTGCTTTTAGCAAGAAAAGTGCCCTTTGCAGATAGAGCTCAAATTCGAAAAACAAACACATATTCATGTTCCCCCGGCTCACCGAAGTCCAAAAAACCATGAGTTTTGCAGATCTGATGTCTCCTTGCGGAGATAGCCCATGTTATATCTTGCATTTGTTAGGAAAAACTGCTTTTAGCAAGAAAAGTGCCCTTTGCAGATAGAACTCAAATTCGAAAAACAAACACATATTCATTTTCCCCCGGCTCACCGAAGTCCAAAAAACCATGAGTTTTGCAGATCTGATGTCTCCTTGCGGAGATAGCCCATGTTATATCTTGCATTTGTTAGGAAAAACTGCTTTTAGCAAGAAAAGTGCCCTTTGCAGATAGAGCTCAAATTCGAAAAACAAACACATATTCATGTTCCCCCGGCTCACAGAAGTCCAAGAAACCATGAGTTTTGCAGATCTGATGTCTCCTTGCGGAGATAGCCCATGTTATATCTTGCATTTGTTAGGAAAAACTGCTTTTAGCAAGAAAAGTGCCCTTTGCAGATAGAGCTCAAATTCGAAAAACAAACACATATTCATGTTCCCCCGGCTCACCGAAGTCCAAAAAACCATGAGTTTTGCAGATCTGATGTCTCCTTGCGGAGATAGCCCATGTTATATCTTGCATTTGTTAGGAAAAACTGCTTTTAGCAAGAAAAGTGCCCTTTGCAGATAGAGCTCAAACTCGAAAAACAAACACATATTCATGTTCCCCCGGCTCACCGAAGTCCAAAAAACCATGAGTTTTGCAGATCTGATGTCTCCTTGCGGAGATAGCCCATGTTATACAGGGAGTGCAGAATTATTAGGCAAATGAGTATTTTGACCACATCATCCTCTTTATGCATGTTGTCTTACTCCAAGCTGTATAGGCTCGAAAGCCTACTACCAATTGAGCATATTAGGTGATGTGCATCTCTGTAATGAGAAGGGGTGTGGTCTAATGACATCAACACCCTGTATCAGGTGTGCATAATTGTTAGGCAACTTCCTTTCCTTTGGCAAAATGGGTCAAAAGAAGGACTTGACAGGCTCAGAAAAGTCAAAAATAGTGAGATATCTTGCAGAGGGATGCAGCACTCTTAAAATTGCAAAGCTTCTGAAGTGTGATCATCGAACAATCAAGCGTTTCATTCAAAATAGTCAACAGGGTCGCAAGAAGCGTGTGGAGAAACCAAGGCGCAAAATAACTGCCCATGAACTGAGAAAAGTCAAGCGTGCAGCTGCCAAGATGCCACTTGCCACCAGTTTGGCCATATTTCAGAGCTGCAACATCACTGGAGTGCCCAAAAGCACAAGGTGTGCAATACTCAGAGACATGGCCAAGGTAAGAAAGGCTGAAAGACGACCACCACTGAACAAGACACACAAGCTGAAACGTCAAGACTGGGCCAAGAAATATCTCAAGACTGATTTTTCTAAGGTTTTATGGACTGATAAAATGAGAGTGAGTCTTGATGGGCCAGATGGATGGGCCCATGGCTGGATTGGTAAAGGGCAGAGAGCTCCAGTCCGACTCAGACGCCAGCAAGGTGGAGGTGGAGTACTGGTTTGGGCTGGTATCATCAAAGATGAGCTTGTGGGGCCTTTTCGGGTTGAGGATGGAGTCAAGCTCAACTCCCAGTCCTACTGCCAGTTTCTGGAAGACACCTTCTTCAAGCAGTGGTACAGGAAGAAGTCTGCATCCTTCAAGAAAAACATGATTTTCATGCAGGACAATGCTCCATCACACGCGTCCAAGTACTCCACAGCGTGGCTGGCAAGAAAGGGTATAAAAGAAGGAAATCTAATGACATGGCCTCCTTGTTCACCTGATCTGAACCCCATTGAGAACCTGTGGTCCATCATCAAATGTGAGATTTACAAGGAGGGAAAACAGTACACCTCTCTGAACAGTGTCTGGGAGGCTGTGGTTGCTGCTGCACGCAATGTTGATGGTGAACAGATCAAAACACTGACAGAATCCATGGATGGCAGGCTTTTGAGTGTCCTTGCAAAGAAAGGTGGCTATATTGGTCACTGATTTGTTTTTGTTATGTTTTTGAATGTCAGAAATGTATATTTGTGAATGTTGAGATGTTATATTGGTTTCACTGGTAAAAATAAATAATTGAAATGGGTATATATTTGTTTTTTGTTAAGTTGCCTAATAATTATGCACAGTAATAGTCACCTGCACACACAGATATCCCCCTAAAATAGCTATAACTAACAACAAACTAAAAACTACTTCCAAAAATATTCAGCTTTGATATTAATGAGTTTTTTGGGTTCATTGAGAACATGGTTGTTGTTCAATAATAAAATTAATCCTCAAAAATACAACTTGCCTAATAATTCTGCACTCCCTGTATCTTGCATTTGTTAGGAAAAACTGCTTTTAGCAAGAAAAGTGCCCTTTGCAGATAGAGCTCAAATTCGAAAAACAAACACATATTCATGTTCCCCCGGCTCACCGAAGTCCAAAAAACCATGAGTTTTGCAGATCTGATGTCTCCTTGCGGAGATAGCCCATGTTATATCTTGCATTTGTTAGGAAAAACTGCTTTTAGCAAGAAAAGTGCCCTTTGCAGATAGAGCTCAAATTCGAAAAACAAACACATATTCATGTTCCCCCGGCTCACCGAAGTCCAAAAAACCATGAGTTTTGCAGATCTGATGTCTCCTTGCGGAGATAGCCCATGTTATATCTTGCATTTGTTAGGAAAAACTGCTTTTAGCAAGAAAAGTGCCCTTTGCAGATAGAGCTCAAATTCGAAAAACAAACACATATTCATGTTCCCCCGGCTCACCGAAGTCCAAAAAACCATGGTTTTGCAGATCTGATGTCTCCTTGCGGAGATAGCCCATGTTATATCTTGCATTTGTTAGGAAAAACTGCTTTTAGCAAGAAAAGTGCCCTTTGCAGATAGAGCTTAAATAAGAAAAACAAGCACATATTCATGTTCCCCATCCTCCCCGAAGTCCAAAAAACCATGAGTTTTGCAGATCTGATGTCTCCTTGCGGAGATAGCCCATGTTATATCTTGCATTTGTTAGGAAAAACTGCTTTTAGCAAGAAAAGTGCCCTTTGCAGATAGAGCTCAAATTGGAAAAACAAGCACATATTCATGTTCCCCCGGCTCACCGAAGTCCAAAAAACCATGAGTTTTGCAGATCTGATGTCTCCTTGCGGAGATAGCCCATGTTATATCTTGCATTTGTTAGGAAAAACTGCTTTTAGCAGGAAAAGTGCCCTTTGCAGATAGAGCTCAAATTCGAAAAACAAACACATATTCATGTTCCCCCGGCTCACCGAAGTCCAAAAAACCATGAGTTTTGCAGATCTGATGTCTCCTTGCGGAGATAGCCCATGTTATATCTTGCATTTGTTAGGAAAAACTGCTTTTAGCAAGAAAAGTGCCCTTTGCAGATAGAGCTCAAATTCGAAAAACAAACACATATTCATGTTCCCCCGGCTCACCGAAGTCCAAAAAACCATGAGTTTTGCAGATCTGATGTCTCCTTGCGGAGATAGCCCATGTTATATCTTGCATTTGTTAGGAAAAACTGCTTTTAGCAAGAAAAGTGCCCTTTGCAGATAGAACTCAAATTCGAAAAACAAACACATATTCATTTTCCCCCGGCTCACCGAAGTCCAAAAAACCATGAGTTTTGCAGATCTGATGTCTCCTTGCGGAGATAGCCCATGTTATATCTTGCATTTGTTAGGAAAAACTGCTTTTAGCAAGAAAAGTGCCCTTTGCAGATAGAGCTCAAATTCGAAAAACAAACACATATTCATGTTCCCCCGCTCACAGAAGTCCAAGAAACCATGAGTTTTGCAGATCTGATGTCTCCTTGCGGAGATAGCCCATGTTATATCTTCCATTTGTTAGGAAAAACTGCTTTTAGCAAGAAAAGTGCCCTTTGCAGATAGAGCTCAAATTCGAAAAACAAACACATATTCATGTTCCCCCGGCTCACCGAAGTCCAAAAAACCATGAGTTTTGCAGATCTGATGTCTCCTTGCGGAGATAGCCCATGTTATATCTTGCATTTGTTAGGAAAAACTGCTTTTAGCAAGAAAAGTGCCCTTTGCAGATAGAGCTCAAACTCGAAAAACAAACACATATTCATGTTCCCCCGGCTCACCGAAGTCCAAAAAACCATGAGTTTTGCAGATCTGATGTCTCCTTGCGGAGATAGCCCATGTTATATCTTGCATTTGTTAGGAAAAACTGCTTTTAGCAAGAAAAGTGCCCTTTGCAGATAGAGCTCAAATTCGAAAAACAAACACATATTCATGTTCCCCCGGCTCACCGAAGTCCAAAAAACCATGAGTTTTGCAGATCTGATGTCTCCTTGCGGAGATAGCCCATGTTATATCTTGCATTTGTTAGGAAAAACTGCTTTTAGCAAGAAAAGTGCCCTTTGCAGATAGAGCTCAAATTCGAAAAACAAACACATATTCATGTTCCCCCGGCTCACCGAAGTCCAAAAAACCATGAGTTTTGCAGATCTGATGTCTCCTTGCGGAGATAGCCCATGTTATATCTTGCATTTGTTAGGAAAAACTGCTTTTAGCAAGAAAAGTGCCCTTTGCAGATAGAGCTCAAATTCGAAAAACAAAAACATATTCATGTTCCCCCGGCTCACCGAAGTCCAAAAAACCATGGTTTTGCAGATCTGATGTCTCCTTGCGGAGATAGCCCATGTTATATCTTGCATTTGTTAGGAAAAACTGCTTTTAGCAAGAAAAGTGCCCTTTGCAGATAGAGCTTAAATAAGAAAAACAAGCACATATTCATGTTCCCCATCCTCCCCGAAGTCCAAAAAACCATGAGTTTTGCAGATCTGATGTCTCCTTGCGGAGATAGCCCATGTTATATCTTGCATTTGTTAGGAAAAACTGCTTTTAGCAAGAAAAGTGCCCTTTGCAGATAGAGCTCAAATTGGAAAAACAAGCACATATTCATGTTCCCCCGGCTCACCGAAGTCCAAAAAACCATGAGTTTTGCAGATCTGATGTCTCCTTGCGGAGATAGCCCATGTTATATCTTGCATTTGTTAGGAAAAACTGCTTTTAGCAAGAAAAGTGCCCTTTGCAGATAGAACTCAAATTCGAAAAACAAACACATATTCATTTTCCCCCGGCTCACCGAAGTCCAAAAAACCATGAGTTTTGCAGATCTGATGTCTCCTTGCGGAGATAGCCCATGTTATATCTTGCATTTGTTAGGAAAAACTGCTTTTAGCAAGAAAAGTGCCCTTTGCAGATAGAGCTCAAATTCGAAAAACAAACACATATTCATGTTCCCCCGGCTCACCGAAGTCCAAAAAACCATGAGTTTTGCAGATCTGATGTCTCCTTGCGGAGATAGCCCATGTTATATCTTGCATTTGTTAGGAAAAACTGCTTTTAGCAAGAAAAGTGCCCTTTGCAGATAGAGCTCAAATTCGAAAAACAAACACATATTCATGTTCCCCCGGCTCACCGAAGTCCAAAAAACCATGAGTTTTGCAGATCTGATGTCTCCTTGCGGAGATAGCCCATGTTATATCTTGCATTTGTTAGGAAAAACTGCTTTTAGCAAGAAAAGTGCCCTTTGCAGATAGAGCTCAAATTCGAAAAACAAACACATATTCATGTTCCCCCGGCTCACCGAAGTCCAAAAAACCATGAGTTTTGCAGATCTGATGTCTCCTTGCGGAGATAGCCCATGTTATATCTTGCATTTGTTAGGAAAAACTGCTTTTAGCAAGAAAAGTGCCCTTTGCAGATAGAGCTTAAATAAGAAAAACAAGCACATATTCATGTTCCCCATCCTCCCCGAAGACCAAAAAACCATGCGTTTTGCAGTTCTGATGTCTCCTTGCGGAGATAGCCCATGTTATATCTTGCATTTGTTAGGAAAAACTGCTTTTAGCAAGAAAAGTGCCCTTTGCAGATAGAGCTCAAATTCGAAAAACAAACACATATTCATGTTCCCCCGGCTCACCGAAGTCCAAAAAACCATGAGTTTTGCAGATCTGATGTCTCCTTGCGGAGATAGCCCATGTTATATCTTGAATTTGTTAGGAAAAACTGCTTTTAGCAAGAAAAGTGCCCTTTGCAGATAGAGCTCAAATTCGAAAAACAAACACATATTCATGTTCCCCCGGCTCACCGAAGTCCAAAAAACCATGAGTTTTGCAGATCTGATGTCTCCTTGCGGAGATAGCCCATGTTATATCTTGCATTTGTTAGGAAAAACTGCTTTTAGCAAGAAAAGTGCCCTTTGCAGATAGAGCTCAAATTCGAAAAACAAACACATATTCATGTTCCCCCGGCTCACCGAAGTCCAAAAAACCATGAGTTTTGCAGATCTGATGTCTCCTTGCGGAGATAGCCCATGTTATATCTTGCATTTGTTAGGAAAAACTGCTTTTAGCAAGAAAAGTGCCCTTTGCAGATAGAGCTCAAATTCGAAAAACAAACACATATTCATGTTCCCCCGGCTCACCGAAGTCCAAAAAACCATGAGTTTTGCAGATCTGATGTCTCCTTGCGGAGATAGCCCATGTTATATCTTGCATTTGTTAGGAAAAACTGCTTTTAGCAAGAAAAGTGCGCTTTGCAGATAGAGCTCAAATTCGAAAAACAAACACATATTCATGTTCCCCCGGCTCACCGAAGTCCAGAAAACCATGAGTTTTGCAGATCTGATGTCTCCTTGCGGAGATAGCCCATGTTATATCTTGCATTTGTTAGGAAAAACTGCTTTTAGCAAGAAAAGTGCCCTTTGCAGATAGAGCTCAAATTCGAAAAACAAACACATATTCATGTTCCCCCGGCTCACCGAAGTCCAAAAAACCATGAGTTTTGCAGATCTGATGTCTCCTTGCGGAGATAGCCCATGTTATATCTTGCATTTGTTAGGAAAAACTGCTTTTAGCAAGAAAAGTGCCCTTTGCAGATAGAGCTCAAATTCGAAAAACAAACACATATTCATGTTCCCCCGGCTCACCGAAGTCCAAAAAACCATGAGTTTTGCAGATCTGATGTCTCCTTGCGGAGATAGCCCATGTTATATCTTGCATTTGTTAGGAAAAACTGCTTTTAGCAAGAAAAGTGCCCTTTGCAGATAGAGCTCAAATTCGAAAAACAAACACATATTCATGTTCCCCCGGCTCACCGAAGTCCAAAAAACCATGAGTTTTGCAGATCTGATGTCTCCTTGCGGAGATAGCCCATGTTATATCTTGCATTTGTTAGGAAAAACTGCTTTTAGCAAGAAAAGTGCCCTTTGCAGATAGAGCTCAAATTCGAAAAACAAACACATATTCATGTTCCCCCGGCTCACCGAAGTCCAAAAAACCATGAGTTTTGCAGATCTGATGTCTCCTTGCGGAGATAGCCCATGTTATATCTTGCATTTGTTAGGAAAAACTGCTTTTAGCAAGAAAAGTGCCCTTTGCAGATAGAGCTCAAATTCGAAAAACAAACACATATTCATGTTCCCCCGGCTCACCGAAGTCCAGAAAACCATGAGTTTTGCAGATCTGATGTCTCCTTGCGGAGATAGCCCATGTTATATCTTGCATTTGTTAGGAAAAACTGCTTTTAGCAAGAAAAGTGCCCTTTGCAGATAGAGCTCAAATTCGAAAAACAAACACATATTCATGTTCCCCCGGCTCACCGAAGTCCAAAAAACCATGAGTTTTGCAGATCTGATGTCTCCTTGCGGAGATAGCCCATGTTATATCTTGCATTTGTTAGGAAAAACTGCTTTTAGCAAGAAAAGTGCCCTTTGCAGATAGAGCTCAAATTCGAAAAACAAACACATATTCATGTTCCCCCGGCTCACCGAAGTCCAAAAAACCATGAGTTTTGCAGATCTGATGTCTCCTTGCGGAGATAGCCCATGTTATATCTTGCATTTGTTAGGAAAAACTGCTTTTAGCAAGAAAAGTGCCCTTTGCAGATAGAGCTCAAATTCGAAAAACAAACACATATTCATGTTCCCCCGGCTCACCGAAGTCCAAAAAACCATGAGTTTTGCAGATCTGATGTCTCCTTGCGGAGATAGCCCATGTTATATCTTGCATTTGTTAGGAAAAACTGCTTTTAGCAAGAAAAGTGCCCTTTGCAGATAGAGCTCAAATTCGAAAAACAAACACATATTCATGTTCCCCCGGCTCACCGAAGTCCAAAAAACCATGAGTTTTGCAGATCTGATGTCTCCTTGCGGAGATAGCCCATGTTATATCTTGCATTTGTTAGGAAAAACTGCTTTTAGCAAGAAAAGTGCCCTTTGCAGATAGAGCTCAAATTCGAAAAACAAACACATATTCATGTTCCCCCGGCTCACCGAAGTCCAAAAAACCATGAGTTTTGCAGATCTGATGTCTCCTTGCGGAGATAGCCCATGTTATATCTTGCATTTGTTAGGAAAAACTGCTTTTAGCAAGAAAAGTGCCCTTTGCAGATAGAGCTCAAATTCGAAAAACAAACACATATTCATGTTCCCCCGGCTCACCGAAGTCCAAAAAACCATGAGTTTTGCAGATCTGATATCTCCTTGCAGAGATAGCCCATGTTATATCTTGCATTTGTTAGGAAAAACTGCTTTTAGCAAGAAAAGTGCCCTTTGCAGATAGAGCTCAATTTCGAAAAACAAACACATATTCATGTTCCCCCGGCTCACCGAAGTCCAAAAAACCATGAGTTTTGCAGATCTGATGTCTCCTTGCGGAGATAGCCCATGTTATATCTTGCATTTGTTAGGAAAAACTGCTTTTAGCAAGAAAAGTGCCCTTTGCAGATAAAAGTGCCCTTTGCAGATAGAGCTCAAATTCGAAAAACAAACACATATTCATGTTCCCCCGGCTCACCGAAGTCCAAAAAACCATGAGTTTTGCAGATCTGATGTCTCCTTGCGGAGATAGCCCATGTTATATCTTGCATTTGTTAGGAAAAACTGCTTTTAGCAAGAAAAGTGCCCTTTGCAGATAGAGCTTAAATAAGAAAAACAAGCACATATTCATGTTCCCCATCCTCCCCGAAGACCAAAAAACCATGAGTTTTGCAGATCTGATGTCTCCTTGCGGAGATAGCCCATGTTATATCTTGCATTTGTTAGGAAAAACTGCTTTTAGCAAGAAAAGTGCCCTTTGCAGATAGAGCTCAAATTCGAAAAACAAACACATATTCATGTTCCCCCGGCTCACCGAAGTCCAAAAAACCATGAGTTTTGCAGATCTGATGTCTCCTTGCGGAGATAGCCCATGTTATATCTTGCATTTGTTAGGAAAAACTGCTTTTAGCAAGAAAAGTGCCCTTTGCAGATAGAGCTCAAATTCGAAAAACAAACACATATTCATGTTCCCCCGGCTCACCGAAGTCCAAAAAACCATGAGTTTTGCAGATCTGATGTCTCCTTGCGGAGATAGCCCATGTTATATCTTGCATTTGTTAGGAAAAACTGCTTTTAGCAAGAAAAGTGCCCTTTGCAGATAGAGCTCAAATTCGAAAAACAAACACATATTCATGTTCCCCCGGCTCACCGAAGTCCAGAAAACCATGAGTTTTGCAGATCTGATGTCTCCTTGCGGAGATAGCCCATGTTATATCTTGCATTTGTTAGGAAAAACTGCTTTTAGCAAGAAAAGTGCCCTTTGCAGATAGAGCTCAAATTCGAAAAACAAACACATATTCATGTTCCCCCGGCTCACCGAAGTCCAAAAAACCATGAGTTTTGCAGATCTGATGTCTCCTTGCGGAGATAGCCCATGTTATATCTTGCATTTGTTAGGAAAAACTGCTTTTAGCAAGAAAAGTGCCCTTTGCAGATAGAGCTCAAATTCGAAAAACAAACACATATTCATGTTCCCCCGGCTCACCGAAGTCCAAAAAACCATGAGTTTTGCAGATCTGATGTCTCCTTGCGGAGATAGCCCATGTTATATCTTGCATTTGTTAGGAAAAACTGCTTTTAGCAAGAAAAGTGCCCTTTGCAGATAGAGCTCAAATTCGAAAAACAAACACATATTCATGTTCCCCCGGCTCACAGAAGTCCAAGAAACCATGAGTTTTGCAGATCTGATGTCTCCTTGCGGAGATAGCCCATGTTATATCTTGCATTTGTTAGGAAAAACTGCTTTTAGCAAGAAAAGTGCCCTTTGCAGATAGAGCTCAAATTCGAAAAACAAACACATATTCATGTTCCCCCGGCTCACCGAAGTCCAAAAAACCATGAGTTTTGCAGATCTGATGTCTCCTTGCGGAGATAGCCCATGTTATATCTTGCATTTGTTAGGAAAAACTGCTTTTAGCAAGAAAAGTGCCCTTTGCAGATAGAGCTCAAACTCGAAAAACAAACACATATTCATGTTCCCCCGGCTCACCGAAGTCCAAAAAACCATGAGTTTTGCAGATCTGATGTCTCCTTGCGGAGATAGCCCATGTTATATCTTGCATTTGTTAGGAAAAACTGCTTTTAGCAAGAAAAGTGCCCTTTGCAGATAGAGCTCAAATTCGAAAAACAAACACATATTCATGTTCCCCCGGCTCACCGAAGTCCAAAAAACCATGAGTTTTGCAGATCTGATGTCTCCTTGCGGAGATAGCCCATGTTATATCTTGCATTTGTTAGGAAAAACTGCTTTTAGCAAGAAAAGTGCCCTTTGCAGATAGAGCTCAAATTCGAAAAACAAACACATATTCATGTTCCCCCGGCTCACCGAAGTCCAAAAAACCATGAGTTTTGCAGATCTGATGTCTCCTTGCGGAGATAGCCCATGTTATATCTTGCATTTGTTAGGAAAAACTGCTTTTAGCAAGAAAAGTGCCCTTTGCAGATAGAGCTCAAATTCGAAAAACAAACACATATTCATGTTCCCCCGGCTCACCGAAGTCCAAAAAACCATGGTTTTGCAGATCTGATGTCTCCTTGCGGAGATAGCCCATGTTATATCTTGCATTTGTTAGGAAAAACTGCTTTTAGCAAGAAAAGTGCCCTTTGCAGATAGAGCTTAAATAAGAAAAACAAGCACATATTCATGTTCCCCATCCTCCCCGAAGTCCAAAAAACCATGAGTTTTGCAGATCTGATGTCTCCTTGCGGAGATAGCCCATGTTATATCTTGCATTTGTTAGGAAAAACTGCTTTTAGCAAGAAAAGTGCCCTTTGCAGATAGAGCTCAAATTGGAAAAACAAGCACATATTCATGTTCCCCCGGCTCACCGAAGTCCAAAAAACCATGAGTTTTGCAGATCTGATGTCTCCTTGCGGAGATAGCCCATGTTATATCTTGCATTTGTTAGGAAAAACTGCTTTTAGCAGGAAAAGTGCCCTTTGCAGATAGAGCTCAAATTCGAAAAACAAACACATATTCATGTTCCCCCGGCTCACCGAAGTCCAAAAAACCATGAGTTTTGCAGATCTGATGTCTCCTTGCGGAGATAGCCCATGTTATATCTTGCATTTGTTAGGAAAAACTGCTTTTAGCAAGAAAAGTGCCCTTTGCAGATAGAGCTCAAATTCGAAAAACAAACACATATTCATGTTCCCCTGGCTCACCGAAGTCCAAAAAACCATGAGTTTTGCAGATCTGATGTCTCCTTGCGGAGATAGCCCATGTTATATCTTGCATTTGTTAGGAAAAACTGCTTTTAGCAAGAAAAGTGCCCTTTGCAGATAGAACTCAAATTCGAAAAACAAACACATATTCATTTTCCCCCGGCTCACCGAAGTCCAAAAAACCATGAGTTTTGCAGATCTGATGTCTCCTTGCGGAGATAGCCCATGTTATATCTTGCATTTGTTAGGAAAAACTGCTTTTAGCAAGAAAAGTGCCCTTTGCAGATAGAGCTCAAATTCGAAAAACAAACACATATTCATGTTCCCCCGCTCACAGAAGTCCAAGAAACCATGAGTTTTGCAGATCTGATGTCTCCTTGCGGAGATAGCCCATGTTATATCTTCCATTTGTTAGGAAAAACTGCTTTTAGCAAGAAAAGTGCCCTTTGCAGATAGAGCTCAAATTCGAAAAACAAACACATATTCATGTTCCCCCGGCTCACCGAAGTCCAAAAAACCATGAGTTTTGCAGATCTGATGTCTCCTTGCGGAGATAGCCCATGTTATATCTTGCATTTGTTAGGAAAAACTGCTTTTAGCAAGAAAAGTGCCCTTTGCAGATAGAGCTCAAACTCGAAAAACAAACACATATTCATGTTCCCCCGGCTCACCGAAGTCCAAAAAACCATGAGTTTTGCAGATCTGATGTCTCCTTGCGGAGATAGCCCATGTTATATCTTGCATTTGTTAGGAAAAACTGCTTTTAGCAAGAAAAGTGCCCTTTGCAGATAGAGCTCAAATTCGAAAAACAAACACATATTCATGTTCCCCCGGCTCACCGAAGTCCAAAAAACCATGAGTTTTGCAGATCTGATGTCTCCTTGCGGAGATAGCCCATGTTATATCTTGCATTTGTTAGGAAAAACTGCTTTTAGCAAGAAAAGTGCCCTTTGCAGATAGAGCTCAAATTCGAAAAACAAAAACATATTCATGTTCCCCCGGCTCACCGAAGTCCAAAAAACCATGGTTTTGCAGATCTGATGTCTCCTTGCGGAGATAGCCCATGTTATATCTTGCATTTGTTAGGAAAAACTGCTTTTAGCAAGAAAAGTGCCCTTTGCAGATAGAGCTTAAATAAGAAAAACAAGCACATATTCATGTTCCCCATCCTCCCCGAAGTCCAAAAAACCATGAGTTTTGCAGATCTGATGTCTCCTTGCGGAGATAGCCCATGTTATATCTTGCATTTGTTAGGAAAAACTGCTTTTAGCAAGAAAAGTGCCCTTTGCAGATAGAGCTCAAATTGGAAAAACAAGCACATATTCATGTTCCCCCGGCTCACCGAAGTCCAAAAAACCATGAGTTTTGCAGATCTGATGTCTCCTTGCGGAGATAGCCCATGTTATATCTTGCATTTGTTAGGAAAAACTGCTTTTAGCAAGAAAAGTGCCCTTTGCAGATAGAACTCAAATTCGAAAAACAAACACATATTCATTTTCCCCCGGCTCACCGAAGTCCAAAAAACCATGAGTTTTGCAGATCTGATGTCTCCTTGCGGAGATAGCCCATGTTATATCTTGCATTTGTTAGGAAAAACTGCTTTTAGCAAGAAAAGTGCCCTTTGCAGATAGAGCTCAAATTCGAAAAACAAACACATATTCATGTTCCCCCGGCTCACCGAAGTCCAAAAAACCATGAGTTTTGCAGATCTGATGTCTCCTTGCGGAGATAGCCCATGTTATATCTTGCATTTGTTAGGAAAAACTGCTTTTAGCAAGAAAAGTGCCCTTTGCAGATAGAGCTTAAATAAGAAAAACAAGCACATATTCATGTTCCCCATCCTCCCCAAAGACCAAAAAACCATGCGTTTTGCAGTTCTGATGTCTCCTTGCGGAGATAGCCCATGTTATATCTTGCATTTGTTAGGAAAAACTGCTTTTAGCAAGAAAAGTGCCCTTTGCAGATAGAGCTCAAATTCGAAAAACAAACACATATTCATGTTCCCCCGGCTCACCGAAGTCCAAAAAACCATGAGTTTTGCAGATCTGATGTCTCCTTGCGGAGATAGCCCATGTTATATCTTGCATTTGTTAGGAAAAACTGCTTTTAGCAAGAAAAGTGCCCTTTGCAGATAGAGCTCAAATTCGAAAAACAAACACATATTCATGTTCCCCCGGCTCACCGAAGTCCAAAAAACCATGAGTTTTGCAGATCTGATGTCTCCTTGCGGAGATAGCCCATGTTATATCTTGCATTTGTTAGGAAAAACTGCTTTTAGCAAGAAAAGTGCCCTTTGCAGATAGAGCTCAAATTCGAAAAACAAACACATATTCATGTTCCCCCGGCTCACCGAAGTCCAAAAAACCATGAGTTTTGCAGATCTGATGTCTCCTTGCGGAGATAGCCCATGTTATATCTTGCATTTGTTAGGAAAAACTGCTTTTAGCAAGAAAAGTGCCCTTTGCAGATAGAGCTTAAATAAGAAAAACAAGCACATATTCATGTTCCCCATCCTCCCCGAAGACCAAAAAACCATGCGTTTTGCAGTTCTGATGTCTCCTTGCGGAGATAGCCCATGTTATATCTTGCATTTGTTAGGAAAAACTGCTTTTAGCAAGAAAAGTGCCCTTTGCAGATAGAGCTCAAATTCGAAAAACAAACACATATTCATGTTCCCCCGGCTCACCGAAGTCCAAAAAACCATGAGTTTTGCAGATCTGATGTCTCCTTGCGGAGATAGCCCATGTTATATCTTGAATTTGTTAGGAAAAACTGCTTTTAGCAAGAAAAGTGCCCTTTGCAGATAGAGCTCAAATTCGAAAAACAAACACATATTCATGTTCCCCCGGCTCACCGAAGTCCAAAAAACCATGAGTTTTGCAGATCTGATGTCTCCTTGCGGAGATAGCCCATGTTATATCTTGCATTTGTTAGGAAAAACTGCTTTTAGCAAGAAAAGTGCCCTTTGCAGATAGAGCTCAAATTCGAAAAACAAACACATATTCATGTTCCCCCGGCTCACCGAAGTCCAAAAAACCATGAGTTTTGCAGATCTGATGTCTCCTTGCGGAGATAGCCCATGTTATATCTTGCATTTGTTAGGAAAAACTGCTTTTAGCAAGAAAAGTGCCCTTTGCAGATAGAGCTCAAATTCGAAAAACAAACACATATTCATGTTCCCCCGGCTCACCGAAGTCCAAAAAACCATGAGTTTTGCAGATCTGATGTCTCCTTGCGGAGATAGCCCATGTTATATCTTGCATTTGTTAGGAAAAACTGCTTTTAGCAAGAAAAGTGCGCTTTGCAGATAGAGCTCAAATTCGAAAAACAAACACATATTCATGTTCCCCCGGCTCACCGAAGTCCAAAAAACCATGGTTTTGCAGATCTGATGTCTCCTTGCGGAGATAGCCCATGTTATATCTTGCATTTGTTAGGAAAAACTGCTTTTAGCAAGAAAAGTGCCCTTTGCAGATAGAGCTTAAATAAGAAAAACAAGCACATATTCATGTTCCCCATCCTCCCCGAAGTCCAAAAAACCATGAGTTTTGCAGATCTGATGTCTCCTTGCGGAGATAGCCCATGTTATATCTTGCATTTGTTAGGAAAAACTGCTTTTAGCAAGAAAAGTGCCCTTTGCAGATAGAGCTCAAATTGGAAAAACAAGCACATATTCATGTTCCCCCGGCTCACCGAAGTCCAAAAAACCATGAGTTTTGCAGATCTGATGTCTCCTTGCGGAGATAGCCCATGTTATATCTTGCATTTGTTAGGAAAAACTGCTTTTAGCAAGAAAAGTGCCCTTTGCAGATAGAACTCAAATTCGAAAAACAAACACATATTCATTTTCCCCCGGCTCACCGAAGTCCAAAAAACCATGAGTTTTGCAGATCTGATGTCTCCTTGCGGAGATAGCCCATGTTATATCTTGCATTTGTTAGGAAAAACTGCTTTTAGCAAGAAAAGTGCCCTTTGCAGATAGAGCTCAAATTCGAAAAACAAACACATATTCATGTTCCCCCGGCTCACCGAAGTCCAAAAAACCATGAGTTTTGCAGATCTGATGTCTCCTTGCGGAGATAGCCCATGTTATATCTTGCATTTGTTAGGAAAAACTGCTTTTAGCAAGAAAAGTGCCCTTTGCAGATAGAGCTTAAATAAGAAAAACAAGCACATATTCATGTTCCCCATCCTCCCCAAAGACCAAAAAACCATGCGTTTTGCAGTTCTGATGTCTCCTTGCGGAGATAGCCCATGTTATATCTTGCATTTGTTAGGAAAAACTGCTTTTAGCAAGAAAAGTGCCCTTTGCAGATAGAGCTCAAATTCGAAAAACAAACACATATTCATGTTCCCCCGGCTCACCGAAGTCCAAAAAACCATGAGTTTTGCAGATCTGATGTCTCCTTGCGGAGATAGCCCATGTTATATCTTGCATTTGTTAGGAAAAACTGCTTTTAGCAAGAAAAGTGCCCTTTGCAGATAGAGCTCAAATTCGAAAAACAAACACATATTCATGTTCCCCCGGCTCACCGAAGTCCAAAAAACCATGAGTTTTGCAGATCTGATGTCTCCTTGCGGAGATAGCCCATGTTATATCTTGCATTTGTTAGGAAAAACTGCTTTTAGCAAGAAAAGTGCCCTTTGCAGATAGAGCTTAAATAAGAAAAACAAGCACATATTCATGTTCCCCATCCTCCCCGAAGACCAAAAAACCATGCGTTTTGCAGTTCTGATGTCTCCTTGCGGAGATAGCCCATGTTATATCTTGCATTTGTTAGGAAAAACTGCTTTTAGCAAGAAAAGTGCCCTTTGCAGATAGAGCTCAAATTCGAAAAACAAACACATATTCATGTTCCCCCGGCTCACCGAAGTCCAAAAAACCATGAGTTTTGCAGATCTGATGTCTCCTTGCGGAGATAGCCCATGTTATATCTTGAATTTGTTAGGAAAAACTGCTTTTAGCAAGAAAAGTGCCCTTTGCAGATAGAGCTCAAATTCGAAAAACAAACACATATTCATGTTCCCCCGGCTCACCGAAGTCCAAAAAACCATGAGTTTTGCAGATCTGATGTCTCCTTGCGGAGATAGCCTATGTTATATCTTGCATTTGTTAGGAAAAACTGCTTTTAGCAAGAAAAGTGCCCTTTGCAGATAGAGCTCAAATTCGAAAAACAAACACATATTCATGTTCCCCCGGCTCACCGAAGTCCAAAAAACCATGAGTTTTGCAGATCTGATGTCTCCTTGCGGAGATAGCCCATGTTATATCTTGCATTTGTTAGGAAAAACTGCTTTTAGCAAGAAAAGTGCCCTTTGCAGATAGAGCTCAAATTCGAAAAACAAACACATATTCATGTTCCCCCGGCTCACCGAAGTCCAAAAAACCATGAGTTTTGCAGATCTGATGTCTCCTTGCGGAGATAGCCCATGTTATATCTTGCATTTGTTAGGAAAAACTGCTTTTAGCAAGAAAAGTGCGCTTTGCAGATAGAGCTCAAATTCGAAAAACAAACACATATTCATGTTCCCCCGGCTCACCGAAGTCCAGAAAACCATGAGTTTTGCAGATCTGATGTCTCCTTGCGGAGATAGCCCATGTTATATCTTGCATTTGTTAGGAAAAACTGCTTTTAGCAAGAAAAGTGCCCTTTGCAGATAGAGCTCAAATTCGAAAAACAAACACATATTCATGTTCCCCCGGCTCACCGAAGTCCAAAAAACCATGAGTTTTGCAGATCTGATGTCTCCTTGCGGAGATAGCCCATGTTATATCTTGCATTTGTTAGGAAAAACTGCTTTTAGCAAGAAAAGTGCCCTTTGCAGATAGAGCTCAAATTCGAAAAACAAACACATATTCATGTTCCCCCGGCTCACCGAAGTCCAAAAAACCATGAGTTTTGCAGATCTGATGTCTCCTTGCGGAGATAGCCCATGTTATATCTTGCATTTGTTAGGAAAAACTGCTTTTAGCAAGAAAAGTGCCCTTTGCAGATAGAGCTCAAATTCGAAAAACAAACACATATTCATGTTCCCCCGGCTCACCGAAGTCCAAAAAACCATGAGTTTTGCAGATCTGATGTCTCCTTGCGGAGATAGCCCATGTTATATCTTGCATTTGTTAGGAAAAACTGCTTTTAGCAAGAAAAGTGCCCTTTGCAGATAGAGCTCAAATTCGAAAAACAAACACATATTCATGTTCCCCCGGCTCACCGAAGTCCAAAAAACCATGAGTTTTGCAGATCTGATGTCTCCTTGCGGAGATAGCCCATGTTATATCTTGCATTTGTTAGGAAAAACTGCTTTTAGCAAGAAAAGTGCCCTTTGCAGATAGAGCTCAAATTCGAAAAACAAACACATATTCATGTTCCCCCGGCTCACCGAAGTCCAGAAAACCATGAGTTTTGCAGATCTGATGTCTCCTTGCGGAGATAGCCCATGTTATATCTTGCATTTGTTAGGAAAAACTGCTTTTAGCAAGAAAAGTGCCCTTTGCAGATAGAGCTCAAATTCGAAAAACAAACACATATTCATGTTCCCCCGGCTCACCGAAGTCCAAAAAACCATGAGTTTTGCAGATCTGATGTCTCCTTGCGGAGATAGCCCATGTTATATCTTGCATTTGTTAGGAAAAACTGCTTTTAGCAAGAAAAGTGCCCTTTGCAGATAGAGCTCAAATTCGAAAAACAAACACATATTCATGTTCCCCCGGCTCACCGAAGTCCAAAAAACCATGAGTTTTGCAGATCTGATGTCTCCTTGCGGAGATAGCCCATGTTATATCTTGCATTTGTTAGGAAAAACTGCTTTTAGCAAGAAAAGTGCCCTTTGCAGATAGAGCTCAAATTCGAAAAACAAACACATATTCATGTTCCCCCGGCTCACCGAAGTCCAAAAAACCATGAGTTTTGCAGATCTGATGTCTCCTTGCGGAGATAGCCCATGTTATATCTTGCATTTGTTAGGAAAAACTGCTTTTAGCAAGAAAAGTGCCCTTTGCAGATAGAGCTCAAATTCGAAAAACAAACACATATTCATGTTCCCCCGGCTCACCGAAGTCCAAAAAACCATGAGTTTTGCAGATCTGATGTCTCCTTGCGGAGATAGCCCATGTTATATCTTGCATTTGTTAGGAAAAACTGCTTTTAGCAAGAAAAGTGCCCTTTGCAGATAGAGCTTAAATAAGAAAAACAAGCACATATTCATGTTCCCCATCCTCCCCAAAGACCAAAAAACCATGCGTTTTGCAGTTCTGATGTCTCCTTGCGGAGATAGCCCATGTTATATCTTGCATTTGTTAGGAAAAACTGCTTTTAGCAAGAAAAGTGCCCTTTGCAGATAGAGCTCAAATTCGAAAAACAAACACATATTCATGTTCCCCCGGCTCACCGAAGTCCAAAAAACCATGAGTTTTGCAGATCTGATGTCTCCTTGCGGAGATAGCCCATGTTATATCTTGCATTTGTTAGGAAAAACTGCTTTTAGCAAGAAAAGTGCCCTTTGCAGATAGAGCTCAAATTCGAAAAACAAACACATATTCATGTTCCCCCGGCTCACCGAAGTCCAAAAAACCATGAGTTTTGCAGATCTGATGTCTCCTTGCGGAGATAGCCCATGTTATATCTTGCATTTGTTAGGAAAAACTGCTTTTAGCAAGAAAAGTGCCCTTTGCAGATAGAGCTCAAATTCGAAAAACAAACACATATTCATGTTCCCCCGGCTCACCGAAGTCCAAAAAACCATGAGTTTTGCAGATCTGATGTCTCCTTGCGGAGATAGCCCATGTTATATCTTGCATTTGTTAGGAAAAACTGCTTTTAGCAAGAAAAGTGCCCTTTGCAGATAGAGCTTAAATAAGAAAAACAAGCACATATTCATGTTCCCCATCCTCCCCGAAGACCAAAAAACCATGCGTTTTGCAGTTCTGATGTCTCCTTGCGGAGATAGCCCATGTTATATCTTGCATTTGTTAGGAAAAACTGCTTTTAGCAAGAAAAGTGCCCTTTGCAGATAGAGCTCAAATTCGAAAAACAAACACATATTCATGTTCCCCCGGCTCACCGAAGTCCAAAAAACCATGAGTTTTGCAGATCTGATGTCTCCTTGCGGAGATAGCCCATGTTATATCTTGAATTTGTTAGGAAAAACTGCTTTTAGCAAGAAAAGTGCCCTTTGCAGATAGAGCTCAAATTCGAAAAACAAACACATATTCATGTTCCCCCGGCTCACCGAAGTCCAAAAAACCATGAGTTTTGCAGATCTGATGTCTCCTTGCGGAGATAGCCCATGTTATATCTTGCATTTGTTAGGAAAAACTGCTTTTAGCAAGAAAAGTGCCCTTTGCAGATAGAGCTCAAATTCGAAAAACAAACACATATTCATGTTCCCCCGGCTCACCGAAGTCCAAAAAACCATGAGTTTTGCAGATCTGATGTCTCCTTGCGGAGATAGCCCATGTTATATCTTGCATTTGTTAGGAAAAACTGCTTTTAGCAAGAAAAGTGCCCTTTGCAGATAGAGCTCAAATTCGAAAAACAAACACATATTCATGTTCCCCCGGCTCACCGAAGTCCAAAAAACCATGAGTTTTGCAGATCTGATGTCTCCTTGCGGAGATAGCCCATGTTATATCTTGCATTTGTTAGGAAAAACTGCTTTTAGCAAGAAAAGTGCGCTTTGCAGATAGAGCTCAAATTCGAAAAACAAACACATATTCATGTTCCCCCGGCTCACCGAAGTCCAAAAAACCATGGTTTTGCAGATCTGATGTCTCCTTGCGGAGATAGCCCATGTTATATCTTGCATTTGTTAGGAAAAACTGCTTTTAGCAAGAAAAGTGCCCTTTGCAGATAGAGCTTAAATAAGAAAAACAAGCACATATTCATGTTCCCCATCCTCCCCGAAGTCCAAAAAACCATGAGTTTTGCAGATCTGATGTCTCCTTGCGGAGATAGCCCATGTTATATCTTGCATTTGTTAGGAAAAACTGCTTTTAGCAAGAAAAGTGCCCTTTGCAGATAGAGCTCAAATTGGAAAAACAAGCACATATTCATGTTCCCCCGGCTCACCGAAGTCCAAAAAACCATGAGTTTTGCAGATCTGATGTCTCCTTGCGGAGATAGCCCATGTTATATCTTGCATTTGTTAGGAAAAACTGCTTTTAGCAAGAAAAGTGCCCTTTGCAGATAGAACTCAAATTCGAAAAACAAACACATATTCATTTTCCCCCGGCTCACCGAAGTCCAAAAAACCATGAGTTTTGCAGATCTGATGTCTCCTTGCGGAGATAGCCCATGTTATATCTTGCATTTGTTAGGAAAAACTGCTTTTAGCAAGAAAAGTGCCCTTTGCAGATAGAGCTCAAATTCGAAAAACAAACACATATTCATGTTCCCCCGGCTCACCGAAGTCCAAAAAACCATGAGTTTTGCAGATCTGATGTCTCCTTGCGGAGATAGCCCATGTTATATCTTGCATTTGTTAGGAAAAACTGCTTTTAGCAAGAAAAGTGCCCTTTGCAGATAGAGCTTAAATAAGAAAAACAAGCACATATTCATGTTCCCCATCCTCCCCAAAGACCAAAAAACCATGCGTTTTGCAGTTCTGATGTCTCCTTGCGGAGATAGCCCATGTTATATCTTGCATTTGTTAGGAAAAACTGCTTTTAGCAAGAAAAGTGCCCTTTGCAGATAGAGCTCAAATTCGAAAAACAAACACATATTCATGTTCCCCCGGCTCACCGAAGTCCAAAAAACCATGAGTTTTGCAGATCTGATGTCTCCTTGCGGAGATAGCCCATGTTATATCTTGCATTTGTTAGGAAAAACTGCTTTTAGCAAGAAAAGTGCCCTTTGCAGATAGAGCTCAAATTCGAAAAACAAACACATATTCATGTTCCCCCGGCTCACCGAAGTCCAAAAAACCATGAGTTTTGCAGATCTGATGTCTCCTTGCGGAGATAGCCCATGTTATATCTTGCATTTGTTAGGAAAAACTGCTTTTAGCAAGAAAAGTGCCCTTTGCAGATAGAGCTCAAATTCGAAAAACAAACACATATTCATGTTCCCCCGGCTCACCGAAGTCCAAAAAACCATGAGTTTTGCAGATCTGATGTCTCCTTGCGGAGATAGCCCATGTTATATCTTGCATTTGTTAGGAAAAACTGCTTTTAGCAAGAAAAGTGCCCTTTGCAGATAGAGCTTAAATAAGAAAAACAAGCACATATTCATGTTCCCCATCCTCCCCGAAGACCAAAAAACCATGCGTTTTGCAGTTCTGATGTCTCCTTGCGGAGATAGCCCATGTTATATCTTGCATTTGTTAGGAAAAACTGCTTTTAGCAAGAAAAGTGCCCTTTGCAGATAGAGCTCAAATTCGAAAAACAAACACATATTCATGTTCCCCCGGCTCACCGAAGTCCAAAAAACCATGAGTTTTGCAGATCTGATGTCTCCTTGCGGAGATAGCCCATGTTATATCTTGAATTTGTTAGGAAAAACTGCTTTTAGCAAGAAAAGTGCCCTTTGCAGATAGAGCTCAAATTCGAAAAACAAACACATATTCATGTTCCCCCGGCTCACCGAAGTCCAAAAAACCATGAGTTTTGCAGATCTGATGTCTCCTTGCGGAGATAGCCTATGTTATATCTTGCATTTGTTAGGAAAAACTGCTTTTAGCAAGAAAAGTGCCCTTTGCAGATAGAGCTCAAATTCGAAAAACAAACACATATTCATGTTCCCCCGGCTCACCGAAGTCCAAAAAACCATGAGTTTTGCAGATCTGATGTCTCCTTGCGGAGATAGCCCATGTTATATCTTGCATTTGTTAGGAAAAACTGCTTTTAGCAAGAAAAGTGCCCTTTGCAGATAGAGCTCAAATTCGAAAAACAAACACATATTCATGTTCCCCCGGCTCACCGAAGTCCAAAAAACCATGAGTTTTGCAGATCTGATGTCTCCTTGCGGAGATAGCCCATGTTATATCTTGCATTTGTTAGGAAAAACTGCTTTTAGCAAGAAAAGTGCGCTTTGCAGATAGAGCTCAAATTCGAAAAACAAACACATATTCATGTTCCCCCGGCTCACCGAAGTCCAGAAAACCATGAGTTTTGCAGATCTGATGTCTCCTTGCGGAGATAGCCCATGTTATATCTTGCATTTGTTAGGAAAAACTGCTTTTAGCAAGAAAAGTGCCCTTTGCAGATAGAGCTCAAATTCGAAAAACAAACACATATTCATGTTCCCCCGGCTCACCGAAGTCCAAAAAACCATGAGTTTTGCAGATCTGATGTCTCCTTGCGGAGATAGCCCATGTTATATCTTGCATTTGTTAGGAAAAACTGCTTTTAGCAAGAAAAGTGCCCTTTGCAGATAGAGCTCAAATTCGAAAAACAAACACATATTCATGTTCCCCCGGCTCACCGAAGTCCAAAAAACCATGAGTTTTGCAGATCTGATGTCTCCTTGCGGAGATAGCCCATGTTATATCTTGCATTTGTTAGGAAAAACTGCTTTTAGCAAGAAAAGTGCCCTTTGCAGATAGAGCTCAAATTCGAAAAACAAACACATATTCATGTTCCCCCGGCTCACCGAAGTCCAAAAAACCATGAGTTTTGCAGATCTGATGTCTCCTTGCGGAGATAGCCCATGTTATATCTTGCATTTGTTAGGAAAAACTGCTTTTAGCAAGAAAAGTGCCCTTTGCAGATAGAGCTCAAATTCGAAAAACAAACACATATTCATGTTCCCCCGGCTCACCGAAGTCCAAAAAACCATGAGTTTTGCAGATCTGATGTCTCCTTGCGGAGATAGCCCATGTTATATCTTGCATTTGTTAGGAAAAACTGCTTTTAGCAAGAAAAGTGCCCTTTGCAGATAGAGCTCAAATTCGAAAAACAAACACATATTCATGTTCCCCCGGCTCACCGAAGTCCAGAAAACCATGAGTTTTGCAGATCTGATGTCTCCTTGCGGAGATAGCCCATGTTATATCTTGCATTTGTTAGGAAAAACTGCTTTTAGCAAGAAAAGTGCCCTTTGCAGATAGAGCTCAAATTCGAAAAACAAACACATATTCATGTTCCCCCGGCTCACCGAAGTCCAAAAAACCATGAGTTTTGCAGATCTGATGTCTCCTTGCGGAGATAGCCCATGTTATATCTTGCATTTGTTAGGAAAAACTGCTTTTAGCAAGAAAAGTGCCCTTTGCAGATAGAGCTCAAATTCGAAAAACAAACACATATTCATGTTCCCCCGGCTCACCGAAGTCCAAAAAACCATGAGTTTTGCAGATCTGATGTCTCCTTGCGGAGATAGCCCATGTTATATCTTGCATTTGTTAGGAAAAACTGCTTTTAGCAAGAAAAGTGCCCTTTGCAGATAGAGCTCAAATTCGAAAAACAAACACATATTCATGTTCCCCCGGCTCACCGAAGTCCAAAAAACCATGAGTTTTGCAGATCTGATGTCTCCTTGCGGAGATAGCCCATGTTATATCTTGCATTTGTTAGGAAAAACTGCTTTTAGCAAGAAAAGTGCCCTTTGCAGATAGAGCTCAAATTCGAAAAACAAACACATATTCATGTTCCCCCGGCTCACCGAAGTCCAAAAAACCATGAGTTTTGCAGATCTGATGTCTCCTTGCGGAGATAGCCCATGTTATATCTTGCATTTGTTAGGAAAAACTGCTTTTAGCAAGAAAAGTGCCCTTTGCAGATAGAGCTCAAATTCGAAAAACAAACACATATTCATGTTCCCCCGGCTCACCGAAGTCCAAAAAACCATGAGTTTTGCAGATCTGATGTCTCCTTGCGGAGATAGCCCATGTTATATCTTGCATTTGTTAGGAAAAACTGCTTTTAGCAAGAAAAGTGCCCTTTGCAGATAGAGCTCAAATTCGAAAAACAAACACATATTCATGTTCCCCCGGCTCACCGAAGTCCAAAAAACCATGAGTTTTGCAGATCTGATATCTCCTTGCAGAGATAGCCCATGTTATATCTTGCATTTGTTAGGAAAAACTGCTTTTAGCAAGAAAAGTGCCCTTTGCAGATAGAGCTCAATTTTGAAAAACAAACACATATTCATGTTCCCCCGGCTCACCGAAGTCCAAAAAACCATGAGTTTTGCAGATCTGATGTCTCCTTGCGGAGATAGCCCATGTTATATCTTGCATTTGTTAGGAAAAACTGCTTTTAGCAAGAAAAGTGCCCTTTGCAGATAAAAGTGCCCTTTGCAGATAGAGCTCAAATTCGAAAAACAAACACATATTCATGTTCCCCCGGCTCACCGAAGTCCAAAAAACCATGAGTTTTGCAGATCTGATGTCTCCTTGCGGAGATAGCCCATGTTATATCTTGCATTTGTTAGGAAAAACTGCTTTTAGCAAGAAAAGTGCCCTTTGCAGATAGAGCTTAAATAAGAAAAACAAGCACATATTCATGTTCCCCATCCTCCCCGAAGACCAAAAAACCATGAGTTTTGCAGATCTGATGTCTCCTTGCGGAGATAGCCCATGTTATATCTTGCATTTGTTAGGAAAAACTGCTTTTAGCAAGAAAAGTGCCCTTTGCAGATAGAGCTCAAATTCGAAAAACAAACACATATTCATGTTCCCCCGGCTCACCGAAGTCCAAAAAACCATGAGTTTTGCAGATCTGATGTCTCCTTGCGGAGATAGCCCATGTTATATCTTGCATTTGTTAGGAAAAACTGCTTTTAGCAAGAAAAGTGCCCTTTGCAGATAGAGCTCAAATTCGAAAAACAAACACATATTCATGTTCCCCCGGCTCACCGAAGTCCAAAAAACCATGAGTTTTGCAGATCTGATGTCTCCTTGCGGAGATAGCCCATGTTATATCTTGCATTTGTTAGGAAAAACTGCTTTTAGCAAGAAAAGTGCCCTTTGCAGATAGAGCTCAAATTCGAAAAACAAACACATATTCATGTTCCCCCGGCTCACCGAAGTCCAGAAAACCATGAGTTTTGCAGATCTGATGTCTCCTTGCGGAGATAGCCCATGTTATATCTTGCATTTGTTAGGAAAAACTGCTTTTAGCAAGAAAAGTGCCCTTTGCAGATAGAGCTCAAATTCGAAAAACAAACACATATTCATGTTCCCCCGGCTCACCGAAGTCCAAAAAACCATGAGTTTTGCAGATCTGATGTCTCCTTGCGGAGATAGCCCATGTTATATCTTGCATTTGTTAGGAAAAACTGCTTTTAGCAAGAAAAGTGCCCTTTGCAGATAGAGCTCAAATTCGAAAAACAAACACATATTCATGTTCCCCCGGCTCACCGAAGTCCAAAAAACCATGAGTTTTGCAGATCTGATGTCTCCTTGCGGAGATAGCCCATGTTATATCTTGCATTTGTTAGGAAAAACTGCTTTTAGCAAGAAAAGTGCCCTTTGCAGATAGAGCTCAAATTCGAAAAACAAACACATATTCATGTTCCCCCGGCTCACCGAAGTCCAAAAAACCATGAGTTTTGCAGATCTGATGTCTCCTTGCGGAGATAGCCCATGTTATATCTTGCATTTGTTAGGAAAAACTGCTTTTAGCAAGAAAAGTGCCCTTTGCAGATAGAGCTCAAATTTGAAAAACAAACACATATTCATGTTCCCCCGGCTCACCGAAGTCCAAAAAACCATGAGTTTTGCAGATCTGATGTCTCCTTGCGGAGATAGCCCATGTTATATCTTGCATTTGTTAGGAAAAACTGCTTTTAGCAAGAAAAGTGCCCTTTGCAGATAGAGCTCAAATTCGAAAAACAAACACATATTCATGTTCCCCCGGCTCACCGAAGTCCAAAAAACCATGAGTTTTGCAGATCTGATGTCTCCTTGCAGAGATAGCCCATGTTATATCTTGCATTTGTTAGGAAAAACTGCTTTTAGCAAGAAAAGTGCCCTTTGCAGATAGAGCTCAAATTCGAAAAACAAACACATATTCATGTTCCCCCGGCTCACCGAAGTCCAAAAAACCATGAGTTTTGCAGATCTGATGTCTCCTTGCGGAGATAGCCCATGTTATATCTTGCATTTGTTAGGAAAAACTGCTTTTAGCAAGAAAAGTGCCCTTTGCAGATAAAAGTGCCCTTTGCAGATAGACCTCAAATTCGAAAAACAAACACATATTCATGTTCCCCCGGCTCACCGAAGTCCAAAAAACCATGAGTTTTGCAGATCTGATGTCTCCTTGCGGAGATAGCCCATGTTATATCTTGCATTTGTTAGGAAAAACTGCTTTTAGCAAGAAAAGTGCCCTTTGCAGATAGAGCTCAAATTCGAAAAACAAACACATATTCAGGTTCCCCATCCTCCCCGAAGACCAAAAAACCATGAGTTTTGCAGATCTGAGGTCTCCTTGCGGAGATAGCCCATGTTATATCTTGCATTTGTTAGGAAAAACTGCTTTTAGCAAGAAAAGTGCCCTTTGCAGATAGAGCTCAAATTCGAAAAACAAACACATATTCATGTTCCCCATCCTCCCCGAAGACCAAAAAACCATGAGTTTTGGAGTTCTGATGTCTCCTTGCGGAGATAGCCCATGTTATATCTTGCATTTGTTAGGAAAATCTGCTTTTAGCAAGAAAAGTGCCCTTTGCAGATAGAGCTCAAATTCGAAAAACAAACACATATTCATGTTCCCCCGGCTCACCGAAGTCCAAAAAACCATGAGTTTTGCAGATCTGATGTCTCCTTGCGGAGATAGCCCATGTTATATCTTGCATTTGTTAGGAAAAACTGCTTTTAGCAAGAAAAGTGCCCTTTGCAGATAGAGCTCAAATTCGAAAAACAAACACATATTCATGTTCCCCATCCTCCCCGAAGACCAAAAAACCATGAGTTTTGCAGATCTGATGTCTCCTTGCGGAGATAGCCCATGTTATATCTTGCATTTGTTAGGAAAAACTGCTTTTAGCAAGAAAAGTGCCCTTTGCAGATAGAAATCAAATTCGAAAAACAAACACATATTCATGTTCCCCCGGCTCACCGAAGTCCAAAAAACCATGAGTTTTGCAGATCTGATGTCTCCTTGCGGAGATAGCCCATGTTATATCTTGCATTTGTTAGGAAAAACTGCTGTTAGCAAGAAAAGTGCCCTTTGCAGATAGAGCTCAAATTCAAAAAACAAACACATATTCATGTTCCCCCGGCTCACCGAAGTCCAAAAAACCATGAGTTTTGCAGATCTGATGTCTCCTTGCGGAGATAGCCCATGTTATATCTTGCATTTGTTAGGAAAAACTGCTTTTAGCAAGAAAAGTGCCCTTTGCAGATAGAGCTCAAATTCGAAAAACAAGCACATATTCATGTTCCCCATCCTCCCCGAAGACCAAAAAACCATGCGTTTTGCAATTCTGATGTCTCCTTGCGGAGATAGCCCATGTTATATCTTGCATTTGTTAGGAAAAACTGCTTTTAGCAAGAAAAGTGCCCTTTGCAGATAGAGCTCAAATTCGAAAAACAAACACATATTCATGTTCCCCCGGCTCACCGAAGTCCAAAAAACCATGAGTTTTGCAGATCTGATGTCTCCTTGCGGAGATAGCCCATGTTATATCTTGCATTTGTTAGGAAAAACTGCTTTTAGCAAGAAAAGTGCCCTTTGCAGATAGAGCTTAAATAAGAAAAACAAGCACATATTCATGTTCCCCATCCTCCCCGAAGACCAAAAAACCATGAGTTTTGCAGATCTGATGTCTCCTTGCGGAGATAGCCCATGTTATATCTTGCATTTGTTAGGAAAAACTGCTTTTAGCAAGAAAAGTGCCCTTTGCAGATAGAGCTCAAATTCGAAAAACAAACACATATTCATGTTCCCCCGGCTCACCGAAGTCCAAAAAACCATGAGTTTTGCAGATCTGATGTCTCCTTGCGGAGATAGCCCATGTTATATCTTGCATTTGTTAGGAAAAACTGCTTTTAGCAAGAAAAGTGCCCTTTGCAGATAGAGCTCAAATTCGAAAAACAAACACATATTCATGTTCCCCCGGCTCACCGAAGTCCAAAAAACCATGAGTTTTGCAGATCTGATGTCTCCTTGCGGAGATAGCCCATGTTATATCTTGCATTTGTTAGGAAAAACTGCTTTTAGCAAGAAAAGTGCCCTTTGCAGATAGAGCTCAAATTCGAAAAACAAACACATATTCATGTTCCCCCGGCTCACCGAAGTCCAAAAAACCATGAGTTTTGCAGATCTGATGTCTCCTTGCGGAGATAGCCCATGTTATATCTTGCATTTGTTAGGAAAAACTGCTTTTAGCAAGAAAAGTGCCCTTTGCAGATAGAGCTCAAATTCGAAAAACAAACACATATTCATGTTCCCCCGGCTCACCGAAGTCCAAAAAACCATGAGTTTTGCAGATCTGATGTCTCCTTGCGGAGATAGCCCATGTTATATCTTGCATTTGTTAGGAAAAACTGCTTTTAGCAAGAAAAGTGCCCTTTGCAGATAGAGCTCAAATTCGAAAAACAAACACATATTCATGTTCCCCCACCTCCCCGAAGAACAAAAAACCATGAGTTTTGCAGATCTGATGTCTCCTTGCGGAGATAGCCCATGTTATATCTTGCATTTGTTAGGAAAAACTGCTTTTAGCAAGAAAAGTGCCCTTTGCAGATAGAGCTCAAATTCGAAAAACAAACACATATTCATGTTCCCCCACCTCCCCGAAGAACAAAAAACCATGAGTTTTGCAGATCTGATGTCTCCTTGCGGAGATAGCGCATGTTATATCTTGCATTTGTTAGGAAAAACTGCTTTTAGCAAGAAAAGTGCCCTTTGCAGATAGAGCTCAAATTCGAAAAACAAACACATATTCATGTTCCCCCACCTCCCCGAAGAACAAAAAACCATGCGTTTTGCAGATCTGATGTCTCCTTGCGGAGATAGCGCATGTTATATCTTGCATTTGTTAGGAAAAACTGCTTTTAGCAAGAAAAGTGCCCTTTGCAGATAGAGCTCAAATTCGAAAAACAAACACATATTCATGTTCCCCCACCTCCCCGAAGAACAAAAAACCATGCGTTTTGCAGTTCTGATGTCTCCTTGCGGAGATAGCCCATGTTATATCTTGCATTTGTTAGGAAAAACTGTTTGTAGCATGAAAAGTGCCCATTGCTGATAGAGCTCAAATTCGAAAAACAAACACATATTCATGTTCCCCCGGCTCACCGAAGACCAAAAAACCACGAGTTATGCAGATCTGATGTCTCCTTGCGGAGATAGCCCATGTTATATCTTGCATTTGTTAGGAAAAACTGCTTTTAGCAAGAAAAGTGCCCTTTGCAGATAGAGCTCAAATTCGAAAAACAAACACATATTCATGTTCCCCCACCTCACCGAAGAACAAAAAACCATGCGTTTTGCAGTTCTGATGTCTCCTTGCGGAGATAGCCCATGTTATATCTTGCATTTGTTAGGAAAAACTGTTTGTAGCATGAAAAGTGCCCATTGCTGATAGAGCTCAAATTCGAAAAACAAACACATATTCAAGTTCCCCAGGCTCACCAAAGACCAAAAAACCATGCGTTTTGCAGTTCTGATGTCTCCTTGCGGAGATAGCGCATGTTATATCTTGCATTTGTTAGGAAAAACTGCTTTTAGCAAGAAAAGTGCCCTTTGCAGATAGAGCTGAAATTCGAAAAACAAACACATATTCATGTTCCCCCACCTCCCCGAAGAACAAAAAACCATGAGTTTTGCAGATCTGATGTCTCCTTGCGGAGATAGCGCATGTTATATCTTGCATTAGTTAGGAAAAACTGCTTTTAGCAAGAAAAGTGCCCTTTGCAGATAGAGCTCAAATTCGAAAAACAAACACATATTCATGTTCCCCCACCTCCCCGAAGAACAAAAAACCATACGTTTTGCAGTTCTGATGTCTCCTTGCGGAGATAGCCCATGTTATATCTTGCATTTGTTAGGATAAACTGTTTGTAGCATGAAAAGTGCCCATTGCTGATAGAGCTCAAATTCGAAAAACAAACACATATTCATGTTCCCCCACCTCCCCGAAGAACAAAAAACCATGAGTTTTGCAGATCTGATGTCTCCTTGCGGAGATAGCGCATGTTATATCTTGCATTTGTTAGGAAAAACTGCTTTTAGCAAGAAAAGTGCCCTTTGCAGATAGAGCTCAAATTCGAAAAACAAACACATATTCAAGTTCCCCAGGCTCACCGAAGACCAAAAAACCATGCGTTTTGCAGTTCTGATGTCTCCTTGCGGAGATAGCCCATGTTATATCTTGCATTTGTTAGGAAAAACTGTAGCATGAAAAGTGCCCATTGCTGATAGAGCTCAAATTCGAAAAACAAACACATATTCATGTTCCCCCGGCTCACCGAAGACCAAAAAACCACGAGTTATGCAGATCTGATGTCTCCTTGCGGAGATAGCCCATGTTATATCTTGCATTTGTTAGGAAAAACTGCTTTTAGCAAGAAAAGTGCCCTTTGCAGATAGAGCTCAAATTCGAAAAACAAACACATATTCATGTTCCCCCACCTCCCCGAAGAACAAAAAACCATGAGTTTTGCAGATCTGATGTCTCCTTGCGGAGATAGCCCATGTTATATCTTGCATTTGTTAGGAAAAACTGCTTTTAGCAAGAAAAGTGCCCTTTGCAGATAGAGCTTAAATAAGAAAAACAAGCACATATTCATGTTCCCCATCCACCCCGAAGACCAAAAAACCATGAGTTTTGCAGATCTGATGTCTCCTTGCGGAGATAGCCCATGTTATATCTTGCATTTGTTAGGAAAAACTGCTTTTAGCAAGAAAAGTGCCCTTTGCAGATAGAGCTCAAATTCGAAAAACAAACACATATTCATGTTCCCCCGGCTCACCGAAGTCCAAAAAACCATGAGTTTTGCAGATCTGATGTCTCCTTGCGGAGATAGCCCATGTTATATCTTGCATTTGTTAGGAAAAACTGCTTTTAGCAAGAAAAGTGCCCTTTGCAGATGGAGCTCAAATTCGAAAAACAAACACATATTCATGTTCCCCCGGCTCACCGAAGTCCAAAAAACCATGAGTTTTGCAGATCTGATGTCTCCTTGCGGAGATAGCCCATGTTATATCTTGCATTTGTTAGGAAAAACTGCTTTTAGCAAGAAAAGTGCCCTTTGCAGATAAAAGTGCCCTTTGCAGATAGAGCTCAAATTCGAAAAACAAACACATATTCATGTTCCCCCGGCTCACCGAAGTCCAAAAAACCATGAGTTTTGCAGATCTGATGTCTCCTTGCGGAGATAGCCCATGTTATATCTTGCATTTGTTAGGAAAAACTGCTTTTAGCAAGAAAAGTGCCCTTTGCAGATAGAGCTTAAATAAGAAAAACAAGCACATATTCATGTTCCCCATCCACCCCGAAGACCAAAAAACCATGAGTTTTGCAGATCTGATGTCTCCTTGCGGAGATAGCCCATGTTATATCTTGCATTTGTTAGGAAAAACTGCTTTTAGCAAGAAAAGTGCCCTTTGCAGATAGAGCTCAAATTCGAAAAACAAACACATATTCATGTTCCCCCACCTCCCCGAAGAACAAAAAACCATGAGTTTTGCAGATCTGATGTCTCCTTGCGGAGATAGCGCATGTTATATCTTGCATTTGTTAGGAGAAACTGCTTTTAGCAAGAAAAGTGCCCTTTGCAGATAGAGCTCAAATTCGAAAAACAAACACATATTCATGTTCCCCCACCTCCCCGAAGAACAAAAAACCATGCGTTTTGCAGTTCTGATGTCTCCTTGCGGAGATAGCCCATGTTATATCTTGCATTTGTTAGGAAAAACTGTTTGTAGCATGAAAAGTGCCCATTGCTGATAGAGCTCAAATTCGAAAAACAAACACATATTCATGTTCCCCCGGCTCACCGAAGACCAAAAAACCACGAGTTATGCAGATCTGATGTCTCCTTGCGGAGATAGCCCATGTTATATCTTGCATTTGTTAGGAAAAACTGCTTTTAGCAAGAAAAGTGCCCTTTGCAGATAGAGCTCAAATTCGAAAAACAAACACATATTCATGTTCCCCCACCTCCCCGAAGAACAAAAAACCATGAGTTTTGCAGATCTGATGTCTCCTTGCGGAGATAGCCCATGTTATATCTTGCATTTGTTAGGAAAAACTGCTTTTAGCAAGAAAAGTGCCCTTTGCAGATAGAGCTCAAATTCGAAAAACAAACACATATTCATGTTCCCCCACCTCCCCGAAGAACAAAAAACCATGCGTTTTGCAGTTCTGATGTCTCCTTGCAGAGATAGCCCATGTTATATCTTGCATTTGTTAGGAAAAACTGCTTTTAGCAAGAAAAGTGCCCTTTGCAGATAGAGCTCAAATTCGAAAAACAAACACATATTCATGTTCCCCCGGCTCACCGAAGTCCAAAAAACCATGAGTTTTGCAGATCTGATGTCTCCTTGCGGAGATAGCCCATGTTATATCTTGCATTTGTTAGGAAAAACTGCTTTTAGCAAGAAAAGTGCCCTTTGCAGATAGAGCTCAAATTCGAAAAACAAACACATATTCATGTTCCCCCGGCTCACCGAAGTCCAAAAAACCATGAGTTTTGCAGATCTGATGTCTCCTTGCGGAGATAGCCCATGTTATATCTTGCATTTGTTAGGAAAAACTGCTTTTAGCAAGAAAAGTGCCCTTTGCAGATAGAGCTCAAATTCGAAAAACAAACACATATTCATGTTCCCCCGGCTCACCGAAGTCCAAAAAACCATGAGTTTTGCAGATCTGATGTCTCCTTGCGGAGATAGCCCATGTTATATCTTGCATTTGTTAGGAAAAACTGCTTTTAGCAAGAAAAGTGCCCTTTGCAGATAGAGCTTAAATAAGAAAAACAAGCACATATTCATGTTCCCCATCCACCCCGAAGACCAAAAAACCATGAGTTTTGCAGATCTGATGTCTCCTTGCGGAGATAGCCCATGTTATATCTTGCATTTGTTAGGAAAAACTGCTTTTAGCAAGAAAAGTGCCCTTTGCAGATAGAGCTCAAATTCGAAAAACAAACACATATTCATGTTCCCCCACCTCCCCGAAGAACAAAAAACCATGAGTTTTGCAGATCTGATGTCTCCTTGCGGAGATAGCGCATGTTATATCTTGCATTTGTTAGGAAAAACTGCTTTTAGCAAGAAAAGTGCCCTTTGCAGATAGAGCTCAAATTCGAAAAACAAACACATATTCATGTTCCCCCACCTCCCCGAAGAACAAAAAACCATGCGTTTTGCAGATCTGATGTCTCCTTGCGGAGATAGCGCATGTAATATCTTGCATTTGTTAGGAAAAACTGCTTTTAGCAAGAAAAGTGCCCTTTGCAGATAGAGCTCAAATTCGAAAAACAAACACATATTCATGTTCCCCCACCTCCCCGAAGAACAAAAAACCATGCGTTTTGCAGTTCTGATGTCTCCTTGCGGAGATAGCCCATGTTATATCTTGCATTTGTTAGGAAAAACTGTTTGTAGCATGAAAAGTGCCCATTGCTGATAGAGCTCAAATTCGAAAAACAAACACATATTCATGTTCCCCCGGCTCACCGAAGACCAAAAAACCACGAGTTATGCAGATCTGATGTCTCCTTGCGGAGATAGCCCATGTTATATCTTGCATTTGTTAGGAAAAACTGCTTTTAGCAAGAAAAGTGCCCTTTGCAGATAGAGCTCAAATTCGAAAAACAAACACATATTCATGTTCCCCCACCTCCCCGAAGAACAAAAAACCATGAGTTTTGCAGATCTGATGTCTCCTTGCGGAGATAGCCCATGTTATATCTTGCATTTGTTAGGAAAAACTGCTTTTAGCAAGAAAAGTGCCCTTTGCAGATAGAGCTCAAATTCGAAAAACAAACACATATTCATGTTCCCCCACCTCCCCGAAGAACAAAAAACCATGCGTTTTGCAGTTCTGATGTCTCCTTGCGGAGATAGCCCATGTTATATCTTGCATTTGTTAGGAAAAACTGCTTTTAGCAAGAAAAGTGCCCTTTGCAGATAGAGCTCAAATTCGAAAAACAAACACATATTCATGTTCCCCCGGCTCACCGAAGTCCAAAAAACCATGAGTTTTGCAGATCTGATGTCTCCTTGCGGAGATAGCCCATGTTATATCTTGCATTTGTTAGGAAAAACTGCTTTTAGCAAGAAAAGTGCCCTTTGCAGATAAAAGTGCCCTTTGCAGATAGAGCTCAAATTCGAAAAACAAACACATATTCATGTTCCCCCGGCTCACCGAAGTCCAAAAAACCATGAGTTTTGCAGATCTGATGTCTCCTTGCGGAGATAGCCCATGTTATATCTTGCATTTGTTAGGAAAAACTGCTTTTAGCAAGAAAAGTGCCCTTTGCAGATAGAGCTTAAATAAGAAAAACAAGCACATATTCATGTTCCCCATCCACCCCGAAGACCAAAAAACCATGAGTTTTGCAGATCTGATGTCTCCTTGCGGAGATAGCCCATGTTATATCTTGCATTTGTTAGGAAAAACTGCTTTTAGCAAGAAAAGTGCCCTTTGCAGATAGAGCTCAAATTCGAAAAACAAACACATATTCATGTTCCCACGGCTCACCGAAGTCCAAAAAACCATGAGTTTTGCAGATCTGATGTCTCCTTGCGGAGATAGCCCATGTTATATCTTGCATTTGTTAGGAAAAACTGCTTTTAGCAAGAAAAGTGCCCTTTGCAGATAGAGCTCAAATTCGAAAAACAAACACATATTCATGTTCCCCCGGCTCACCGAAGTCCAAAAAACCATGAGTTTTGCAGATCTGATGTCTCCTTGCGGAGATAGCCCATGTTATATCTTGCATTTGTTAGGAAAAACTGCTTTTAGCAAGAAAAGTGCCCTTTGCAGATAAAAGTGCCCTTTGCAGATAGAGCTCAAATTCGAAAAACAAACACATATTCATGTTCCCCCGGCTCACCGAAGTCCAAAAAACCATGAGTTTTGCAGATCTGATGTCTCCTTGCGGAGATAGCCCATGTTATATCTTGCATTTGTTAGGAAAAACTGCTTTTAGCAAGAAAAGTGCCCTTTGCAGATAGAGCTTAAATAAGAAAAACAAGCACATATTCATGTTCCCCATCCACCCCGAAGACCAAAAAACCATGAGTTTTGCAGATCTGATGTCTCCTTGCGGAGATAGCCCATGTTATATCTTGCATTTGTTAGGAAAAACTGCTTTTAGCAAGAAAAGTGCCCTTTGCAGATAGAGCTCAAATTCGAAAAACAAACACATATTCATGTTCCCCCACCTCCCCGAAGAACAAAAAACCATGAGTTTTGCAGATCTGATGTCTCCTTGCGGAGATAGCGCATGTTATATCTTGCATTTGTTAGGAAAAACTGCTTTTAGCAAGAAAAGTGCCCTTTGCAGATAGAGCTCAAATTCGAAAAACAAACACATATTCATGTTCCCCCACCTCCCCGAAGAACAAAAAACCATGCGTTTTGCAGATCTGATGTCTCCTTGCGGAGATAGCGCATGTTATATCTTGCATTTGTTAGGAAAAACTGCTTTTAGCAAGAAAAGTGCCCTTTGCAGATAGAGCTCAAATTCGAAAAACAAACACATATTCATGTTCCCCCACCTCCCCGAAGAACAAAAAACCATGCGTTTTGCAGTTCTGATGTCTCCTTGCGGAGATAGCCCATGTTATATCTTGCATTTGTTAGGAAAAACTGTTTGTAGCATGAAAAGTGCCCATTGCTGATAGAGCTCAAATTCGAAAAACAAACACATATTCATGTTCCCCCGGCTCACCGAAGACCAAAAAACCACGAGTTATGCAGATCTGATGTCTCCTTGCGGAGATAGCCCATGTTATATCTTGCATTTGTTAGGAAAAACTGCTTATAGCAAGAAAAGTGCCCTTTGCAGATAGAGCTCAAATTCGAAAAACAAACACATATTCATGTTCCCCCACCTCCCCGAAGAACAAAAAACCATGAGTTTTGCAGATCTGATGTCTCCTTGCGGAGATAGCCCATGTTATATCTTGCATTTGTTAGGAAAAACTGCTTTTAGCAAGAAAAGTGCCCTTTGCAGATAGAGCTCAAATTCGAAAAACAAACACATATTCATGTTCCCCCACCTCCCCGAAGAACAAAAAACCATGCGTTTTGCAGTTCTGATGTCTCCTTGCGGAGATAGCCCATGTTATATCTTGCATTTGTTAGGAAAAACTGCTTTTAGCAAGAAAAGTGCCCTTTGCAGATAGAGCTCAAATTCGAAAAACAAACACATATTCATGTTCCCCCGGCTCACCGAAGTCCAAAAAACCATGAGTTTTGCAGATCTGATGTCTCCTTGCGGAGATAGCCCATGTTATATCTTGCATTTGTTAGGAAAAACTGCTTTTAGCAAGAAAAGTGCCCTTTGCAGATAGAGCTCAAATTCGAAAAACAAACACATATTCATGTTCCCCCGGCTCACCGAAGTCCAAAAAACCATGAGTTTTGCAGATCTGATGTCTCCTTGCGGATATAGCCCATGTTATATCTTGCATTTGTTAGGAAAAACTGCTTTTAGCAAGAAAAGTGCCCTTTGCAGATAGAGCTCAAATTCGAAAAACAAACACATATTCATGTTCCCCCGGCTCACCGAAGTCCAAAAAACCATGAGTTTTGCAGATCTGATGTCTCCTTGCAGAGATAGCCCATGTTATATCTTGCATTTGTTAGGAAAAACTGCTTTTAGCAAGAAAAGTGCCCTTTGCAGATAAAAGTGCCCTTTGCAGATAGAGCTCAAATTCGAAAAACAAACACATATTCATGTTCCCCCGGCTCACCGAAGTCCAAAAAACCATGAGTTTTGCAGATCTGATGTCTCCTTGCGGAGATAGCCCATGTTATATCTTGCATTTGTTAGGAAAAACTGCTTTTAGCAAGAAAAGTGCCCTTTGCAGATAGAGCTTAAATAAGAAAAACAAGCACATATTCATGTTCCCCATCCACCCCGAAGACCAAAAAACCATGAGTTTTGCAGATCTGATGTCTCCTTGCGGAGATAGCCCATGTTATATCTTGCATTTGTTAGGAAAAACTGCTTTTAGCAAGAAAAGTGCCCTTTGCAGATAGAGCTCAAATTCGAAAAACAAACACATATTCATGTTTCCCCGGCTCACCGAAGTCCAAAAAACCATGAGTTTTGCAGATCTGATGTCTCCTTGCGGAGATAGCCCATGTTATATCTTGCATTTGTTAGGAAAAACTGCTTTTAGCAAGAAAAGTGCCCTTTGCAGATAGAGCTCAAATTCGAAAAACAAACACATATTCATGTTCCCCCGGCTCACCGAAGTCCAAAAAACCATGAGTTTTGCAGATCTGATGTCTCCTTGCGGAGATAGCCCATGTTATATCTTGCATTTGTCAGGAAAAACTGCTTTTAGCAAGAAAAGTGCCCTTTGCAGATAAAAGTGCCCTTTGCAGATAGAGCTCAAATTCGAAAAACAAACACATATTCATGTTCCCCCGGCTCACCGAAGTCCAAAAAACCATGAGTTTTGCAGATCTGATGTCTCCTTGCGGAGATAGCCCATGTTATATCTTGCATTTGTTAGGAAAAACTGCTTTTAGCAAGAAAAGTGCCCTTTGCAGATAGAGCTTAAATAAGAAAAACAAGCACATATTCATGTTCCCCATCCTCCCCGAAGACCAAAAAACCATGAGTTTTGCAGTTCTGATGTCTCCTTGCGGAGATAGCCCATGTTATATCTTGCATTTGTTAGGAAAAACTGTTTGTAGCAAGAAAAGTGCCCTTTGCAGATAGAGCTCAAATTCGAAAAACAAACACATATTCATGTTCCCCCGGCTCACCGAAGACCAAAGCACCACGAGTTATGCAGATCTGATGTCTCCTTGCGGAGATAGCCCATGTTATATCTTGCATTTGTTAGGAAAAACTGCTTTTAGCAAGAAAAGTGCCCTTTGCAGATAGAGCTCAAATTCGAAAAACAAACACATATTCATGTTCCCCCACCTCCCCGAAGAACAAAAAACCATGAGTTTTGCAGATCTGATGTCTCCTTGCGGAGATAGCCCATGTTATATCTTGCATTTGTTAGGAAAAACTGCTTTTAGCAAGAAAAGTGCCCTTTGCAGATAGAGCTCAAATTCGAAAAACAAACACATATTCATGTTCCCCCACCTCCCCGAAGAACAAAAAACCATGCGTTTTGCAGTTCTGATGTCTCCTTGCGGAGATAGCCCATGTTATATCTTGCATTTGTTAGGAAAAACTGCTTTTAGCAAGAAAAGTGCCCTTTGCAGATAGAGCTCAAATTCGAAAAACAAACACATATTCATGTTCCCCCGGCTCACCGAAGTCCAAAAAACCATGAGTTTTGCAGATCTGATGTCTCCTTGCGGAGATAGCCCATGTTATATCTTGCATTTGTTAGGAAAAACTGCTTTTAGCAAGAAAAGTGCCCTTTGCAGATAAAAGTGCCCTTTGCAGATAGAGCTCAAATTCGAAAAACAAACACATATTCATGTTCCCCCGGCTCACCGAAGTCCAAAAAACCATGAGTTTTGCAGATCTGATGTCTCCTTGCGGAGATAGCCCATGTTATATCTTGCATTTGTTAGGAAAAACTGCTTTTAGCAAGAAAAGTGCCCTTTGCAGATAGAGCTTAAATAAGAAAAACAAGCACATATTCATGTTCCCCATCCACCCCGAAGACCAAAAAACCATGAGTTTTGCAGATCTGATGTCTCCTTGCGGAGATAGCCCATGTTATATCTTGCATTTGTTAGGAAAAACTGCTTTTAGCAAGAAAAGTGCCCTTTGCAGATAGAGCTCAAATTCGAAAAACAAACACATATTCATGTTCCCCCGGCTCACCGAAGTCCAAAAAACCATGAGTTTTGCAGATCTGATGTCTCCTTGCGGAGATAGCCCATGTTATATCTTGCATTTGTTAGGAAAAACTGCTTTTAGCAAGAAAAGTGCCCTTTGCAGATAGAGCTCAAATTCGAAAAACAAACACATATTCATGTTCCCCCGGCTCACCGAAGTCCAAAAAACCATGAGTTTTGCAGATCTGATGTCTCCTTGCGGAGATAGCCCATGTTATATCTTGCATTTGTTAGGAAAAACTGCTTTTAGCAAGAAAAGTGCCCTTTGCAGATAAAACTGCCCTTTGCAGATAGAGCTCAAATTCGAAAAACAAACACATATTCATGTTCCCCCGGCTCACCGAAGTCCAAAAAACCATGAGTTTTGCAGATCTGATGTCTCCTTGCGGAGATAGCCCATGTTATATCTTGCATTTGTTAGGAAAAACTGCTTTTAGCAAGAAAAGTGCCCTTTGCAGATAGAGCTTAAATAAGAAAAACAAACACATATTCATGTTCCCCATCCACCCCGAAGACCAAAAAACCATGAGTTTTGCAGATCTGATGTCTCCTTGCGGAGATAGCCCATGTTATATCTTGCATTTGTTAGGAAAAACTGCTTTTAGCAAGAAAAGTGCCCTTTGCAGATAGAGCTCAAATTCGAAAAACAAACACATATTCATGTTCCCCCACCTCCCCGAAGAACAAAAAACCATGAGTTTTGCAGATCTGATGTCTCCTTGCGGAGATAGCGCATGTTATATCTTGCATTTGTTAGGAAAAACTGCTTTTAGCAAGAAAAGTGCCCTTTGCAGATAGAGCTCAAATTCGAAAAACAAACACATATTCATGTTCCCCCGGCTCACCGAAGTCCAAAAAACCATGAGTTTTGCAGATCTGATGTCTCCTTGCGGAGATAGCCCATGTTATATCTTGCATTTGTTAGGAAAAACTGCTTTTAGCAAGAAAAGTGCCCTTTGCAGATAGAGCTTAAATAAGAAAAACAAGCACATATTCATGTTCCCCATCCACCCCGAAGACCAAAAAACCATGAGTTTTGCAGATCTGATGTCTCCTTGCGGAGATAGCCCATGTTATATCTTGCATTTGTTAGGAAAAACTGCTTTTAGCAAGAAAAGTGCCCTTTGCAGATAGAGCTCAAATTCGAAAAACAAACACATATTCATGTTCCCCCGGCTCACCGAAGTCCAAAAAACCATGAGTTTTGCAGATCTGATGTCTCCTTGCGGAGATAGCCCATGTTATATCTTGCATTTGTTAGGAAAAACTGCTTTTAGCAAGAAAAGTGCCCTTTGCAGATAGAGCTCAAATTCGAAAAACAAACACATATTCATGTTCCCCCGGCTCACCAAAGTCCAAAAAACCATGAGTTTTGCAGATCTGATGTCTCCTTGCGGAGATAGCCCATGTTATATCTTGCATTTGTTAGGAAAAACTGCTTTTAGCAAGAAAAGTGCCCTTTGCAGATAAAAGTGCCCTTTGCAGATAGAGCTCAAATTCGAAAAACAAACACATATTCATGTTCCCCCGGCTCACCGAAGTCCAAAAAACCATGAGTTTTGCAGATCTGATGTCTCCTTGCGGAGATAGCCCATGTTATATCTTGCATTTGTTAGGAAAAACTGCTTTTAGCAAGAAAAGTGCCCTTTGCAGATAGAGCTTAAATAAGAAAAACAAGCACATATTCATGTTCCCCATCCTCCCCGAAGACCAAAAAACCATGAGTTTTGCAGTTCTGATGTCTCCTTGCGGAGATAGCCCATGTTATATCTTGCATTTGTTAGGAAAAACTGCTTTTAGCAAGAAAAGTGCCCTTTGCAGATAGAGCTCAAATTCGAAAAACAAACACATATTCATGTTCCCCCGGCTCACCGAAGTCCAAAAAACCATGAGTTTTGCAGATCTGATGTCTCCTTGCGGAGATAGCCCATGTTATATCTTGCATTTGTTAGGAAAAACTACTTTTAGCAAGAAAAGTGCCCTTTGCAGATAGAGCTCAAATTCGAAAAACAAACACATATTCATGTTCCCCCGGCTCACCGAAGTCCAAAAAACCATGAGTTTTGCAGATCTGATGTCTCCTTGCGGAGATAGCCCATGTTATATCTTGCATTTGTTAGGAAAAACTGCTTTTAGCAAGAAAAGTGCCCTTTGCAGATAAAAGTGCCCTTTGCAGATAGAGCTCAAATTCGAAAAACAAACACATATTCATGTTCCCCCGGCTCACCGAAGTCCAAAAAACCATGAGTTTTGCAGTTCTGATGTCTCCTTGCGGAGATAGCCCATGTTATATCTTGCATTTGTTAGGAAAAACTGTTTGTAGCAAGAAAAGTGCCCTTTGCAGATAGAGCTCAAATTCGAAAAACAAACACATATTCATGTTCCCCCGGCTCACCGAAGACCAAAACACCACGAGTTATGCAGATCTGATGTCTCCTTGCGGAGATAGCCCATGTTATATCTTGCATTTGTTAGGAAAAACTGCTTTTAGCAAGAAAAGTGCCCTTTGCAGATAGAGCTCAAATTCGAAAAACAAACACATATTCATGTTCCCCCACCTCCCCGAAGAACAAAAAACCATGAGTTTTGCAGATCTGATGTCTCCTTGCGGAGATAGCCCATGTTATATCTTGCATTTGTTAGGAAAAACTGCTTTTAGCAAGAAAAGTGCCCTTTGCAGATAGAGCTCAAATTCGAAAAACAAACACATATTCATGTTCCCCCACCTCCCCGAAGAACAAAAAACCATGCGTTTTGCAGTTCTGATGTCTCCTTGCGGAGATAGCCCATGTTATATCTTGCATTTGTTAGGAAAAACTGCTTTTAGCAAGAAAAGTGCCCTTTGCAGATAGAGCTCAAATTCGAAAAACAAACACATATTCATGTTCCCCCGGCTCACCGAAGTCCAAAAAACCATGAGTTTTGCAGATCTGATGTCTCCTTGCGGAGATAGCCCATGTTATATCTTGCATTTGTTAGGAAAAACTGCTTTTAGCAAGAAAAGTGCCCTTTGCAGATAAAAGTGCCCTTTGCAGATAGAGCTCAAATTCGAAAAACAAACACATATTCATGTTCCCCCGGCTTACCGAAGTCCAAAAAACCATGAGTTTTGCAGATCTGATGTCTCCTTGCGGAGATAGCCCATGTTATATCTTGCATTTGTTAGGAAAAACTGCTTTTAGCAAGAAAAGTGCCCTTTGCAGATAGAGCTTAAATAAGAAAAACAAGCACATATTCATGTTCCCCATCCACCCCGAAGACCAAAAAACCATGAGTTTTGCAGATCTGATGTCTCCTTGCGGAGATAGCCCATGTTATATCTTGCATTTGTTAGGAAAAACTGCTTTTAGCAAGAAAAGTGCCCTTTGCAGATAGAGCTCAAATTCGAAAAACAAACACATATTCATGTTCCCCCGGCTCACCGAAGTCCAAAAAACCATGAGTTTTGCAGATCTGATGTCTCCTTGCGGAGATAGCCCATGTTATATCTTGCATTTGTTAGGAAAAACTGCTTTTAGCAAGAAAAGTGCCCTTTGCAGATAGAGCTCAAATTCGAAAAACAAACACATATTCATGTTCCCCCGGCTCACCGAAGTCCAAAAAACCATGAGTTTTGCAGATCTGATGTCTCCTTGCGGAGATAGCCCATGTTATATCTTGCATTTGTTAGGAAAAACTGCTTTTAGCAAGAAAAGTGCCCTTTGCAGATAAAACTGCCCTTTGCAGATAGAGCTCAAATTCGAAAAACAAACACATATTCATGTTCCCCCGGCTCACCGAAGTCCAAAAAACCATGAGTTTTGCAGATCTGATGTCTCCTTGCGGAGATAGCCCATGTTATATCTTGCATTTGTTAGGAAAAACTGCTTTTAGCAAGAAAAGTGCCCTTTGCAGATAGAGCTTAAATAAGAAAAACAAGCACATATTCATGTTCCCCATCCACCCCGAAGACCAAAAAACCATGAGTTTTGCAGATCTGATGTCTCCTTGCGGAGATAGCCCATGTTATATCTTGCATTTGTTAGGAAAAACTGCTTTTAGCAAGAAAAGTGCCCTTTGCAGATAGAGCTCAAATTCGAAAAACAAACACATATTCATGTTCCCCCACCTCCCCGAAGAACAAAAAACCATGAGTTTTGCAGATCTGATGTCTCCTTGCGGAGATAGCGCATGTTATATCTTGCATTTGTTAGGAAAAACTGCTTTTAGCAAGAAAAGTGCCCTTTGCAGATAGAGCTCAAATTCGAAAAACAAACACATATTCATGTTCCCCCGGCTCACCGAAGTCCAAAAAACCATGAGTTTTGCAGATCTGATGTCTCCTTGCGGAGATAGCCCATGTTATATCTTGCATTTGTTAGGAAAAACTGCTTTTAGCAAGAAAAGTGCCCTTTGCAGATAGAGCTTAAATAAGAAAAACAAGCACATATTCATGTTCCCCATCCACCCCGAAGACCAAAAAACCATGAGTTTTGCAGATCTGATGTCTCCTTGCGGAGATAGCCCATGTTATATCTTGCATTTGTTAGGAAAAACTGCTTTTAGCAAGAAAAGTGCCCTTTGCAGATAGAGCTCAAATTCGAAAAACAAACACATATTCATGTTCCCCCGGCTCACCGAAGTCCAAAAAACCATGAGTTTTGCAGATCTGATGTCTCCTTGCGGAGATAGCCCATGTTATATCTTGCATTTGTTAGGAAAAACTGCTTTTAGCAAGAAAAGTGCCCTTTGCAGATAGAGCTCAAATTCGAAAAACAAACACATATTCATGTTCCCCCGGCTCACCGAAGTCCAAAAAACCATGAGTTTTGCAGATCTGATGTCTCCTTGCGGAGATAGCCCATGTTATATCTTGCATTTGTTAGGAAAAACTGCTTTTAGCAAGAAAAGTGCCCTTTGCAGATAAAAGTGCCCTTTGCAGATAGAGCTCAAATTCGAAAAACAAACACATATTCATGTTCCCCCGGCTCACCGAAGTCCAAAAAACCATGAGTTTTGCAGATCTGATGTCTCCTTGCGGAGATAGCCCATGTTATATCTTGCATTTGTTAGGAAAAACTGCTTTTAGCAAGAAAAGTGCCCTTTGCAGATAGAGCTTAAATAAGAAAAACAAGCACATATTCATGTTCCCCAACCTCCCCGAAGACCAAAAAACCATGAGTTTTGCAGTTCTGATGTCTCCTTGCGGAGATAGCCCATGTTATATCTTGCATTTGTTAGGAAAAACTACTTTTAGCAAGAAAAGTGCCCTTTGCAGATAGAGCTCAAATTCGAAAAACAAACACATATTCATGTTCCCCCGGCTCACCGAAGTCCAAAAAACCATGAGTTTTGCAGATCTGATGTCTCCTTGCGGAGATAGCCCATGTTATATCTTGCATTTGTTAGGAAAAACTGCTTTTAGCAAGAAAAGTGCCCTTTGCAGATAAAAGTGCCCTTTGCAGATAGAGCTCAAATTCGAAAAACAAACACATATTCATGTTCCCCTGGCTCACCGAAGTCCAAAAAACCATGAGTTTTGCAGATCTGATGTCTCCTTGCGGAGATAGCCCATGTTATATCTTGCATTTGTTAGGAAAAACTGCTTTTAGCAAGAAAAGTGCCCTTTGCAGATAGAGCTTAAATAAGAAAAACAAGCACATATTCATGTTCCCCATCCTCCCCGAAGACCAAAAAACCATGAGTTTTGCAGTTCTGATGTCTCCTTGCGGAGATAGCCCATGTTATATCTTGCATTTGTTAGGAAAAACTGTTTGTAGCAAGAAAAGTGCCCTTTGCAGATAGAGCTCAAATTCGAAAAACAAACACATATTCATGTTCCCCCGGCTCACCGAAGACCAAAACACCACAAGTTATGCAGATCTGATGTCTCCTTGCGGAGATAGCCCATGTTATATCTTGCATTTGTTAGGAAAAACTGCTTTTAGCAAGAAAAGTGCCCTTTGCAGATAGAGCTCAAATTCGAAAAACAAACACATATTCATGTTCCCCCACCTCCCCGAAGAACAAAAAACCATGAGTTTTGCAGATCTGATGTCTCCTTGCGGAGATAGCCCATGTTATATCTTGCATTTGTTAGGAAAAACTGCTTTTAGCAAGAAAAGTGCCCTTTGCAGATAGAGCTCAAATTCGAAAAACAAACACATATTCATGTTCCCCCACCTCCCCGAAGAACAAAAAACCATGCGTTTTGCAGTTCTGATGTCTCCTTGCGGAGATAGCCCATGTTATATCTTGCATTTGTTAGGAAAAACTGCTTTTAGCAAGAAAAGTGCCCTTTGCAGATAGAGCTCAAATTCGAAAAACAAACACATATTCATGTTCCCCCGGCTCACCGAAGTCCAAAAAACCATGAGTTTTGCAGATCTGATGTCTCCTTGCGGAGATAGCCCATGTTATATCTTGCATTTGTTAGGAAAAACTGCTTTTAGCAAGAAAAGTGCCCTTTGCAGATAGAGCTTAAATAAGAAAAACAAGCACATATTCATGTTCCCCATCCACCCCGAAGACCAAAAAACCATGAGTTTTGCAGATCTGATGTCTCCTTGCGGAGATAGCCCATGTTATATCTTGCATTTGTTAGGAAAAACTGCTTTAAGCAAGAAAAGTGCCCTTTGCAGATAGAGCTCAAATTCGAAAAACAAACACATATTCATGTTCCCCCGGCTCACCGAAGTCCAAAAAACCATGAGTTTTGCAGATCTGATGTCTCCTTGCGGAGATAGCCCATGTTATATCTTGCATTTGTTAGGAAAAACTGCTTTTAGCAAGAAAAGTGCCCTTTGCAGATAGAGCTCAAATTCGAAAAACAAACACATATTCATGTTCCCCCGGCTCACCGAAGTCCAAAAAACCATGAGTTTTGCAGATCTGATGTCTCCTTGCGGAGATAGCCCATGTTATATCTTGCATTTGTTAGGAAAAACTGCTTTTAGCAAGAAAAGTGCCCTTTGCAGATAAAACTGCCCTTTGCAGATAGAGCTCAAATTCGAAAAACAAACACATATTCATGTTCCCCCGGCTCACCGAAGTCCAAAAAACCATGAGTTTTGCAGATCTGATGTCTCCTTGCGGAGATAGCCCATGTTATATCTTGCATTTGTTAGGAAAAACTGCTTTTAGCAAGAAAAGTGCCCTTTGCAGATAGAGCTTAAATAAGAAAAACAAGCACATATTCATGTTCCCCATCCACCCCGAAGACCAAAAAACCATGAGTTTTGCAGATCTGATGTCTCCTTGCGGAGATAGCCCATGTTATATCTTGCATTTGTTAGGAAAAACTGCTTTTAGCAAGAAAAGTGCCCTTTGCAGATAGAGCTCAAATTCGAAAAACAAACACATATTCATGTTCCCCCACCTCCCCGAAGAACAAAAAACCATGAGTTTTGCAGATCTGATGTCTCCTTGCGGAGATAGCGCATGTTATATCTTGCATTTGTTAGGAAAAACTGCTTTTAGCAAGAAAAGTGCCCTTTGCAGATAGAGCTCAAATTCGAAAAACAAACACATATTCATGTTCCCCCGGCTCACCGAAGTCCAAAAAACCATGAGTTTTGCAGATCTGATGTCTCCTTGCGGAGATAGCCCATGTTATATCTTGCATTTGTTAGGAAAAACTGCTTTTAGCAAGAAAAGTGCCCTTTGCAGATAGAGCTTAAATAAGAAAAACAAGCACATATTCATGTTCCCCATCCTCCCCGAAGACCAAAAAACCATGAGTTTTGCAGATCTGATGTCTCCTTGCGGAGATAGCCCATGTTATATCTTGCATTTGTTAGGAAAAACTGCTTTTAGCAAGAAAAGTGCCCTTTGCAGATAGAGCTCAAATTCGAAAAACAAACACATATTCATGTTCCCCCGGCTCACCGAAGTCCAAAAAACCATGAGTTTTGCAGATCTGATGTCTCCTTGCGGAGATAGCCCATGTTATATCTTGCATTTGTTAGGAAAAACTGCTTTTAGCAAGAAAAGTGCCCTTTGCAGATAGAGCTCAAATTCGAAAAACAAACACATATTCATGTTCCCCCGGCTCACCGAAGTCCAAAAAACCATGAGTTTTGCAGATCTGATGTCTCCTTGCGGAGATAGCCCATGTTATATCTTGCATTTGTTAGGAAAAACTGCTTTTAGCAAGAAAAGTGCCCTTTGCAGATAAAAGTGCCCTTTGCAGATAGAGCTCAAATTCGAAAAACAAACACATATTCATGTTCCCCCGGCTCACCGAAGTCCAAAAAACCATGAGTTTTGCAGATCTGATGTCTCCTTGCGGAGATAGCCCATGTTATATCTTGCATTTGTTAGGAAAAACTGCTTTTAGCAAGAAAAGTGCCCTTTGCAGATAGAGCTTAAATAAGAAAAACAAGCACATATTCATGTTCCCCATCCTCCCCGAAGACCAAAAAACCATGAGTTTTGCAGTTCTGATGTCTCCTTGCGGAGATAGCCCATGTTATATCTTGCATTTGTTAGGAAAAACTGCTTTTAGCAAGAAAAGTGCCCTTTGCAGATAGAGCTCAAATTCGAAAAACAAACACATATTCATGTTCCCCCGGCTCACCGAAGTCCAAAAAACCATGAGTTTTGCAGATCTGATGTCTCCTTGCGGAGATAGCCCATGTTATATCTTGCATTTGTTAGGAAAAACTGCTTTTAGCAAGAAAAGTGCCCTTTGCAGATAAAAGTGCCCTTTGCAGATAGAGCTCAAATTCGAAAAACAAACACATATTCATGTTCCCCCGGCTCACCGAAGTCCAAAAAACCATGAGTTTTGCAGTTCTGATGTCTCCTTGCGGAGATAGCCCATGTTATATCTTGCATTTGTTAGGAAAAACTGTTTGTAGCAAGAAAAGTGCCCTTTGCAGATAGAGCTCAAATTCGAAAAACAAACACATATTCATGTTCCCCCGGCTCACCGAAGACCAAAACACCACGAGTTATGCAGATCTGATGTCTCCTTGCGGAGATAGCCCATGTTATATCTTGCATTTGTTAGGAAAAACTGCTTTTAGCAAGAAAAGTGCCCTTTGCAGATAGAGCTCAAATTCGAAAAACAAACACATATTCATGTTCCCCCACCTCCCCGAAGAACAAAAAACCATGAGTTTTGCAGATCTGATGTCTCCTTGCGGAGATAGCCCATGTTATATCTTGCATTTGTTAGGAAAAACTGCTTTTAGCAAGAAAAGTGCCCTTTGCAGATAGAGCTCAAATTCGAAAAACAAACACATATTCATGTTCCCCCACCTCCCCGAAGAACAAAAAACCATGCGTTTTGCAGTTCTGATGTCTCCTTGCGGAGATAGCCCATGTTATATCTTGCATTTGTTAGGAAAAACTGCTTTTAGCAAGAAAAGTGCCCTTTGCAGATAGAGCTCAAATTCGAAAAACAAACACATATTCATGTTCCCCCGGCTCACCGAAGTCCAAAAAACCATGAGTTTTGCAGATCTGATGTCTCCTTGCGGAGATAGCCCATGTTATATCTTGCATTTGTTAGGAAAAACTGCTTTTAGCAAGAAAAGTGCCCTTTGCAGATAAAAGTGCCCTTTGCAGATAGAGCTCAAATTCGAAAAACAAACACATATTCATGTTCCCCCGGCTTACCGAAGTCCAAAAAACCATGAGTTTTGCAGATCTGATGTCTCCTTGCGGAGATAGCCCATGTTATATCTTGCATTTGTTAGGAAAAACTGCTTTTAGCAAGAAAAGTGCCCTTTGCAGATAGAGCTTAAATAAGAAAAACAAGCACATATTCATGTTCCCCATCCACCCCGAAGACCAAAAAACCATGAGTTTTGCAGATCTGATGTCTCCTTGCGGAGATAGCCCATGTTATATCTTGCATTTGTTAGGAAAAACTGCTTTTAGCAAGAAAAGTGCCCTTTGCAGATAGAGCTCAAATTCGAAAAACAAACACATATTCATGTTCCCCCGGCTCACCGAAGTCCAAAAAACCATGAGTTTTGCAGATCTGATGTCTCCTTGCGGAGATAGCCCATGTTATATCTTGCATTTGTTAGGAAAAACTGCTTTTAGCAAGAAAAGTGCCCTTTGCAGATAGAGCTCAAATTCGAAAAACAAACACATATTCATGTTCCCCCGGCTCACCGAAGTCCAAAAAACCATGAGTTTTGCAGATCTGATGTCTCCTTGCGGAGATAGCCCATGTTATATCTTGCATTTGTTAGGAAAAACTGCTTTTAGCAAGAAAAGTGCCCTTTGCAGATAAAACTGCCCTTTGCAGATAGAGCTCAAATTCGAAAAACAAACACATATTCATGTTCCCCCGGCTCACCGAAGTCCAAAAAACCATGAGTTTTGCAGATCTGATGTCTCCTTGCGGAGATAGCCCATGTTATATCTTGCATTTGTTAGGAAAAACTGCTTTTAGCAAGAAAAGTGCCCTTTGCAGATAGAGCTTAAATAAGAAAAACAAGCACATATTCATGTTCCCCATCCACCCCGAAGACCAAAAAACCATGAGTTTTGCAGATCTGATGTCTCCTTGCGGAGATAGCCCATGTTATATCTTGCATTTGTTAGGAAAAACTGCTTTTAGCAAGAAAAGTGCCCTTTGCAGATAGAGCTCAAATTCGAAAAACAAACACATATTCATGTTCCCCCACCTCCCCGAAGAACAAAAAACCATGAGTTTTGCAGATCTGATGTCTCCTTGCGGAGATAGCGCATGTTATATCTTGCATTTGTTAGGAAAAACTGCTTTTAGCAAGAAAAGTGCCCTTTGCAGATAGAGCTCAAATTCGAAAAACAAACACATATTCATGTTCCCCCGGCTCACCGAAGTCCAAAAAACCATGAGTTTTGCAGATCTGATGTCTCCTTGCGGAGATAGCCCATGTTATATCTTGCATTTGTTAGGAAAAACTGCTTTTAGCAAGAAAAGTGCCCTTTGCAGATAGAGCTTAAATAAGAAAAACAAGCACATATTCATGTTCCCCATCCACCCCGAAGACCAAAAAACCATGAGTTTTGCAGATCTGATGTCTCCTTGCGGAGATAGCCCATGTTATATCTTGCATTTGTTAGGAAAAACTGCTTTTAGCAAGAAAAGTGCCCTTTGCAGATAGAGCTCAAATTCGAAAAACAAACACATATTCATGTTCCCCCGGCTCACCGAAGTCCAAAAAACCATGAGTTTTGCAGATCTGATGTCTCCTTGCGGAGATAGCCCATGTTATATCTTGCATTTGTTAGGAAAAACTGCTTTTAGCAAGAAAAGTGCCCTTTGCAGATAGAGCTCAAATTCGAAAAACAAACACATATTCATGTTCCCCCGGCTCACCGAAGTCCAAAAAACCATGAGTTTTGCAGATCTGATGTCTCCTTGCGGAGATAGCCCATGTTATATCTTGCATTTGTTAGGAAAAACTGCTTTTAGCAAGAAAAGTGCCCTTTGCAGATAAAAGTGCCCTTTGCAGATAGAGCTCAAATTCGAAAAACAAACACATATTCATGTTCCCCCGGCTCACCGAAGTCCAAAAAACCATGAGTTTTGCAGATCTGATGTCTCCTTGCGGAGATAGCCCATGTTATATCTTGCATTTGTTAGGAAAAACTGCTTTTAGCAAGAAAAGTGCCCTTTGCAGATAGAGCTTAAATAAGAAAAACAAGCACATATTCATGTTCCCCATCCTCCCCGAAGACCAAAAAACCATGAGTTTTGCAGTTCTGATGTCTCCTTGCGGAGATAGCCCATGTTATATCTTGCATTTGTTAGGAAAAACTACTTTTAGCAAGAAAAGTGCCCTTTGCAGATAGAGCTCAAATTCGAAAAACAAACACATATTCATGTTCCCCCGGCTCACCGAAGTCCAAAAAACCATGAGTTTTGCAGATCTGATGTCTCCTTGCGGAGATAGCCCATGTTATATCTTGCATTTGTTAGGAAAAACTGCTTTTAGCAAGAAAAGTGCCCTTTGCAGATAAAAGTGCCCTTTGCAGATAGAGCTCAAATTCGAAAAACAAACACATATTCATGTTCCCCTGGCTCACCGAAGTCCAAAAAACCATGAGTTTTGCAGATCTGATGTCTCCTTGCGGAGATAGCCCATGTTATATCTTGCATTTGTTAGGAAAAACTGCTTTTAGCAAGAAAAGTGCCCTTTGCAGATAGAGCTTAAATAAGAAAAACAAGCACATATTCATGTTCCCCATCCTCCCCGAAGACCAAAAAACCATGAGTTTTGCAGTTCTGATGTCTCCTTGCGGAGATAGCCCATGTTATATCTTGCATTTGTTAGGAAAAACTGTTTGTAGCAAGAAAAGTGCCCTTTGCAGATAGAGCTCAAATTCGAAAAACAAACACATATTCATGTTCCCCCGGCTCACCGAAGACCAAAACACCACGAGTTATGCAGATCTGATGTCTCCTTGCGGAGATAGCCCATGTTATATCTTGCATTTGTTAGGAAAAACTGCTTTTAGCAAGAAAAGTGCCCTTTGCAGATAGAGCTCAAATTCGAAAAACAAACACATATTCATGTTCCCCCACCTCCCCGAAGAACAAAAAACCATGAGTTTTGCAGATCTGATGTCTCCTTGCGGAGATAGCCCATGTTATATCTTGCATTTGTTAGGAAAAACTGCTTTTAGCAAGAAAAGTGCCCTTTGCAGATAGAGCTCAAATTCGAAAAACAAACACATATTCATGTTCCCCCACCTCCCCGAAGAACAAAAAACCATGCGTTTTGCAGTTCTGATGTCTCCTTGCGGAGATAGCCCATGTTATATCTTGCATTTGTTAGGAAAAACTGCTTTTAGCAAGAAAAGTGCCCTTTGCAGATAGAGCTCAAATTCGAAAAACAAACACATATTCATGTTCCCCCGGCTCACCGAAGTCCAAAAAACCATGAGTTTTGCAGATCTGATGTCTCCTTGCGGAGATAGCCCATGTTATATCTTGCATTTGTTAGGAAAAACTGCTTTTAGCAAGAAAAGTGCCCTTTGCAGATAAAAGTGCCCTTTGCAGATAGAGCTCAAATTCGAAAAACAAACACATATTCATGTTCCCCCGGCTCACCGAAGTCCAAAAAACCATGAGTTTTGCAGATCTGATGTCTCCTTGCGGAGATAGCCCATGTTATATCTTGCATTTGTTAGGAAAAACTGCTTTTAGCAAGAAAAGTGCCCTTTGCAGATAGAGCTTAAATAAGAAAAACAAGCACATATTCATGTTCCCCATCCACCCCGAAGACCAAAAAACCATGAGTTTTGCAGATCTGATGTCTCCTTGCGGAGATAGCCCATGTTATATCTTGCATTTGTTAGGAAAAACTGCTTTTAGCAAGAAAAGTGCCCTTTGCAGATAGAGCTCAAATTCGAAAAACAAACACATATTCATGTTCCCACGGCTCACCGAAGTCCAAAAAACCATGAGTTTTGCAGATCTGATGTCTCCTTGCGGAGATAGCCCATGTTATATCTTGCATTTGTTAGGAAAAACTGCTTTTAGCAAGAAAAGTGCCCTTTGCAGATAGAGCTCAAATTCGAAAAACAAACACATATTCATGTTCCCCCGGCTCACCGAAGTCCAAAAAACCATGAGTTTTGCAGATCTGATGTCTCCTTGCGGAGATAGCCCATGTTATATCTTGCATTTGTTAGGAAAAACTGCTTTTAGCAAGAAAAGTGCCCTTTGCAGATAAAAGTGCCCTTTGCAGATAGAGCTCAAATTCGAAAAACAAACACATATTCATGTTCCCCCGGCTCACCGAAGTCCAAAAAACCATGAGTTTTGCAGATCTGATGTCTCCTTGCGGAGATAGCCCATGTTATATCTTGCATTTGTTAGGAAAAACTGCTTTTAGCAAGAAAAGTGCCCTTTGCAGATAGAGCTTAAATAAGAAAAACAAGCACATATTCATGTTCCCCATCCACCCCGAAGACCAAAAAACCATGAGTTTTGCAGATCTGATGTCTCCTTGCGGAGATAGCCCATGTTATATCTTGCATTTGTTAGGAAAAACTGCTTTTAGCAAGAAAAGTGCCCTTTGCAGATAGAGCTCAAATTCGAAAAACAAACACATATTCATGTTCCCCCACCTCCCCGAAGAACAAAAAAACCATGAGTTTTGCAGATCTGATGTCTCCTTGCGGAGATAGCGCATGTTATATCTTGCATTTGTTAGGAAAAACTGCTTTTAGCAAGAAAAGTGCCCTTTGCAGATAGAGCTCAAATTCGAAAAACAAACACATATTCATGTTCCCCCACCTCCCCGAAGAACAAAAAACCATGCGTTTTGCAGATCTGATGTCTCCTTGCGGAGATAGCGCATGTTATATCTTGCATTTGTTAGGAAAAACTGCTTTTAGCAAGAAAAGTGCCCTTTGCAGATAGAGCTCAAATTCGAAAAACAAACACATATTCATGTTCCCCCACCTCCCCGAAGAACAAAAAACCATGCGTTTTGCAGTTCTGATGTCTCCTTGCGGAGATAGCCCATGTTATATCTTGCATTTGTTAGGAAAAACTGTTTGTAGCATGAAAAGTGCCCATTGCTGATAGAGCTCAAATTCGAAAAACAAACACATATTCATGTTCCCCCGGCTCACCGAAGACCAAAAAACCACGAGTTATGCAGATCTGATGTCTCCTTGCGGAGATAGCCCATGTTATATCTTGCATTTGTTAGGAAAAACTGCTTTTAGCAAGAAAAGTGCCCTTTGCAGATAGAGCTCAAATTCGAAAAACAAACACATATTCATGTTCCCCCACCTCCCCGAAGAACAAAAAACCATGAGTTTTGCAGATCTGATGTCTCCTTGCGGAGATAGCCCATGTTATATCTTGCATTTGTTAGGAAAAACTGCTTTTAGCAAGAAAAGTGCCCTTTGCAGATAGAGCTCAAATTCGAAAAACAAACACATATTCATGTTCCCCCACCTCCCCGAAGAACAAAAAACCATGCGTTTTGCAGTTCTGATGTCTCCTTGCGGAGATAGCCCATGTTATATCTTGCATTTGTTAGGAAAAACTGCTTTTAGCAAGAAAAGTGCCCTTTGCAGATAGAGCTCAAATTCGAAAAACAAACACATATTCATGTTCCCCCGGCTCACCGAAGTCCAAAAAACCATGAGTTTTGCAGATCTGATGTCTCCTTGCGGAGATAGCCCATGTTATATCTTGCATTTGTTAGGAAAAACTGCTTTTAGCAAGAAAAGTGCCCTTTGCAGATAGAGCTTAAATAAGAAAAACAAGCACATATTCATGTTCCCCATCCACCCCGAAGACCAAAAAACCATGAGTTTTGCAGATCTGATGTCTCCTTGCGGAGATAGCCCATGTTATATCTTGCATTTGTTAGGAAAAACTGCTTTTAGCAAGAAAAGTGCCCTTTGCAGATAGAGCTCAAATTCGAAAAACAAACACATATTCATGTTCCCCCGGCTCACCGAAGTCCAAAAAACCATGAGTTTTGCAGATCTGATGTCTCCTTGCGGAGATAGCCCATGTTATATCTTGCATTTGTCAGGAAAAACTGCTTTTTGCAAGAAAAGTGCCCTTTGCAGATAAAAGTGCCCTTTGCAGATAGAGCTCAAATTCGAAAAACAAACACATATTCATGTTCCCCCGGCTCACCGAAGTCCAAAAAACCATGAGTTTTGCAGATCTGATGTCTCCTTGCGGAGATAGCCCATGTTATATCTTGCATTTGTTAGGAAAAACTGCTTTTAGCAAGAAAAGTGCCCTTTGCAGATAGAGCTTAAATAAGAAAAACAAGCACATATTCATGTTCCCCATCCTCCCCGAAGACCAAAAAACCATGAGTTTTGCAGTTCTGATGTCTCCTTGCGGAGATAGCCCATGTTATATCTTGCATTTGTTAGGAAAAACTGTTTGTAGCAAGAAAAGTGCCCTTTGCAGATAGAGCTCAAATTCGAAAAACAAACACATATTCATGTTCCCCCGGCTCACCGAAGACCAAAACACCACGAGTTATGCAGATCTGATGTCTCCTTGCGGAGATAGCCCATGTTATATCTTGCATTTGTTAGGAAAAACTGCTTTTAGCAAGAAAAGTGCCCTTTGCAGATAGAGCTCAAATTCGAAAAACAAACACATATTCATGTTCCCCCACCTCCCCGAAGAACAAAAAACCATGAGTTTTGCAGATCTGATGTCTCCTTGCGGAGATAGCCCATGTTATATCTTGCATTTGTTAGGAAAAACTGCTTTTAGCAAGAAAAGTGCCCTTTGCAGATAGAGCTCAAATTCGAAAAACAAACACATATTCATGTTCCCCCACCTCCCCGAAGAACAAAAAACCATGCGTTTTGCAGTTCTGATGTCTCCTTGCGGAGATAGCCCATGTTATATCTTGCATTTGTTAGGAAAAACTGCTTTTAGCAAGAAAAGTGCCCTTTGCAGATAGAGCTCAAATTCGAAAAACAAACACATATTCATGTTCCCCCGGCTCACCGAAGTCCAAAAAACCATGAGTTTTGCAGATCTGATGTCTCCTTGCGGAGATAGCCCATGTTATATCTTGCATTTGTTAGGAAAAACTGCTTTTAGCAAGAAAAGTGCCCTTTGCAGATAAAAGTGCCCTTTGCAGATAGAGCTCAAATTCGAAAAACAAACACATATTCATGTTCCCCCGGCTCACCGAAGTCCAAAAAACCATGAGTTTTGCAGATCTGATGTCTCCTTGCGGAGATAGCCCATGTTATATCTTGCATTTGTTAGGAAAAACTGCTTTTAGCAAGAAAAGTGCCCTTTGCAGATAGAGCTTAAATAAGAAAAACAAGCACATATTCATGTTCCCCATCCACCCCGAAGACCAAAAAACCATGAGTTTTGCAGATCTGATGTCTCCTTGCGGAGATAGCCCATGTTATATCTTGCATTTGTTAGGAAAAACTGCTTTTAGCAAGAAAAGTGCCCTTTGCAGATAGAGCTCAAATTCGAAAAACAAACACATATTCATGTTCCCCCGGCTCACCGAAGTCCAAAAAACCATGAGTTTTGCAGATCTGATGTCTCCTTGCGGAGATAGCCCATGTTATATCTTGCATTTGTTAGGAAAAACTGCTTTTAGCAAGAAAAGTGCCCTTTGCAGATAGAGCTCAAATTCGAAAAACAAACACATATTCATGTTCCCCCGGCTCACCGAAGTCCAAAAAACCATGAGTTTTGCAGATCTGATGTCTCCTTGCGGAGATAGCCCATGTTATATCTTGCATTTGTTAGGAAAAACTGCTTTTAGCAAGAAAAGTGCCCTTTGCAGATAAAACTGCCCTTTGCAGATAGAGCTCAAATTCGAAAAACAAACACATATTCATGTTCCCCCGGCTCACCGAAGTCCAAAAAACCATGAGTTTTGCAGATCTGATGTCTCCTTGCGGAGATAGCCCGTTATATCTTGCATTTGTTAGGAAAAACTGCTTTTAGCAAGAAAAGTGCCCTTTGCAGATAGAGCTTAAATAAGAAAAACAAGCACATATTCATGTTCCCCATCCACCCCGAAGACCAAAAAACCATGAGTTTTGCAGATCTGATGTCTCCTTGCGGAGATAGCCCATGTTATATCTTGCATTTGTTAGGAAAAACTGCTTTTAGCAAGAAAAGTGCCCTTTGCAGATAGAGCTCAAATTCGAAAAACAAACACATATTCATGTTCCCCCACCTCCCCGAAGAACAAAAAACCATGAGTTTTGCAGATCTGATGTCTCCTTGCGGAGATAGCGCATGTTATATCTTGCATTTGTTAGGAAAAACTGCTTTTAGCAAGAAAAGTGCCCTTTGCAGATAGAGCTCAAATTCGAAAAACAAACACATATTCATGTTCCCCCGGCTCACCGAAGTCCAAAAAACCATGAGTTTTGCAGATCTGATGTCTCCTTGCGGAGATAGCCCATGTTATATCTTGCATTTGTTAGGAAAAACTGCTTTTAGCAAGAAAAGTGCCCTTTGCAGATAGAGCTTAAATAAGAAAAACAAGCACATATTCATGTTCCCCATCCACCCCGAAGACCAAAAAACCATGAGTTTTGCAGATCTGATGTCTCCTTGCGGAGATAGCCCATGTTATATCTTGCATTTGTTAGGAAAAACTGCTTTTAGCAAGAAAAGTGCCCTTTGCAGATAGAGCTCAAATTCGAAAAACAAACACATATTCATGTTCCCCCGGCTCACCGAAGTCCAAAAAACCATGAGTTTTGCAGATCTGATGTCTCCTTGCGGAGATAGCCCATGTTATATCTTGCATTTGTTAGGAAAAACTGCTTTTAGCAAGAAAAGTGCCCTTTGCAGATAGAGCTCAAATTCGAAAAACAAACACATATTCATGTTCCCCCGGCTCACCGAAGTCCAAAAAACCATGAGTTTTGCAGATCTGATGTCTCCTTGCGGAGATAGCCCATGTTATATCTTGCATTTGTTAGGAAAAACTGCTTTTAGCAAGAAAAGTGCCCTTTGCAGATAAAAGTGCCCTTTGCAGATAGAGCTCAAATTCGAAAAACAAACACATATTCATGTTCCCCCGGCTCACCGAAGTCCAAAAAACCATGAGTTTTGCAGATCTGATGTCTCCTTGCGGAGATAGCCCATGTTATATCTTGCATTTGTTAGGAAAAACTGCTTTTAGCAAGAAAAGTGCCCTTTGCAGATAGAGCTTAAATAAGAAAAACAAGCACATATTCATGTTCCCCATCCTCCCCGAAGACCAAAAAACCATGAGTTTTGCAGTTCTGATGTCTCCTTGCGGAGATAGCCCATGTTATATCTTGCATTTGTTAGGAAAAACTGCTTTTAGCAAGAAAAGTGCCCTTTGCAGATAGAGCTCAAATTCGAAAAACAAACACATATTCATGTTCCCCCGGCTCACCGAAGTCCAAAAAACCATGAGTTTTGCAGATCTGATGTCTCCTTGCGGAGATAGCCTATGTTATATCTTGCATTTGTTAGGAAAAACTACTTTTAGCAAGAAAAGTGCCCTTTGCAGATAGAGCTCAAATTCGAAAAACAAACACATATTCATGTTCCCCCGGCTCACCGAAGTCCAAAAAACCATGAGTTTTGCAGATCTGATGTCTCCTTGCGGAGATAGCCCATGTTATATCTTGCATTTGTTAGGAAAAACTGCTTTTAGCAAGAAAAGTGCCCTTTGCAGATAAAAGTGCCCTTTGCAGATAGAGCTCAAATTCGAAAAACAAACACATATTCATGTTCCTCCGGCTCACCGAAGTCCAAAAAACCATGAGTTTTGCAGTTCTGATGTCTCCTTGCGGAGATAGCCCATGTTATATCTTGCATTTGTTAGGAAAAACTGTTTGTAGCAAGAAAAGTGCCCTTTGCAGATAGAGCTCAAATTCTAAAAACAAACACATATTCATGTTCCCCCGGCTCACCGAAGACCAAAACACCACGAGTTATGCAGATCTGATGTCTCCTTGCGGAGATAGCCCATGTTATATCTTGCATTTGTTAGGAAAAACTGCTTTTAGCAAGAAAAGTGCCCTTTGCAGATAGAGCTCAAATTCGAAAAACAAACACATATTCATGTTCCCCCACCTCCCCGAAGAACAAAAAACCATGAGTTTTGCAGATCTGATGTCTCCTTGCGGAGATAGCCCATGTTATATCTTGCATTTGTTAGGAAAAACTGCTTTTAGCAAGAAAAGTGCCCTTTGCAGATAGAGCTCAAATTCGAAAAACAAACACATATTCATGTTCCCCCACCTCCCCGAAGAACAAAAAACCATGCGTTTTGCAGTTCTGATGTCTCCTTGCGGAGATAGCCCATGTTATATCTTGCATTTGTTAGGAAAAACTGCTTTTAGCAAGAAAAGTGCCCTTTGCAGATAGAGCTCAAATTCGAAAAACAAACACATATTCATGTTCCCCCGGCTCACCGAAGTCCAAAAAACCATGAGTTTTGCAGATCTGATGTCTCCTTGCGGAGATAGCCCATGTTATATCTTGCATTTGTTAGGAAAAACTGCTTTTAGCAAGAAAAGTGCCCTTTGCAGATAGAGCTTAAATAAGAAAAACAAGCACATATTCATGTTCCCCATCCACCCCGAAGACCAAAAAACCATGAGTTTTGCAGATCTGATGTCTCCTTGCGGAGATAGCCCATGTTATATCTTGCATTTGTTAGGAAAAACTGCTTTTAGCAAGAAAAGTGCCCTTTGCAGATAGAGCTCAAATTCGAAGAACAAACACATATTCATGTTCCCCCGGCTCACCGAAGTCCAAAAAACCATGAGTTTTGCAGATCTGATGTCTCCTTGCGGAGATAGCCCATGTTATATCTTGCATTTGTTAGGAAAAACTGCTTTTAGCAAGAAAAGTGCCCTTTGCAGATAGAGCTCAAATTCGAAAAGCAAACACATATTCATGTTCCCCCGGCTCACCGAAGTCCAAAAAACCATGAGTTTTGCAGATCTGATGTCTCCTTGCGGAGATAGCCCATGTTATATCTTGCATTTGTTAGGAAAAACTGCTTTTAGCAAGAAAAGTGCCCTTTGCAGATAAAACTGCCCTTTGCAGATAGAGCTCAAATTCGAAAAACAAACACATATTCATGTTCCCCCGGCTCACCGAAGTCCAAAAAACCATGAGTTTTGCAGATCTGATGTCTCCTTGCGGAGATAGCCCATGTTATATCTTGCATTTGTTAGGAAAAACTGCTTTTAGCAAGAAAAGTGCCCTTTGCAGATAGAGCTTAAATAAGAAAAACAAGCACATATTCATGTTCCCCATCCACCCCGAAGACCAAAAAACCATGAGTTTTGCAGATCTGATGTCTCCTTGCGGAGATAGCCCATGTTATATCTTGCATTTGTTAGGAAAAACTGCTTTTAGCAAGAAAAGTGCCCTTTGCAGATAGAGCTCAAATTCGAAAAACAAACACATATTCATGTTCCCCCACCTCCCCGAAGAACAAAAAACCATGAGTTTTGCAGATCTGATGTCTCCTTGCGGAGATAGCGCATGTTATATCTTGCATTTGTTAGGAAAAACTGCTTTTAGCAAGAAAAGTGCCCTTTGCAGATAGAGCTCAAATTCGAAAAACAAACACATATTCATGTTCCCCCGGCTCACCGAAGTCCAAAAAACCATGAGTTTTGCAGATCTGATGTCTCCTTGCGGAGATAGCCCATGTTATATCTTGCATTTGTTAGGAAAAACTGCTTTTAGCAAGAAAAGTGCCCTTTGCAGATAGAGCTTAAATAAGAAAAACAAGCACATATTCATGTTCCCCATCCACCCCGAAGACCAAAAAACCATGAGTTTTGCAGATCTGATGTCTCCTTGCGGAGATAGCCCATGTTATATCTTGCATTTGTTAGGAAAAACTGCTTTTAGCAAGAAAAGTGCCCTTTGCAGATAGAGCTCAAATTCGAAAAACAAACACATATTCATGTTCCCCCGGCTCACCGAAGTCCAAAAAACCATGAGTTTTGCAGATCTGATGTCTCCTTGCGGAGATAGCCCATGTTATATCTTGCATTTGTTAGGAAAAACTGCTTTTAGCAAGAAAAGTGCCCTTTGCAGATAGAGCTCAAATTCGAAAAACAAACACATATTCATGTTCCCCCGGCTCACCGAAGTCCAAAAAACCATGAGTTTTGCAGATCTGATGTCTCCTTGCGGAGATAGCCCATGTTATATCTTGCATTTGTTAGGAAAAACTGCTTTTAGCAAGAAAAGTGCCCTTTGCAGATAAAAGTGCCCTTTGCAGATAGAGCTCAAATTCGAAAAACAAACACATATTCATGTTCCCCCGGCTCACCGAAGTCCAAAAAACCATGAGTTTTGCAGATCTGATGTCTCCTTGCGGAGATAGCCCATGTTATATCTTGCATTTGTTAGGAAAAACTGCTTTTAGCAAGAAAAGTGCCCTTTGCAGATAGAGCTTAAATAAGAAAAACAAGCACATATTCATGTTCCCCATCCTCCCCGAAGACCAAAAAACCATGAGTTTTGCAGTTCTGATGTCTCCTTGCGGAGATAGCCCATGTTATATCTTGCATTTGTTAGGAAAAACTGCTTTTAGCAAGAAAAGTGCCCTTTGCAGATAAAAGTGCCCTTTGCAGATAGAGCTCAAATTCGAAAAACAAACACATATTCATGTTCCCCCGGCTCACCGAAGTCCAAAAAACCATGAGTTTTGCAGATCTGATGTCTCCTTGCGGAGATAGCCCATGTTATATCTTGCATTTGTTAGGAAAAACTACTTTTAGCAAGAAAAGTGCCCTTTGCAGATAGAGCTCAAATTCGAAAAACAAACACATATTCATGTTCCCCCGGCTCACCGAAGTCCAAAAAACCATGAGTTTTGCAGATCTGATGTCTCCTTGCGGAGATAGCCCATGTTATATCTTGCATTTGTTAGGAAAAACTGCTTTTAGCAAGAAAAGTGCCCTTTGCAGATAAAAGTGCCCTTTGCAGATAGAGCTCAAATTCGAAAAACAAACACATATTCATGTTCCCCCGGCTCACCGAAGTCCAAAAAACCATGAGTTTTGCAGATCTGATGTCTCCTTGCGGAGATAGCCCATGTTATATCTTGCATTTGTTAGGAAAAACTGCTTTTAGCAAGAAAAGTGCCCTTTGCAGATAGAGCTTAAATAAGAAAAACAAGCACATATTCATGTTCCCCATCCTCCCCGAAGACCAAAAAACCATGAGTTTTGCAGTTCTGATGTCTCCTTGCGGAGATAGCCCATGTTATATCTTGCATTTGTTAGGAAAAACTGCTTTTAGCAAGAAAAGTGCCCTTTGCAGATAGAGCTCAAATTCGAAAAACAAACACATATTCATGTTCCCCCGGCTCACCGAAGTCCAAAAAACCATGAGTTTTGCAGATCTGATGTCTCCTTGCGGAGATAGCCCATGTTATATCTTGCATTTGTTAGGAAAACTACTTTTAGCAAGAAAAGTGCCCTTTGCAGATAGAGCTCAAATTCGAAAAACAAACACATATTCATGTTCCCCCGGCTCACCGAAGTCCAAAAAACCATGAGTTTTGCAGATCTGATGTCTCCTTGCGGAGATAGCCCATGTTATATCTTGCATTTGTTAGGAAAAACTGCTTTTAGCAAGAAAAGTGCCCTTTGCAGATAGAGCTTAAATAAGAAAAACAAGCACATATTCATGTTCCCCATCCTCCCCGAAGACCAAAAAACCATGAGTTTTGCAGTTCTGATGTCTCCTTGCGGAGATAGCCCATGTTATATCTTGCATTTGTTAGGAAAAACTGTTTGTAGCAAGAAAAGTGCCCTTTGCAGATAGAGCTCAAATTCGAAAAACAAACACATATTCATGTTCCCCCGGCTCACCGAAGACCAAAACACCACGAGTTATGCAGATCTGATGTCTCCTTGCGGAGATAGCCCATGTTATATCTTGCATTTGTTAGGAAAAACTGCTTTTAGCAAGAAAAGTGCCCTTTGCAGATAGAGCTCAAATTCGAAAAACAAACACATATTCATGTTCCCCCACCTCCCCGAAGAACAAAAAACCATGAGTTTTGCAGATCTGATGTCTCCTTGCGGAGATAGCCCATGTTATATCTTGCATTTGTTAGGAAAAACTGCTTTTAGCAAGAAAAGTGCCCTTTGCAGATAGAGCTCAAATTCGAAAAACAAACACATATTCATGTTCCCCCACCTCCCCGAAGAACAAAAAACCATGCGTTTTGCAGTTCTGATGTCTCCTTGCGGAGATAGCCCATGTTATATCTTGCATTTGTTAGGAAAAACTGCTTTTAGCAAGAAAAGTGCCCTTTGCAGATAGAGCTCAAATTCGAAAAACAAACACATATTCATGTTCCCCCGGCTCACCGAAGTCCAAAAAACCATGAGTTTTGCAGATCTGATGTCTCCTTGCGGAGATAGCCCATGTTATATCTTGCATTTGTTAGGAAAAACTGCTTTTAGCAAGAAAAGTGCCCTTTGCAGATAAAAGTGCCCTTTGCAGATAGAGCTCAAATTTGAAAAACAAACACATATTCATGTTCCCCCGGCTCACCGAAGTACAAAAAACCATGAGTTTTGCAGATCTGATGTCTCCTTGCGGAGATAGCCCATGTTATATCTTGCATTTGTTAGGAAAAACTGCTTTTAGCAAGAAAAGTGCCCTTTGCAGATAGAGCTTAAATAAGAAAAACAAGCACATATTCATGTTCCCCATCCACCCCGAAGACCAAAAAACCATGAGTTTTGCAGATCTGATGTCTCCTTGCGGAGATAGCCCATGTTATATCTTGCATTTGTTAGGAAAAACTGCTTTTAGCAAGAAAAGTGCCCTTTGCAGATAAAAGTGCCCTTTGCAGATAGAGCTCAAATTCGAAAAACAAACACATATTCATGTTCCCCCGGCTCACCGAAGTCCAAAAAACCATGAGTTTTGCAGATCTGATGTCTCCTTGCGGAGATAGCCCATGTTATATCTTGCATTTGTTAGGAAAAACTGCTTTTAGCAAGAAAAGTGCCCTTTGCAGATAGAGCTTAAATAAGAAAAACAAGCACATATTCATGTTCCCCATCCTCCCCGAAGACCAAAAAACCATGAGTTTTGCAGTTCTGATGTCTCCTTGCGGAGATAGCCCATGTTATATCTTGCATTTGTTAGGAAAAACTGTTTGTAGCAAGAAAAGTGCCCTTTGCAGATAGAGCTCAAATTCGAAAAACAAACACATATTCATGTTCCCCCGGCTCACCGAAGACCAAAACACCACGAGTTATGCAGATCTGATGTCTCCTTGCGGAGATAGCCCATGTTATATCTTGCATTTGTTAGGAAAAACTGCTTTTAGCAAGAAAAGTGCCCTTTGCAGATAGAGCTCAAATTCGAAAAACAAACACATATTCATGTTCCCCCACCTCCCCGAAGAACAAAAAACCATGAGTTTTGCAGATCTGATGTCTCCTTGCGGAGATAGCCCATGTTATATCTTGCATTTGTTAGGAAAAACTACTTTTAGCAAGAAAAGTGCCCTTTGCAGATAGAGCTCAAATTCGAAAAACAAACACATATTCATGTTCCCCCGGCTCACCGAAGTCCAAAAAACCATGAGTTTTGCAGATCTGATGTCTCCTTGCGGAGATAGCCCATGTTATATCTTGCATTTGTTAGGAAAAACTGCTTTTAGCAAGAAAAGTGCCCTTTGCAGATAAAAGTGCCCTTTGCAGATAGAGCTCAAATTCGAAAAACAAACACATATTCATGTTCCCCCGGCTCACCGAAGTCCAAAAAACCATGAGTTTTGCAGATCTGATGTCTCCTTGCGGAGATAGCCCATGTTATATCTTGCATTTGTTAGGAAAAACTGCTTTTAGCAAGAAAAGTGCCCTTTGCAGATAGAGCTTAAATAAGAAAAACAAGCACATATTCATGTTCCCCATCCTCCCCGAAGACCAAAAAACCATGAGTTTTGCAGTTCTGATGTCTCCTTGCGGAGATAGCCCATGTTATATCTTGCATTTGTTAGGAAAAACTGCTTTTAGCAAGAAAAGTGCCCTTTGCAGATAGAGCTCAAATTCGAAAAACAAACACATATTCATGTTCCCCCGGCTCACCGAAGTCCAAAAAACCATGAGTTTTGCAGATCTGATGTCTCCTTGCGGAGATAGCCCATGTTATATCTTGCATTTGTTAGGAAAAACTACTTTTAGCAAGAAAAGTGCCCTTTGCAGATAGAGCTCAAATTCGAAAAACAAACACATATTCATGTTCCCCCGGCTCACCGAAGTCCAAAAAACCATGAGTTTTGCAGATCTGATGTCTCCTTGCGGAGATAGCCCATGTTATATCTTGCATTTGTTAGGAAAAACTGCTTTTAGCAAGAAAAGTGCCCTTTGCAGATAGAGCTTAAATAAGAAAAACAAGCACATATTCATGTTCCCCATCCTCCCCGAAGACCAAAAAACCATGAGTTTTGCAGTTCTGATGTCTCCTTGCGGAGATAGCCCATGTTATATCTTGCATTTGTTAGGAAAAACTGTTTGTAGCAAGAAAAGTGCCCTTTGCAGATAGAGCTCAAATTCGAAAAACAAACACATATTCATGTTCCCCCGGCTCACCGAAGACCAAAACACCACGAGTTATGCAGATCTGATGTCTCCTTGCGGAGATAGCCCATGTTATATCTTGCATTTGTTAGGAAAAACTGCTTTTAGCAAGAAAAGTGCCCTTTGCAGATAGAGCTCAAATTCGAAAAACAAACACATATTCATGTTCCCCCACCTCCCCGAAGAACAAAAAACCATGAGTTTTGCAGATCTGATGTCTCCTTGCGGAGATAGCCCATGTTATATCTTGCATTTGTTAGGAAAAACTGCTTTTAGCAAGAAAAGTGCCCTTTGCAGATAGAGCTCAAATTCGAAAAACAAACACATATTCATGTTCCCCCACCTCCCCGAAGAACAAAAAACCATGCGTTTTGCAGTTCTGATGTCTCCTTGCGGAGATAGCCCATGTTATATCTTGCATTTGTTAGGAAAAACTGCTTTTAGCAAGAAAAGTGCCCTTTGCAGATAGAGCTCAAATTCGAAAAACAAACACATATTCATGTTCCCCCGGCTCACCGAAGTCCAAAAAACCATGAGTTTTGCAGATCTGATGTCTCCTTGCGGAGATAGCCCATGTTATATCTTGCATTTGTTAGGAAAAACTGCTTTTAGCAAGAAAAGTGCCCTTTGCAGATAAAAGTGCCCTTTGCAGATAGAGCTCAAATTTGAAAAACAAACACATATTCATGTTCCCCCGGCTCACCGAAGTACAAAAAACCATGAGTTTTGCAGATCTGATGTCTCCTTGCGGAGATAGCCCATGTTATATCTTGCATTTGTTAGGAAAAACTGCTTTTAGCAAGAAAAGTGCCCTTTGCAGATAGAGCTTAAATAAGAAAAACAAGCACATATTCATGTTCCCCATCCACCCCGAAGACCAAAAAACCATGAGTTTTGCAGATCTGATGTCTCCTTGCGGAGATAGCCCATGTTATATCTTGCATTTGTTAGGAAAAACTGCTTTTAGCAAGAAAAGTGCCCTTTGCAGATAAAAGTGCCCTTTGCAGATAGAGCTCAAATTCGAAAAACAAACACATATTCATGTTCCCCCGGCTCACCGAAGTCCAAAAAACCATGAGTTTTGCAGATCTGATGTCTCCTTGCGGAGATAGCCCATGTTATATCTTGCATTTGTTAGGAAAAACTGCTTTTAGCAAGAAAAGTGCCCTTTGCAGATAGAGCTTAAATAAGAAAAACAAGCACATATTCATGTTCCCCATCCTCCCCGAAGACCAAAAAACCATGAGTTTTGCAGTTCTGATGTCTCCTTGCGGAGATAGCCCATGTTATATCTTGCATTTGTTAGGAAAAACTGTTTGTAGCAAGAAAAGTGCCCTTTGCAGATAGAGCTCAAATTCGAAAAACAAACACATATTCATGTTCCCCCGGCTCACCGAAGACCAAAACACCACGAGTTATGCAGATCTGATGTCTCCTTGCGGAGATAGCCCATGTTATATCTTGCATTTGTTAGGAAAAACTGCTTTTAGCAAGAAAAGTGCCCTTTGCAGATAGAGCTCAAATTCGAAAAACAAACACATATTCATGTTCCCCCACCTCCCCGAAGAACAAAAAACCATGAGTTTTGCAGATCTGATGTCTCCTTGCGGAGATAGCCCATGTTATATCTTGCATTTGTTAGGAAAAACTGCTTTTAGCAAGAAAAGTGCCCTTTGCAGATAGAGCTCAAATTCGAAAAACAAACACATATTCATGTTCCCCCACCTCCCCGAAGAACAAAAAACCATGCGTTTTGCAGTTCTGATGTCTCCTTGCGGAGATAGCCCATGTTATATCTTGCATTTGTTAGGAAAAACTGCTTTTAGCAAGAAAAGTGCCCTTTGCAGATAGAGCTCAAATTCGAAAAACAAACACATATTCATGTTCCCCCGGCTCACCGAAGTCCAAAAAACCATGAGTTTTGCAGATCTGATGTCTCCTTGCGGAGATAGCCCATGTTATATCTTGCATTTGTTAGGAAAAACTGCTTTTAGCAAGAAAAGTGCCCTTTGCAGATAAAAGTGCCCTTTGCAGATAGAGCTCAAATTTGAAAAACAAACACATATTCATGTTCCCCCGGCTCACCGAAGTACAAAAAACCATGAGTTTTGCAGATCTGATGTCTCCTTGCGGAGATAGCCCATGTTATATCTTGCATTTGTTAGGAAAAACTGCTTTTAGCAAGAAAAGTGCCCTTTGCAGATAGAGCTTAAATAAGAAAAACAAGCACATATTCATGTTCCCCATCCACCCCGAAGACCAAAAAACCATGAGTTTTGCAGATCTGATGTCTCCTTGCGGAGATAGCCCATGTTATATCTTGCATTTGTTAGGAAAAACTGCTTTTAGCAAGAAAAGTGCCCTTTGCAGATAGAGCTCAAATTCGAAAAACAAACACATATTCATGTTCCCCCGGCTCACCGAAGTCCAAAAAACCATGAGTTTTGCAGATCTGATGTCTCCTTGCGGAGATAGCCCATGTTATATCTTGCATTTGTTAGGAAAAACTGCTTTTAGCAAGAAAAGTGCCCTTTGCAGATAAAACTGCCCTTTGCAGATAGAGCTCAAATTCGAAAAACAAACACATATTCATGTTCCCCCGGCTCACCGAAGTCCAAAAAACCATGAGTTTTGCAGATCTGATGTCTCCTTGCGGAGATAGCCCATGTTATATCTTGCATTTGTTAGGAAAAACTGCTTTTAGCAAGAAAAGTGCCCTTTGCAGATAGAGCTTAAATAAGAAAAACAAGCACATATTCATGTTCCCCATCCACCCCGAAGACCAAAAAACCATGAGTTTTGCAGATCTGATGTCTCCTTGCGGAGATAGCCCATGTTATATCTTGCATTTGTTAGGAAAAACTGCTTTTAGCAAGAAAAGTGCCCTTTGCAGATAGAGCTCAAATTCGAAAAACAAACACATATTCATGTTCCCCCACCTCCCCGAAGAACAAAAAACCATGAGTTTTGCAGATCTGATGTCTCCTTGCGGAGATAGCGCATGTTATATCTTGCATTTGTTAGGAAAAACTGCTTTTAGCAAGAAAAGTGCCCTTTGCAGATAGAGCTCAAATTCGAAAAACAAACACATATTCATGTTCCCCCACCTCCCCGAAGAACAAAAAACCATGCGTTTTGCAGATCTGATGTCTCCTTGCGGAGATAGCGCATGTTATATCTTGCATTTGTTAGGAAAAACTGCTTTTAGCAAGAAAAGTGCCCTTTGCAGATAGAGCTCAAATTCGAAAAACAAACACATATTCATGTTCCCCCACCTCCCCGAAGAACAAAAAACCATGCGTTTTGCAGTTCTGATGTCTCCTTGCGGAGATAGCCCATGTTATATCTTGCATTTGTTAGGAAAAACTGTTTGTAGCATGAAAAGTGCCCATTGCTGATAGAGCTCAAATTCGAAAAACAAACACATATTCATGTTCCCCCGGCTCACCGAAGACCAAAAAACCACGAGTTATGCAGATCTGATGTCTCCTTGCGGAGATAGCCCATGTTATATCTTGCATTTGTTAGGAAAAACTGCTTTTAGCAAGAAAAGTGCCCTTTGCAGATAGAGCTCAAATTCGAAAAACAAACACATATTCATGTTCCCCCACCTCCCCGAAGAACAAAAAACCATGAGTTTTGCAGATCTGATGTCTCCTTGCGGAGATAGCCCATGTTATATCTTGCATTTGTTAGGAAAAACTGCTTTTAGCAAGAAAAGTGCCCTTTGCAGATAGAGCTCAAATTCGAAAAACAAACACATATTCATGTTCCCCCACCTCCCCGAAGAACAAAAAACCATGCGTTTTGCAGTTCTGATGTCTCCTTGCGGAGATAGCCCATGTTATATCTTGCATTTGTTAGGAAAAACTGCTTTTAGCAAGAAAAGTGCCCTTTGCAGATAGAGCTCAAATTCGAAAAACAAACACATATTCATGTTCCCCCGGCTCACCGAAGTCCAAAAAACCATGAGTTTTGCAGATCTGATGTCTCCTTGCGGAGATAGCCCATGTTATATCTTGCATTTGTTAGGAAAAACTGCTTTTAGCAAGAAAAGTGCCCTTTGCAGATAAAAGTGCCCTTTGCAGATAGAGCTCAAATTCGAAAAACAAACACATATTCATGTTCCCCCGGCTCACCGAAGTCCAAAAAACCATGAGTCTTGCAGATCTGATGTCTCCTTGCGGAGATAGCCCATGTTATATCTTGCATTTGTTAGGAAAAACTGCTTTTAGCAAGAAAAGTGCCCTTTGCAGATAGAGCTCAAATTCGAAAAACAAACACATATCCAGGTTCCCCATCCTCCCCGAAGACCAAAAAACCATGAGTTTTGCAGATCTGATGTCTCCTTGCGGAGATAGCCCATGTTATATCTTGCATTTGTTAGGAAAAACTGCTTTTAGCAAGAAAAGTGCCCTTTGCAGATAGAGCTCAAATTCGAAAAACAAACACATATTCATGTTCCCCCGGCTCACCGAAGTCCAAAAAACCATGAGTTTTGCAGATCTGATGTCTCCTTGCGGAGATAGCCCATGTTATATCTTGCATTTGTTAGGAAAAACTGCTTTTAGCAAGAAAAGTGCCCTTTGCAGATAGAGCTTAAATAAGAAAAACAAGCACATATTCATGTTCCCCATCCACCCCGAAGACCAAAAAACCATGAGTTTTGCAGATCTGATGTCTCCTTGCGGAGATAGCCCATGTTATATCTTGCATTTGTTAGGAAAAACTGCTTTTAGCAAGAAAAGTGCCCTTTGCAGATAGAGCTCAAATTCGAAAAACAAACACATATTCATGTTCCCCCGGCTCACCGAAGTCCAAAAAACCATGAGTTTTGCAGATCTGATGTCTCCTTGCGGAGATAGCCCATGTTATATCTTGCATTTGTTAGGAAAAACTGCTTTTAGCAAGAAAAGTGCCCTTTGCAGATAGAGCTCAAATTCGAAAAACAAACACATATTCATGTTCCCCCGGCTCACCGAAGTCCAAAAAACCATGAGTTTTGCAGATCTGATGTCTCCTTGCGGAGATAGCCCATGTTATATCTTGCATTTGTTAGGAAAAACTGCTTTTAGCAAGAAAAGTGCCCTTTGCAGATAAAAGTGCCCTTTGCAGATAGAGCTCAAATTCGAAAAACAAACACATATTCATGTTCCCCCGGCTCACCGAAGTCCAAAAAACCATGAGTTTTGCAGATCTGATGTCTCCTTGCGGAGATAGCCCATGTTATATCTTGCATTTGTTAGGAAAAACTGCTTTTAGCAAGAAAAGTGCCCTTTGCAGATAGAGCTTAAATAAGAAAAACAAGCACATATTCATGTTCCCCATCCTCCCCGAAGACCAAAAAACCATGAGTTTTGCAGTTCTGATGTCTCCTTGCGGAGATAGCCCATGTTATATCTTGCATTTGTTAGGAAAAACTGCTTTTAGCAAGAAAAGTGCCCTTTGCAGATAGAGCTCAAATTCGAAAAACAAACACATATTCATGTTCCCCCGGCTCACCGAAGTCCAAAAAACCATGAGTTTTGCAGATCTGATGTCTCCTTGCGGAGATAGCCCATGTTATATCTTGCATTTGTTAGGAAAAACTGCTTTTAGCAAGAAAAGTGCCCTTTGCAGATAAAAGTGCCCTTTGCAGATAGAGCTCAAATTCGAAAAACAAACACATATTCATGTTCCCCCGGCTCACCGAAGTCCAAAAAACCATGAGTTTTGCAGATCTGATGTCTCCTTGCGGAGATAGCCCATGTTATATCTTGCATTTGTTAGGAAAAACTGCTTTTAGCAAGAAAAGTGCCCTTTGCAGATAGAGCTTAAATAAGAAAAACAAGCACATATTCATGTTCCCCATCCTCCCCGAAGACCAAAAAACCATGAGTTTTGCAGTTCTGATGTCTCCTTGCGGAGATAGCCCATGTTATATCTTGCATTTGTTAGGAAAAACTGCTTTTAGCAAGAAAAGTGCCCTTTGCAGATAGAGCTCAAATTCGAAAAACAAACACATATTCATGTTCCCCCGGCTCACCGAAGTCCAAAAAACCATGAGTTTTGCAGATCTGATGTCTCCTTGCGGAGATAGCCCATGTTATATCTTGCATTTGTTAGGAAAAACTACTTTTAGCAAGAAAAGTGCCCTTTGCAGATAGAGCTCAAATTCGAAAAACAAACACATATTCATGTTCCCCCGGCTCACCGAAGTCCAAAAAACCATGAGTTTTGCAGATCTGATGTCTCCTTGCGGAGATAGCCCATGTTATATCTTGCATTTGTTAGGAAAAACTGCTTTTAGCAAGAAAAGTGCCCTTTGCAGATAAAAGTGCCCTTTGCAGATAGAGCTCAAATTCGAAAAACAAACACATATTCATGTTCCCCCAGCTCACCGAAGTCCAAAAAACCATGAGTTTTGCAGATCTGATGTCTCCTTGCGGAGATAGCCCATGTTATATCTTGCATTTGTTAGGAAAAACTGCTTTTAGCAAGAAAAGTGCCCTTTGCAGATAGAGCTTAAATAAGAAAAAACAAGCACATATTCATGTTCCCCATCCTCCCCGAAGACCAAAAAACCATGCGTTTTGCAGTTCTGATGTCTCCTTGCGGAGATAGCCCATGTTATATCTTGCATTTGTTAGGAAAAACTGCTTTTAGCAAGAAAAGTGCCCTTTGCAGATAGAGCTCAAATTCGAAAAACAAACACATATTCATGTTCCCCCGGCTCACCGAAGTCCAAAAAACCATGAGTTTTGCAGATCTGATGTCTCCTTGCGGAGATAGCCCATGTTATATCTTGCATTTGTTAGGAAAAACTGCTTTTAGCAAGAAAAGTGCCCTTTGCAGATAGAGCTTAAATAAGAAAAACAAGCACATATTCATGTTCCCCATCCACCCCGAAGACCAAAAAACCATGAGTTTTGCAGATCTGATGTCTCCTTGCGGAGATAGCCCATGTTATATCTTGCATTTGTTAGGAAAAACTGCTTTTAGCAAGAAAAGTGCCCTTTGCAGATAGAGCTCAAATTCGAAAAACAAACACATATTCATGTTCCCCCGGCTCACCGAAGTCCAAAAAACCATGAGTTTTGCAGATCTGATGTCTCCTTGCGGAGATAGCCCATGTTATATCTTGCATTTGTTAGGAAAAACTGCTTTTAGCAAGAAAAGTGCCCTTTGCAGATAGAGCTCAAATTCGAAAAACAAACACATATTCATGTTCCCCCGGCTCACCGAAGTCCAAAAAACCATGAGTTTTGCAGATCTGATGTCTCCTTGCGGAGATAGCCCATGTTATATCTTGCATTTGTTAGGAAAAACTGCTTTTAGCAAGAAAAGTGCCCTTTGCAGATAAAACTGCCCTTTGCAGATAGAGCTCAAATTCGAAAAACAAACACATATTCATGTTCCCCCGGCTCACCGAAGTCCAAAAAACCATGAGTTTTGCAGATCTGATGTCTCCTTGCGGAGATAGCCCATGTTATATCTTGCATTTGTTAGGAAAAACTGCTTTTAGCAAGAAAAGTGCCCTTTGCAGATAGAGCTTAAATAAGAAAAACAAGCACATATTCATGTTCCCCATCCACCCCGAAGACCAAAAAACCATGAGTTTTGCAGATCTGATGTCTCCTTGCGGAGATAGCCCATGTTATATCTTGCATTTGTTAGGAAAAACTGCTTTTAGCAAGAAAAGTGCCCTTTGCAGATAGAGCTCAAATTCGAAAAACAAACACATATTCATGTTCCCCCACCTCCCCGAAGAACAAAAAACCATGAGTTTTGCAGATCTGATGTCTCCTTGCGGAGATAGCGCATGTTATATCTTGCATTTGTTAGGAAAAACTGCTTTTAGCAAGAAAAGTGCCCTTTGCAGATAGAGCTCAAATTCGAAAAACAAACACATATTCATGTTCCCCCGGCTCACCGAAGTCCAAAAAACCATGAGTTTTGCAGATCTGATGTCTCCTTGCGGAGATAGCCCATGTTATATCTTGCATTTGTTAGGAAAAACTGCTTTTAGCAAGAAAAGTGCCCTTTGCAGATAGAGCTTAAATAAGAAAAACAAGCACATATTCATGTTCCCCATCCACCCCGAAGACCAAAAAACCATGAGTTTTGCAGATCTGATGTCTCCTTGCGGAGATAGCCCATGTTATATCTTGCATTTGTTAGGAAAAACTGCTTTTAGCAAGAAAAGTGCCCTTTGCAGATAGAGCTCAAATTCGAAAAACAAACACATATTCATGTTCCCCCGGCTCACCGAAGTCCAAAAAACCATGAGTTTTGCAGATCTGATGTCTCCTTGCGGAGATAGCCCATGTTATATCTTGCATTTGTTAGGAAAAACTGCTTTTAGCAAGAAAAGTGCCCTTTGCAGATAGAGCTCAAATTCGAAAAACAAACACATATTCATGTTCCCCCGGCTCACCGAAGTCCAAAAAACCATGAGTTTTGCAGATCTGATGTCTCCTTGCGGAGATAGCCCATGTTATATCTTGCATTTGTTAGGAAAAACTGCTTTTAGCAAGAAAAGTGCCCTTTGCAGATAAAAGTGCCCTTTGCAGATAGAGCTCAAATTCGAAAAACAAACACATATTCATGTTCCCCCGGCTCACCGAAGTCCAAAAAACCATGAGTTTTGCAGATCTGATGTCTCCTTGCGGAGATAGCCCATGTTATATCTTGCATTTGTTAGGAAAAACTGCTTTTAGCAAGAAAAGTGCCCTTTGCAGATAGAGCTTAAATAAGAAAAACAAGCACATATTCATGTTCCCCATCCTCCCCGAAGACCAAAAAACCATGAGTTTTGCAGTTCTGATGTCTCCTTGCGGAGATAGCCCATGTTATATCTTGCATTTGTTAGGAAAAACTGCTTTTAGCAAGAAAAGTGCCCTTTGCAGATAGAGCTCAAATTCGAAAAACAAACACATATTCATGTTCCCCCGGCTCACCGAAGTCCAAAAAACCATGAGTTTTGCAGATCTGATGTCTCCTTGCGGAGATAGCCCATGTTATATCTTGCATTTGTTAGGAAAAACTACTTTTAGCAAGAAAAGTGCCCTTTGCAGATAGAGCTCAAATTCGAAAAACAAACACATATTCATGTTCCCCCGGCTCACCGAAGTCCAAAAAACCATGAGTTTTGCAGATCTGATGTCTCCTTGCGGAGATAGCCCATGTTATATCTTGCATTTGTTAGGAAAAACTGCTTTTAGCAAGAAAAGTGCCCTTTGCAGATAAAAGTGCCCTTTGCAGATAGAGCTCAAATTCGAAAAACAAACACATATTCATGTTCCCCCGGCTCACCGAAGTCCAAAAAACCATGAGTTTTGCAGATCTGATGTCTCCTTGCGGAGATAGCCCATGTTATATCTTGCATTTGTTAGGAAAAACTGCTTTTAGCAAGAAAAGTGCCCTTTGCAGATAGAGCTTAAATAAGAAAAACAAGCACATATTCATGTTCCCCATCCTCCCCGAAGACCAAAAAACCATGAGTTTTGCAGTTCTGATGTCTCCTTGCGGAGATAGCCCATGTTATATCTTGCATTTGTTAGGAAAAACTGCTTTTAGCAAGAAAAGTGCCCTTTGCAGATAGAGCTCAAATTCGAAAAACAAACACATATTCATGTTCCCCCGGCTCACCGAAGTCCAAAAAACCATGAGTTTTGCAGATCTGATGTCTCCTTGCGGAGATAGCCCATGTTATATCTTGCATTTGTTAGGAAAAACTACTTTTAGCAAGAAAAGTGCCCTTTGCAGATAGAGCTCAAATTCGAAAAACAAACACATATTCATGTTCCCCCGGCTCACCGAAGTCCAAAAAACCATGAGTTTTGCAGATCTGATGTCTCCTTGCGGAGATAGCCCATGTTATATCTTGCATTTGTTAGGAAAAACTGCTTTTAGCAAGAAAAGTGCCCTTTGCAGATAAAAGTGCCCTTTGCAGATAGAGCTCAAATTCGAAAAACAAACACATATTCATGTTCCCCCGGCTCACCGAAGTCCAAAAAACCATGAGTTTTGCAGATCTGATGTCTCCTTGCGGAGATAGCCCATGTTATATCTTGCATTTGTTAGGAAAAACTGCTTTTAGCAAGAAAAGTGCCCTTTGCAGATAGAGCTTAAATAAGAAAAACAAGCACATATTCATGTTCCCCATCCTCCCCGAAGACCAAAAAACCATGAGTTTTGCAGTTCTGATGTCTCCTTGCGGAGATAGCCCATGTTATATCTTGCATTTGTTAGGAAAAACTGTTTGTAGCAAGAAAAGTGCCCTTTGCAGATAGAGCTCAAATTCGAAAAACAAACACATATTCATGTTCCCCCGGCTCACCGAAGACCAAAACACCACGAGTTATGCAGATCTGATGTCTCCTTGCGGAGATAGCCCATGTTATATCTTGCATTTGTTAGGAAAAACTGCTTTTAGCAAGAAAAGTGCCCTTTGCAGATAGAGCTCAAATTCGAAAAACAAACACATATTCATGTTCCCCCACCTCCCCGAAGAACAAAAAACCATGAGTTTTGCAGATCTGATGTCTCCTTGCGGAGATAGCCCATGTTATATCTTGCATTTGTTAGGAAAAACTGCTTTTAGCAAGAAAAGTGCCCTTTGCAGATAGAGCTCAAATTCGAAAAACAAACACATATTCATGTTCCCCCACCTCCCCGAAGAACAAAAAACCATGCGTTTTGCAGTTCTGATGTCTCCTTGCGGAGATAGCCCATGTTATATCTTGCATTTGTTAGGAAAAACTGCTTTTAGCAAGAAAAGTGCCCTTTGCAGATAGAGCTCAAATTCGAAAAACAAACACATATTCATGTTCCCCCGGCTCACCGAAGTCCAAAAAACCATGAGTTTTGCAGATCTGATGTCTCCTTGCGGAGATAGCCCATGTTATATCTTGCATTTGTTAGGAAAAACTGCTTTTAGCAAGAAAAGTGCCCTTTGCAGATAAAAGTGCCCTTTGCAGATAGAGCTCAAATTTGAAAAACAAACACATATTCATGTTCCCCCGGCTCACCGAAGTACAAAAAACCATGAGTTTTGCAGATCTGATGTCTCCTTGCGGAGATAGCCCATGTTATATCTTGCATTTGTTAGGAAAAACTGCTTTTAGCAAGAAAAGTGCCCTTTGCAGATAGAGCTTAAATAAGAAAAACAAGCACATATTCATGTTCCCCATCCACCCCGAAGACCAAAAAACCATGAGTTTTGCAGATCTGATGTCTCCTTGCGGAGATAGCCCATGTTATATCTTGCATTTGTTAGGAAAAACTGCTTTTAGCAAGAAAAGTGCCCTTTGCAGATAGAGCTCAAATTCGAAAAACAAACACATATTCATGTTCCCCCGGCTCACCGAAGTCCAAAAAACCATGAGTTTTGCAGATCTGATGTCTCCTTGCGGAGATAGCCCATGTTATATCTTGCATTTGTTAGGAAAAACTGCTTTTAGCAAGAAAAGTGCCCTTTGCAGATAAAACTGCCCTTTGCAGATAGAGCTCAAATTCGAAAAACAAACACATATTCATGTTCCCCCGGCTCACCGAAGTCCAAAAAACCATGAGTTTTGCAGATCTGATGTCTCCTTGCGGAGATAGCCCATGTTATATCTTGCATTTGTTAGGAAAAACTGCTTTTAGCAAGAAAAGTGCCCTTTGCAGATAGAGCTTAAATAAGAAAAACAAGCACATATTCATGTTCCCCATCCACCCCGAAGACCAAAAAACCATGAGTTTTGCAGATCTGATGTCTCCTTGCGGAGATAGCCCATGTTATATCTTGCATTTGTTAGGAAAAACTGCTTTTAGCAAGAAAAGTGCCCTTTGCAGATAGAGCTCAAATTCGAAAAACAAACACATATTCATGTTCCCCCACCTCCCCGAAGAACAAAAAACCATGAGTTTTGCAGATCTGATGTCTCCTTGCGGAGATAGCGCATGTTATATCTTGCATTTGTTAGGAAAAACTGCTTTTAGCAAGAAAAGTGCCCTTTGCAGATAGAGCTCAAATTCGAAAAACAAACACATATTCATGTTCCCCCACCTCCCCGAAGAACAAAAAACCATGCGTTTTGCAGATCTGATGTCTCCTTGCGGAGATAGCGCATGTTATATCTTGCATTTGTTAGGAAAAACTGCTTTTAGCAAGAAAAGTGCCCTTTGCAGATAGAGCTCAAATTCGAAAAACAAACACATATTCATGTTCCCCCACCTCCCCGAAGAACAAAAAACCATGCGTTTTGCAGTTCTGATGTCTCCTTGCGGAGATAGCCCATGTTATATCTTGCATTTGTTAGGAAAAACTGTTTGTAGCATGAAAAGTGCCCATTGCTGATAGAGCTCAAATTCGAAAAACAAACACATATTCATGTTCCCCCGGCTCACCGAAGACCAAAAAACCACGAGTTATGCAGATCTGATGTCTCCTTGCGGAGATAGCCCATGTTATATCTTGCATTTGTTAGGAAAAACTGCTTTTAGCAAGAAAAGTGCCCTTTGCAGATAGAGCTCAAATTCGAAAAACAAACACATATTCATGTTCCCCCACCTCCCCGAAGAACAAAAAACCATGAGTTTTGCAGATCTGATGTCTCCTTGCGGAGATAGCCCATGTTATATCTTGCATTTGTTAGGAAAAACTGCTTTTAGCAAGAAAAGTGCCCTTTGCAGATAGAGCTCAAATTCGAAAAACAAACACATATTCATGTTCCCCCACCTCCCCGAAGAACAAAAAACCATGCGTTTTGCAGTTCTGATGTCTCCTTGCGGAGATAGCCCATGTTATATCTTGCATTTGTTAGGAAAAACTGCTTTTAGCAAGAAAAGTGCCCTTTGCAGATAGAGCTCAAATTCGAAAAACAAACACATATTCATGTTCCCCCGGCTCACCGAAGTCCAAAAAACCATGAGTTTTGCAGATCTGATGTCTCCTTGCGGAGATAGCCCATGTTATATCTTGCATTTGTTAGGAAAAACTGCTTTTAGCAAGAAAAGTGCCCTTTGCAGATAGAGCTCAAATTCGAAAAACAAACACATATTCATGTTCCCCCGGCTCACCGAAGTCCAAAAAACCATGAGTTTTGCAGATCTGATGTCTCCTTGCGGAGATAGCCCATGTTATATCTTGCATTTGTTAGGAAAAACTGCTTTTAGCAAGAAAAGTGCCCTTTGCAGATAGAGCTCAAATTCGAAAAACAAACACATATTCATGTTCCCCCGGCTCACCGAAGTCCAAAAAACCATGAGTTTTGCAGATCTGATGTCTCCTTGCGGAGATAGCCCATGTTATATCTTGCATTTGTTAGGAAAAACTGCTTTTAGCAAGAAAAGTGCCCTTTGCAGATAAAAGTGCCCTTTGCAGATAGAGCTCAAATTCGAAAAACAAACACATATTCATGTTCCCCCGGCTCACCGAAGTCCAAAAAACCATGAGTTTTGCAGATCTGATGTCTCCTCGCGGAGATAGCCCATGTTATATCTTGCATTTGTTAGGAAAAACTGCTTTTAGCAAGAAAAGTGCCCTTTGCAGATAGAGCTTAAATAAGAAAAACAAGCACATATTCATGTTCCCCATCCTCCCCGAAGACCAAAAAACCATGAGTTTTGCAGATCTGATGTCTCCTTGCGGAGATAGCCCATGTTATATCTTGCATATGTTAGGAAAAACTGCTTTTAGCAAGAAAAGTGCCCTTTGCAGATAGAGCTCAAATTCGAAAAACAAACACATATTCATGTTCCCCCGGCTCACCGAAGTCCAAAAAACCATGAGTTTTGCAGATCTGATGTCTCCTTGCGGAGATAGCCCATGTTATATCTTGCATTTGTTAGGAAAAACTGCTTTTAGCAAGAAAAGTGCCCTTTGAAGATAGAGCTCAAATTCGAAAAACAAACACATATTCATGTTCCCCCGGCTCACCGAAGTCCAAAAAACCATGAGTTTTGCAGATCTGATGTCTCCTTGCGGAGATAGCCCATGTTATATCTTGCATTTGTTAGGAAAAACTGCTTTTAGCAAGAAAAGTGCCCTTTGCAGATAGAGCTCAAATTCGAAAAACAAACACATATTCATGTTCCCCCACCTCCCCGAAGAACAAAAAACCATGAGTTTTGCAGATCTGATGTCTCCTTGCGGAGATAGCCCATGTTATATCTTGCATTTGTTAGGAAAAACTGCTTTTAGCAAGAAAAGTGCCCTTTGCAGATAGAGCTCAAATAAGAAAAACAAACACATATTCATGTTCCCCATCCTCCCCGAAGACCAAAAAACCATGAGTTTTGCAGTTCTGATGTCTCCTTGCGGAGATAGCCCATGTTATATCTTGCATTTGTTAGGAAAAACTGCTTTTAGCAAGAAAAGTGCCCTTTGCAGATAGAGCTCAAATTCGAAAAACAAACACATATTCATGTTCCCCCACCTCCCCGAAGAACAAAAAACCATGCGTTTTGCAGTTCTGATGTCTCCTTGCGGAGATAGCCCATGTTATATCTTGCATTTGTTAGGAAAAACTGTTTGTAGCATGAAAAGTGCCCATTGCTGATAGAGCTCAAATTCGAAAAACAAACACATATTCATGTTCCCCCGGCTCACCGAAGACCAAAAAACCACGAGTTATGCAGATCTGATGTCTCCTTGCGGAGATAGCCCATGTTATATCTTGCATTTGTTAGGAAAAACTGCTTTTAGCAAGAAAAGTGCCCTTTGCAGATAGAGCTCAAATTCGAAAAACAAACACATATTCATGTTCCCCCACCTCCCCGAAGAACAAAAAACCATGCGTTTTGCAGATCTGATGTCTCCTTGCGGAGATAGCCCATGTTATATCTTGCATTTGTTAGGAAAAACTGTTTGTAGCATGAAAAGTGCCCATTGCTGATAGAGCTCAAATTCGAAAAACAAACACATATTCATGTTCCCCCGGCTCACCGAAGACCAAAAAACCACGAGTTATGCAGATCTGATGTCTCCTTGCGGAGATAGCCCATGTTATATCTTGCATTTGTTAGGAAAAACTGCTTTTAGCAAGAAAAGTGCCCTTTGCAGATAGAGCTCAAATTCGAAAAACAAACACATATTCATGTTCCCCATCCTCCCCGAAGAACAAAAAACCATGAGTTTTGCAGATCTGATGTCTCCTTGCGGAGATAGCCCATGTTATATCTTGCATTTGTTAGGAAAAACTGCTTTTAGCAAGAAAAGTGCCCTTTGCAGATAGAGCTCAAATTCGAAAAACAAACACATATTCATGTTCCCCCACCTCCCCGAAGAACAAAAAACCATGCGTTTTGCAGTTCTGATGTCTCCTTGCGGAGATAGCCCATGTTATATCTTGCATTTGTTAGGAAAAACTGCTTTTAGCAAGAAAAGTGCCCTTTGCAGATAGAGCTCAAATTCGAAAAACAAACACATATTCATGTTCCCCCACCTCCCCGAAGAACAAAAAACCATGAGTTTTGCAGATCTGATGTCTCCTTGCGGAGATAGCCCATGTTATATCTTGCATTTGTTAGGAAAAACTGCTTTTAGCAAGAAAAGTGCCCTTTGCAGATAGAGCTCAAATTCGAAAAACAAACACATATTCATGTTCCCCATCCTCCCCGAAGAACAAAAAACCATGAGTTTTGCAGATCTGATGTCTCCTTGCGGAGATAGCCCATGTTATATCTTGCATTTGTTAGGAAAAACTGCTTTTAGCAAGAAAAGTGCCCTTTGCAGATAGAGCTCAAATTCGAAAAACAAACACATATTCATGTTCCCCCACCTCCCCGAAGAACAAAAAACCATGCGTTTTGCAGTTCTGATGTCTCCTTGCGGAGATAGCCCATGTTATATCTTGCATTTGTTAGGAAAAACTGCTTTTAGCAAGAAAAGTGCCCTTTGCAGATAGAGCTCAAATTCGAAAAACAAACACATATTCATGTTCCCCCGGCTCACCGAAGTCCAAAAAACCATGAGTTTTGCAGATCTGATGTCTCCTTGCGGAGATAGCCCATGTTATATCTTGCATTTGTTAGGAAAAACTGCTTTTAGCAAGAAAAGTGCCCTTTGCAGATAGAGCTCAAATTCGAAAAACAAACACATATTCATGTTCCCCCGGCTCACCGAAGTCCAAAAAACCATGAGTTTTGCAGATCTGATGTCTCCTTGCGGAGATAGCCCATGTTATATCTTGCATTTGTTAGGAAAAACTGCTTTTAGCAAGAAAAGTGCCCTTTGCAGATAGAGCTCAAATTCGAAAAACAAACACATATTCATGTTCCCCCGGCTCACCGAAGTCCAAAAAACCATGAGTTTTGCAGATCTGATGTCTCCTTGCGGAGATAGCCCATGTTATATCTTGCATTTGTTAGGAAAAACTGCTTTTAGCAAGAAAAGTGCCCTTTGCAGATAAAAGTGCCCTTTGCAGATAGAGCTCAAATTCGAAAAACAAACACATATTCATGTTCCCCCGGCTCACCGAAGTCCAAAAAACCATGAGTTTTGCAGATCTGATGTCTCCTCGCGGAGATAGCCCATGTTATATCTTGCATTTGTTAGGAAAAACTGCTTTTAGCAAGAAAAGTGCCCTTTGCAGATAGAGCTTAAATAAGAAAAACAAGCACATATTCATGTTCCCCATCCTCCCCGAAGACCAAAAAACCATGAGTTTTGCAGATCTGATGTCTCCTTGCGGAGATAGCCCATGTTATATCTTGCATATGTTAGGAAAAACTGCTTTTAGCAAGAAAAGTGCCCTTTGCAGATAGAGCTCAAATTCGAAAAACAAACACATATTCATGTTCCCCCGGCTCACCGAAGTCCAAAAAACCATGAGTTTTGCAGATCTGATGTCTCCTTGCGGAGATAGCCCATGTTATATCTTGCATTTGTTAGGAAAAACTGCTTTTAGCAAGAAAAGTGCCCTTTGAAGATAGAGCTCAAATTCGAAAAACAAACACATATTCATGTTCCCCCGGCTCACCGAAGTCCAAAAAACCATGAGTTTTGCAGATCTGATGTCTCCTTGCGGAGATAGCCCATGTTATATCTTGCATTTGTTAGGAAAAACTGCTTTTAGCAAGAAAAGTGCCCTTTGCAGATAGAGCTCAAATTCGAAAAACAAACACATATTCATGTTCCCCCACCTCCCCGAAGAACAAAAAACCATGAGTTTTGCAGATCTGATGTCTCCTTGCGGAGATAGCCCATGTTATATCTTGCATTTGTTAGGAAAAACTGCTTTTAGCAAGAAAAGTGCCCTTTGCAGATAGAGCTTAAATAAGAAAAACAAGCACATATTCATGTTCCCCATCCTCCCCGAAGACCAAAAAACCATGAGTTTTGCAGTTCTGATGTCTCCTTGCGGAGATAGCCCATGTTATATCTTGCATTTGTTAGGAAAAACTGCTTTTAGCAAGAAAAGTGCCCTTTGCAGATAGAGCTCAAATTCGAAAAACAAACACATATTCATGTTCCCCCGGCTCACCGAAGTCCAAAAAACCATGAGTTTTGCAGATCTGATGTCTCCTTGCGGAGATAGCCCATGTTATATCTTGCATTTGTTAGGAAAAACTGCTTTTAGCAAGAAAAGTGCCCTTTGCAGATAGAGCTCAAATTCGAAAAACAAACACATATTCATGTTCCCCCGGCTCACCGAAGTCCAAAAAACCATGAGTTTTGCAGATCTGATGTCTCCTTGCGGAGATAGCCCATGTTATATCTTGCATTTGTTAGGAAAAACTGCTTTTAGCAAGAAAAGTGCCCTTTGCAGATAGAGCTCAAATTCGAAAAACAAACACATATTCATGTTCCCCCGGCTCACCGAAGTCCAAAAAACCATGAGTTTTGCAGATCTGATGTCTCCTTGCGGAGATAGCCCATGTTATATCTTGCATTTGTTAGGAAAAACTGCTTTTAGCAAGAAAAGTGCCCTTTGCAGATAGAGCTTAAATAAGAAAAACAAGCACATATTCATGTTCCCCATCCACCCCGAAGACCAAAAAACCATGAGTTTTGCAGATCTGATGTCTCCTTGCGGAGATAGCCCATGTTATATCTTGCATTTGTTAGGAAAAACTGCTTTTAGCAAGAAAAGTGCCCTTTGCAGATAGAGCTCAAATTCGAAAAACAAACACATATTCATGTTCCCCCGGCTCACCGAAGTCCAAAAAACCATGAGTTTTGCAGATCTGATGTCTCCTTGCGGAGATAGCCCATGTTATATCTTGCATTTGTTAGGAAAAACTGCTTTTAGCAAGAAAAGTGCCCTTTGCAGATAGAGCTCAAATTCGAAAAACAAACACATATTCATGTTCCCCCGGCTCACCGAAGTCCAAAAAACCATGAGTTTTGCAGATCTGATGTCTCCTTGCGGAGATAGCCCATGTTATATCTTGCATTTGTTAGGAAAAACTGCTTTTAGCAAGAAAAGTGCCCTTTGCAGATAGAGCTCAAATTCGAAAAACAAACACATATTCATGTTCCCCCGGCTCACCGAAGTCCAAAAAACCATGAGTTTTGCAGATCTGATGTCTCCTTGCGGAGATAGCCCATGTTATATCTTGCATTTGTTAGGAAAAACTGCTTTTAGCAAGAAAAGTGCCCTTTGCAGATAAAAGTGCCCTTTGCAGATAGAGCTCAAATTCGAAAAACAAACACATATTCATGTTCCCCCGGCTCACCGAAGTCCAAAAAACCATGAGTTTTGCAGATCTGATGTCTCCTTGCGGAGATAGCCCATGTTATATCTTGCATTTGTTAGGAAAAACTGCTTTTAGCAAGAAAAGTGCCCTTTGCAGATAGAGCTTAAATAAGAAAAACAAGCACATATTCATGTTCCCCATCCACCCCGAAGACCAAAAAACCATGAGTTTTGCAGATCTGATGTCTCCTTGCGGAGATAGCCCATGTTATATCTTGCATTTGTTAGGAAAAACTGCTTTTAGCAAGAAAAGTGCCCTTTGCAGATAAAAGTGCCCTTTGCAGATAGAGCTCAAATTCGAAAAACAAACACATATTCATGTTCCCCCGGCTCACCGAAGTCCAAAAAACCATGAGTTTTGCAGATCTGATGTCTCCTTGCGGAGATAGCCCATGTTATATCTTGCATTTGTTAGGAAAAACTGCTTTTAGCAAGAAAAGTGCCCTTTGCAGATAGAGCTTAAATAAGAAAAACAAGCACATATTCATGTTCCCCATCCACCCCGAAGACCAAAAAACCATGAGTTTTGCAGATCTGATGTCTCCTTGCGGAGATAGCCCATGTTATATCTTGCATTTGTTAGGAAAAACTGCTTTTAGCAAGAAAAGTACCCTTTGCAGATAGAGCTCAAATTCGAAAAACAAACACATATTCATGTTCCCCCACCTCCCCGAAGAACAAAAAACCATGAGTTTTGCAGATCTGATGTCTCCTTGCGGAGATAGCCCATGTTATATCTTGCATTTGTTAGGAAAAACTGCTTTTAGCAAGAAAAGTGCCCTTTGCAGATAGAGCTCAAATTCGAAAAACAAACACATATTCATGTTCCCCCACCTCCCCGAAGAACAAAAAACCATGAGTTTTGCAGATCTGATGTCTCCTTGCGGAGATAGCGCATGTTATATCTTGCATTTGTTAGGAAAAACTGCTTTTAGCAAGAAAAGTGCCCTTTGCAGATAGAGCTCAAATTCGAAAAACAAACACATATTCATGTTCCCCCACCTCCCCGAAGAACAAAAAACCATGCGTTTTGCAGATCTGATGTCTCCTTGCGGAGATAGCGCATGTTATATCTTGCATTTGTTAGGAAAAACTGCTTTTAGCAAGAAAAGTGCCCTTTGCAGATAGAGCTTAAATAAGAAAAACAAGCACATATTCATGTTCCCCATCCACCCCGAAGACCAAAAAACCATGAGTTTTGCAGATCTGATGTCTCCTTGCGGAGATAGCCCATGTTATATCTTGCATTTGTTAGGAAAAACTGCTTTTAGCAAGAAAAGTGCCCTTTGCAGATAGAGCTCAAATTCGAAAAACAAACACATATTCATGTTCCCCCGGCTCACCGAAGTCCAAAAAACCATGAGTTTTGCAGATCTGATGTCTCCTTGCGGAGATAGCCCATGTTATATCTTGCATTTGTTAGGAAAAACTGCTTTTAGCAAGAAAAGTGCCCTTTGCAGATAGAGCTCAAATTCGAAAAACAAACACATATTCATGTTCCCCCGGCTCACCGAAGTCCAAAAAACCATGAGTTTTGCAGATCTGATGTCTCCTTGCGGAGATAGCCCATGTTATATCTTGCATTTGTTAGGAAAAACTGCTTTTAGCAAGAAAAGTGCCCTTTGCAGATAAAAGTGCCCTTTGCAGATAGAGCTCAAATTCGAAAAACAAACACATATTCATGTTCCCCCGGCTCACCGAAGTCCAAAAAACCATGAGTTTTGCAGATCTGATGTCTCCTTGCGGAGATAGCCCATGTTATATCTTGCATTTGTTAGGAAAAACTGCTTTTAGCAAGAAAAGTGCCCTTTGCAGATAGAGCTTAAATAAGAAAAACAAGCACATATTCATGTTCCCCATCCTCCCCGAAGACCAAAAAACCATGAGTTTTGCAGTTCTGATGTCTCCTTGCGGAGATAGCCCATGTTATATCTTGCATTTGTTAGGAAAAACTGCTTTTAGCAAGAAAAGTGCCCTTTGCAGATAGAGCTCAAATTCGAAAAACAAACACATATTCATGTTCCCCCGGCTCACCGAAGTCCAAAAAACCATGAGTTTTGCAGATCTGATGTCTCCTTGCGGAGATAGCCCATGTTATATCTTGCATTTGTTAGGAAAAACTACTTTTAGCAAGAAAAGTGCCCTTTGCAGATAGAGCTCAAATTCGAAAAACAAACACATATTCATGTTCCCCCGGCTCACCGAAGTCCAAAAAACCATGAGTTTTGCAGATCTGATGTCTCCTTGCGGAGATAGCCCATGTTATATCTTGCATTTGTTAGGAAAAACTGCTTTTAGCAAGAAAAGTGCCCTTTGCAGATAAAAGTGCCCTTTGCAGATAGAGCTCAAATTCGAAAAACAAACACATATTCATGTTCCCCCGGCTCACCGAAGTCCAAAAAACCATGAGTTTTGCAGATCTGATGTCTCCTTGCGGAGATAGCCCATGTTATATCTTGCATTTGTTAGGAAAAACTGCTTTTAGCAAGAAAAGTGCCCTTTGCAGATAGAGCTTAAATAAGAAAACCAAGCACATATTCATGTTCCCCATCCTCCCCGAAGACCAAAAAACCATGAGTTTTGCAGTTCTGATGTCTCCTTGCGGAGATAGCCCATGTTATATCTTGCATTTGTTAGGAAAAACTGTTTGTAGCAAGAAAAGTGCCCTTTGCAGATAGAGCTCAAATTCGAAAAACAAACACATATTCATGTTCCCCCGGCTCACCGAAGACCAAAACACCACGAGTTATGCAGATCTGATGTCTCCTTGCGGAGATAGCCCATGTTATATCTTGCATTTGTTAGGAAAAACTGCTTTTAGCAAGAAAAGTGCCCTTTGCAGATAGAGCTCAAATTCGAAAAACAAACACATATTCATGTTCCCCCACCTCCCCGAAGAACAAAAAACCATGAGTTTTGCAGATCTGATGTCTCCTTGCGGAGATAGCCCATGTTATATCTTGCATTTGTTAGGAAAAACTGCTTTTAGCAAGAAAAGTGCCCTTTGCAGATAGAGCTCAAATTCGAAAAACAAACACATATTCATGTTCCCCCACCTCCCCGAAGAACAAAAAAACATGCGTTTTGCAGTTCTGATGTCTCCTTGCGGAGATAGCCCATGTTATATCTTGCATTTGTTAGGAAAAACTGCTTTTAGCAAGAAAAGTGCCCTTTGCAGATAGAGCTCAAATTCGAAAAACAAACACATATTCATGTTCCCCCGGCTCACCGAAGTCCAAAAAACCATGAGTTTTGCAGATCTGATGTCTCCTTGCGGAGATAGCCCATGTTATATCTTGCATTTGTTAGGAAAAACTGCTTTTAGCAAGAAAAGTGCCCTTTGCAGATAAAAGTGCCCTTTGCAGATAGAGCTCAAATTCGAAAAACAAACACATATTCATGTTCCCCCGGCTCACCGAAGTCCAAAAAACCATGAGTTTTGCAGATCTGATGTCTCCTTGCGGAGATAGCCCATGTTATATCTTGCATTTGTTAGGAAAAACTGCTTTTAGCAAGAAAAGTGCCCTTTGCAGATAGAGCTTAAATAAGAAAAACAAGCACATATTCATGTTCCCCATCCACCCCGAAGACCAAAAAACCATGAGTTTTGCAGATCTGATGTCTCCTTGCGGAGATAGCCCATGTTATATCTTGCATTTGTTAGGAAAAACTGCTTTTAGCAAGAAAAGTGCCCTTTGCAGATAGAGCTCAAATTCGAAAAACAAACACATATTCATGTTCCCCCGGCTCACCGAAGTCCAAAAAACCATGAGTTTTGCAGATCTGATGTCTCCTTGCGGAGATAGCCCATGTTATATCTTGCATTTGTTAGGAAAAACTGCTTTTAGCAAGAAAAGTGCCCTTTTCAGATAGAGCTCAAATTCGAAAAACAAACACATATTCATGTTCCCCCGGCTCACCGAAGTCCAAAAAACCATGAGTTTTGCAGATCTGATGTCTCCTTGCGGAGATAGCCCATGTTATATCTTGCATTTGTTAGGAAAAACTGCTTTTAGCAAGAAAAGTGCCCTTTGCAGATAAAACTGCCCTTTGCAGATAGAGCTCAAATTCGAAAAACAAACACATATTCATGTTCCCCCGGCTCACCGAAGTCCAAAAAACCATGAGTTTTGCAGATCTGATGTCTCCTTGCGGAGATAGCCCATGTTATATCTTGCATTTGTTAGGAAAAACTGCTTTTAGCAAGAAAAGTGCCCTTTGCAGATAGAGCTTAAATAAGAAAAACAAGCACATATTCATGTTCCCCATCCACCCCGAAGACCAAAAAACCATGAGTTTTGCAGATCTGATGTCTCCTTGCGGAGATAGCCCATGTTATATCTTGCATTTGTTAGGAAAAACTGCTTTTAGCAAGAAAAGTGCCCTTTGCAGATAGAGCTCAAATTCGAAAAACAAACACATATTCATGTTCCCCCACCTCCCCGAAGAACAAAAAACCATGAGTTTTGCAGATCTGATGTCTCCTTGCGGAGATAGCGCATGTTATATCTTGCATTTGTTAGGAAAAACTGCTTTTAGCAAGAAAAGTGCCCTTTGCAGATAGAGCTCAAATTCGAAAAACAAACACATATTCATGTTCCCCCACCTCCCCGAAGAACAAAAAACCATGCGTTTTGCAGATCTGATGTCTCCTTGCGGAGATAGCGCATGTTATATCTTGCATTTGTTAGGAAAAACTGCTTTTAGCAAGAAAAGTGCCCTTTGCAGATAGAGCTCAAATTCGAAAAACAAACACATATTCATGTTCCCCCACCTCCCCGAAGAACAAAAAACCATGCGTTTTGCAGTTCTGATGTCTCCTTGCGGAGATAGCCCATGTTATATCTTGCATTTGTTAGGAAAAACTGTTTGTAGCATGAAAAGTGCCCATTGCTGATAGAGCTCAAATTCGAAAAACAAACACATATTCATGTTCCCCCGGCTCACCGAAGACCAAAAAACCACAAGTTATGCAGATCTGATGTCTCCTTGCGGAGATAGCCCATGTTATATCTTGCATTTGTTAGGAAAAACTGCTTTTAGCAAGAAAAGTGCCCTTTGCAGATAGAGCTCAAATTCGAAAAACAAACACATATTCATGTTCCCCCACCTCCCCGAAGAACAAAAAACCATGAGTTTTGCAGATCTGATGTCTCCTTGCGGAGATAGCCCATGTTATATCTTGCATTTGTTAGGAAAAACTGCTTTTAGCAAGAAAAGTGCCCTTTGCAGATAGAGCTCAAATTCGAAAAACAAACACATATTCATGTTCCCCCACCTCCCCGAAGAACAAAAAACCATGCGTTTTGCAGTTCTGATGTCTCCTTGCGGAGATAGCCCATGTTATATCTTGCATTTGTTAGGAAAAACTGCTTTTAGCAAGAAAAGTGCCCTTTGCAGATAGAGCTCAAATTCGAAAAACAAACACATATTCATGTTCCCCCGGCTCACCGAAGTCCAAAAAACCATGAGTTTTGCAGATCTGATGTCTCCTTGCGGAGATAGCCCATGTTATATCTTGCATTTGTTAGGAAAAACTGCTTTTAGCAAGAAAAGTGCCCATTGCAGATAGAGCTCAAATTCGAAAAACAAACACATATTCATGTTCCCCCGGCTCACCGAAGTCCAAAAAACCATGAGTTTTGCAGATCTGATGTCTCCTTGCGGAGATAGCCCATGTTATATCTTGCATTTGTTAGGAAAAACTGCTTTTAGCAAGAAAAGTGCCCTTTGCAGATAGAGCTCAAATTCGAAAAACAAACACATATTCATGTTCCCCCGGCTCACCGAAGTCCAAAAAACCATGAGTTTTGCAGATCTGATGTCTCCTTGCGGAGATAGCCCATGTTATATCTTGCATTTGTTAGGAAAAACTGCTTTTAGCAAGAAAAGTGCCCTTTGCAGATAAAAGTGCCCTTTGCAGATAGAGCTCAAATTCGAAAAACAAACACATATTCATGTTCCCCCGGCTCACCGAAGTCCAAAAAACCATGAGTTTTGCAGATCTGATGTCTCCTTGCGGAGATAGCCCATGTTATATCTTGCATTTGTTAGGAAAAACTGCTTTTAGCAAGAAAAGTGCCCTTTGCAGATAGAGCTTAAATAAGAAAAACAAGCACATATTCATGTTCCCCATCCTCCCCGAAGACCAAAAAACCATGAGTTTTGCAGATCTGATGTCTCCTTGCGGAGATAGCCCATGTTATATCTTGCATATGTTAGGAAAAACTGCTTTTAGCAAGAAAAGTGCCCTTTGCAGATAGAGCTCAAATTCGAAAAACAAACACATATTCATGTTCCCCCGGCTCACCGAAGTCCAAAAAACCATGAGTTTTGCAGATCTGATGTCTCCTTGCGGAGATAGCCCATGTTATATCTTGCATTTGTTAGGAAAAACTGCTTTTAGCAAGAAAAGTGCCCTTTGCAGATAGAGCTCAAATTCGAAAAACAAACACATATTCATGTTCCCCCGGCTCACCGAAGTCCAAAAAACCATGAGTTTTGCAGATCTGATGTCTCCTTGCGGAGATAGCCCATGTTATATCTTGCATTTGTTAGGAAAAACTGCTTTTAGCAAGAAAAGTGCCCTTTGCAGATAGAGCTCAAATTCGAAAAACAAACACATATTCATATTCCCCCACCTCCCCGAAGAACAAAAAACCATGAGTTTTGCAGATCTGATGTCTCCTTGCGGAGATAGCCCATGTTATATCTTGCATTTGTTAGGAAAAACTGCTTTTAGCAAGAAAAGTGCCCTTTGCAGATAGAGCTTAAATAAGAAAAACAAGCACATATTCATGTTCCCCATCCTCCCCGAAGACCAAAAAACCATGAGTTTTGCAGTTCTGATGTCTCCTTGCGGAGATAGCCCATGTTATATCTTGCATTTGTTAGGAAAAACTGCTTTTAGCAAGAAAAGTGCCCTTTGCAGATAGAGCTCAAATTCGAAAAACAAACACATATTCATGTTCCCCCGGCTCACCGAAGTCCAAAAAACCATGAGTTTTGCAGATCTGATGTCTCCTTGCGGAGATAGCCCATGTTATATCTTGCATTTGTTAGGAAAAACTGCTTTTAGCAAGAAAAGTGCCCTTTGCAGATAGAGCTCAAATTCGAAAAACAAACACATATTCATGTTCCCCCGGCTCACCGAAGTCCAAAAAACCATGAGTTTTGCAGATCTGATGTCTCCTTGCGGAGATAGCCCATGTTATATCTTGCATTTGTTAGGAAAAACTGCTTTTAGCAAGAAAAGTGCCCTTTGCAGATAGAGCTCAAATTCGAAAAACAAACACATATTCATGTTCCCCCGGCTCACCGAAGTCCAAAAAACCATGAGTTTTGCAGATCTGATGTCTCCTTGCGGAGATAGCCCATGTTATATCTTGCATTTGTTAGGAAAAACTGCTTTTAGCAAGAAAAGTGCCCTTTGCAGATAGAGCTTAAATAAGAAAAACAAGCACATATTCATGTTCCCCATCCACCCCGAAGACCAAAAAACCATGAGTTTTGCAGATCTGATGTCTCCTTGCGGAGATAGCCCATGTTATATCTTGCATTTGTTAGGAAAAACTGCTTTTAGCAAGAAAAGTGCCCTTTGCAGATAGAGCTCAAATTCGAAAAACAAACACATATTCATGTTCCCCCGGCTCACCGAAGTCCAAAAAACCATGAGTTTTGCAGATCTGATGTCTCCTTGCGGAGATAGCCCATGTTATATCTTGCATTTGTTAGGAAAAACTGCTTTTAGCAAGAAAAGTGCCCTTTGCAGATAGAGCTCAAATTCGAAAAACAAACACATATTCATGTTCCCCCGGCTCACCGAAGTCCAAAAAACCATGAGTTTTGCAGATCTGATGTCTCCTTGCGGAGATAGCCCATGTTATATCTTGCATTTGTTAGGAAAAACTGCTTTTAGCAAGAAAAGTGCCCTTTGCAGATAGAGCTCAAATTCGAAAAACAAACACATATTCATGTTCCCCCGGCTCACCGAAGTCCAAAAAACCATGAGTTTTGCAGATCTGATGTCTCCTTGCGGAGATAGCCCATGTTATATCTTGCATTTGTTAGGAAAAACTGCTTTTAGCAAGAAAAGTGCCCTTTGCAGATAAAAGTGCCCTTTGCAGATAGAGCTCAAATTCGAAAAACAAACACATATTCATGTTCCCCCGGCTCACCGAAGTCCAAAAAACCATGAGTTTTGCAGATCTGATGTCTCCTTGCGGAGATAGCCCATGTTATATCTTGCATTTGTTAGGAAAAACTGCTTTTAGCAAGAAAAGTGCCCTTTGCAGATAGAGCTTAAATAAGAAAAACAAGCACATATTCATGTTCCCCATCCACCCCGAAGACCAAAAAACCATGAGTTTTGCAGATCTGATGTCTCCTTGCGGAGATAGCCCATGTTATATCTTGCATTTGTTAGGAAAAACTGCTTTTAGCAAGAAAAGTGCCCTTTGCAGATAGAGCTCAAATTCGAAAAACAAACACATATTCATGTTCCCCCGGCTCACCGAAGTCCAAAAAACCATGAGTTTTGCAGATCTGATGTCTCCTTGCGGAGATAGCCCATGTTATATCTTGCATTTGTTAGGAAAAACTGCTTTTAGCAAGAAAAGTGCCCTTTGCAGATAGAGCTCAAATTCGAAAAACAAACACATATTCATGTTCCCCCGGCTCACCGAAGTCCAAAAAACCATGAGTTTTGCAGATCTGATGTCTCCTTGCGGAGATAGCCCATGTTATATCTTGCATTTGTTAGGAAAAACTGCTTTTAGCAAGAAAAGTGCCCTTTGCAGATAGAGCTCAAATTCGAAAAACAAACACATATTCATGTTCCCCCGGCTCACCGAAGTCCAAAAAACCATGAGTTTTGCAGATCTGATGTCTCCTTGCGGAGATAGCCCATGTTATATCTTGCATTTGTTAGGAAAAACTGCTTTTAGCAAGAAAAGTGCCCTTTGCAGATAGAGCTTAAATAAGAAAAACAAGCACATATTCATGTTCCCCATCCACCCCGAAGACCAAAAAACCATGAGTTTTGCAGATCTGATGTCTCCTTGCGGAGATAGCCCATGTTATATCTTGCATTTGTTAGGAAAAACTGCTTTTAGCAAGAAAAGTGCCCTTTGCAGATAGAGCTCAAATTCGAAAAACAAACACATATTCATGTTCCCCCGGCTCACCGAAGTCCAAAAAACCATGAGTTTTGCAGATCTGATGTCTCCTTGCGGAGATAGCCCATGTTATATCTTGCATTTGTTAGGAAAAACTGCTTTTAGCAAGAAAAGTGCCCTTTGCAGATAGAGCTCAAATTCGAAAAACAAACACATATTCATGTTCCCCCGGCTCACCGAAGTCCAAAAAACCATGAGTTTTGCAGATCTGATGTCTCCTTGCGGAGATAGCCCATGTTATATCTTGCATTTGTTAGGAAAAACTGCTTTTAGCAAGAAAAGTGCCCTTTGCAGATAGAGCTCAAATTCGAAAAACAAACACATATTCATGTTCCCCCGGCTCACCGAAGTCCAAAAAACCATGAGTTTTGCAGATCTGATGTCTCCTTGCGGAGATAGCCCATGTTATATCTTGCATTTGTTAGGAAAAACTGCTTTTAGCAAGAAAAGTGCCCTTTGCAGATAAAAGTGCCCTTTGCAGATAGAGCTCAAATTCGAAAAACAAACACATATTCATGTTCCCCCGGCTCACCGAAGTCCAAAAAACCATGAGTTTTGCAGATCTGATGTCTCCTTGCGGAGATAGCCCATGTTATATCTTGCATTTGTTAGGAAAAACTGCTTTTAGCAAGAAAAGTGCCCTTTGCAGATAGAGCTTAAATAAAAAAAACAAGCACATATTCATGTTCCCCATCCACCCCGAAGACCAAAAAACCATGAGTTTTGCAGATCTGATGTCTCCTTGCGGAGATAGCCCATGTTATATCTTGCATTTGTTAGGAAAAACTGCTTTTAGCAAGAAAAGTGCCCTTTGCAGATAAAAGTGCCCTTTGCAGATAGAGCTCAAATTCGAAAAACAAACACATATTCATGTTCCCCCGGCTCACCGAAGTCCAAAAAACCATGAGTTTTGCAGATCTGATGTCTCCTTGCGGAGATAGCCCATGTTATATCTTGCATTTGTTAGGAAAAACTGCTTTTAGCAAGAAAAGTGCCCTTTGCAGATAGAGCTTAAATAAGAAAAACAAGCACATATTCATGTTCCCCATCCACCCCGAAGACCAAAAAACCATGAGTTTTGCAGATCTGATGTCTCCTTGCGGAGATAGCCCATGTTATATCTTGCATTTGTTAGGAAAAACTGCTTTTAGCAAGAAAAGTGCCCTTTGCAGATAGAGCTCAAATTCGAAAAACAAACACATATTCATGTTCCCCCACCTCCCCGAAGAACAAAAAACCATGAGTTTTGCAGATCTGATGTCTCCTTGCGGAGATAGCCCATGTTATATCTTGCATTTGTTAGGAAAAACTGCTTTTAGCAAGAAAAGTGCCCTTTGCAGATAGAGCTCAAATTCGAAAAACAAACACATATTCATGTTCCCCCACCTCCCCGAAGAACAAAAAACCATGAGTTTTGCAGATCTGATGTCTTGCATTTGTTAGGAAAAACTGCTTTTAGCAAGAAAAGTGCCCTTTGCAGATAAAAGTGCCCTTTGCAGATAGAGCTCAAATTCGAAAAACAAACACATATTCATGTTCCCCCGGCTCACCGAAGTCCAAAAAACCATGAGTTTTGCAGATCTGATGTCTCCTTGCGGAGATAGCCCATTTGCATTTGTTAGGAAAAACTGCTTTTAGCAAGAAAAGTGCCCTTTGCAGATAGAGCTTAAATAAGAAAAACAAGCACATATTCATGTTCCCCATCCTCCCCGAAGACCAAAAAACCATGAGTTTTGCAGTTCTGATGTCTCCTTGCGGAGATAGCCCATGTTATATCTTGCATTTGTTAGGAAAAACTGCTTTTAGCAAGAAAAGTGCCCTTTGCAGATAGAGCTCAAATTCGAAAAACAAACACATATTCATGTTCCCCCGGCTCACCGAAGTCCAAAAAACCATGAGTTTTGCAGATCTGATGTCTCCTTGCGGAGATAGCCCATGTTATATCTTGCATTTGTTAGGAAAAACTACTTTTAGCAAGAAAAGTGCCCTTTGCAGATAGAGCTCAAATTTGAAAAACAAACACATATTCATGTTCCCCCGGCTCACCGAAGTCCAAAAAACCATGAGTTTTGCAGATCTGATGTCTCCTTGCGGAGATAGCCCATGTTATATCTTGCATTTGTTAGGAAAAACTGCTTTTAGCAAGAAAAGTGCCCTTTGCAGATAAAAGTGCCCTTTGCAGATAGAGCTCAAATTCGAAAAACAAACACATATTCATGTTCCCCCGGCTCACCGAAGTCCAAAAAACCATGAGTTTTGCAGATCTGATGTCTCCTTGCGGAGATAGCCCATGTTATATCTTGCATTTGTTAGGAAAAACTGCTTTTAGCAAGAAAAGTGCCCTTTGCAGATAGAGCTTAAATAAGAAAAACAAGCACATATTCATGTTCCCCATCCTCCCCGAAGACCAAAAAACCATGAGTTTTGCAGTTCTGATGTCTCCTTGCGGAGATAGCCCATGTTATATCTTGCATTTGTTAGGAAAAACTGTTTGTAGCAAGAAAAGTGCCCTTTGCAGATAGAGCTCAAATTCGAAAAACAAACACATATTCATGTTCCCCCGGCTCACCGAAGACCAAAACACCACGAGTTATGCAGATCTGATGTCTCCTTGCGGAGATAGCCCATGTTATATCTTGCATTTGTTAGGAAAAACTGCTTTTAGCAAGAAAAGTGCCCTTTGCAGATAGAGCTCAAATTCGAAAAACAAACACATATTCATGTTCCCCCACCTCCCCGAAGAACAAAAAACCATGAGTTTTGCAGATCTGATGTCTCCTTGCGGAGATAGCCCATGTTATATCTTGCATTTGTTAGGAAAAACTGCTTTTAGCAAGAAAAGTGCCCTTTGCAGATAGAGCTCAAATTCGAAAAACAAACACATATTCATGTTCCCCCACCTCCCCGAAGAACAAAAAACCATGCGTTTTGCAGTTCTGATGTCTCCTTGCGGAGATAGCCCATGTTATATCTTGCATTTGTTAGGAAAAACTGCTTTTAGCAAGAAAAGTGCCCTTTGCAGATAGAGCTCAAATTCGAAAAACAAACACATATTCATGTTCCCCCACCTCCCCGAAGAACAAAAAACCATGAGTTTTGCAGATCTGATGTCTCCTTGCGGAGATAGCGCATGTTATATCTTGCATTTGTTAGGAAAAACTGCTTTTAGCAAGAAAAGTGCCCTTTGCAGATAGAGCTCAAATTCGAAAAACAAACACATATTCATGTTCCCCCACCTCCCCGAAGAACAAAAAACCATGCGTTTTGCAGATCTGATGTCTCCTTGCGGAGATAGCGCATGTTATATCTTGCATTTGTTAGGAAAAACTGCTTTTAGCAAGAAAAGTGCCCTTTGCAGATAGAGCTCAAATTCGAAAAACAAACACATATTCATGTTCCCCCACCTCCCCGAAGAACAAAAAACCATGCGTTTTGCAGTTCTGATGTCTCCTTGCGGAGATAGCCCATGTTATATCTTGCATTTGTTAGGAAAAACTGTTTGTAGCATGAAAAGTGCCCATTGCTGATAGAGCTCAAATTCGAAAAACAAACACATATTCATGTTCCCCCGGCTCACCGAAGACCAAAAAACCACGAGTTATGCAGATCTGATGTCTCCTTGCGGAGATAGCCCATGTTATATCTTGCATTTGTTAGGAAAAACTGCTTTTAGCAAGAAAAGTGCCCTTTGCAGATAGAGCTCAAATTCGAAAAACAAACACATATTCATGTTCCCCCACCTCCCCGAAGAACAAAAAACCATGAGTTTTGCAGATCTGATGTCTCCTTGCGGAGATAGCCCATGTTATATCTTGCATTTGTTAGGAAAAACTGCTTTTAGCAAGAAAAGTGCCCTTTGCAGATAGAGCTCAAATTCGAAAAACAAACACATATTCATGTTCCCCCACCTCCCCGAAGAACAAAAAACCATGCGTTTTGCAGTTCTGATGTCTCCTTGCGGAGATAGCCCATGTTATATCTTGCATTTGTTAGGAAAAACTGCTTTTAGCAAGAAAAGTGCCCTTTGCAGATAGAGCTCAAATTCGAAAAACAAACACATATTCATGTTCCCCCGGCTCACCGAAGTCCAAAAAACCATGAGTTTTGCAGATCTGATGTCTCCTTGCGGAGATAGCCCATGTTATATCTTGCATTTGTTAGGAAAAACTGCTTTTAGCAAGAAAAGTGCCCTTTGCAGATAGAGCTCAAATTCGAAAAACAAACACATATTCATGTTCCCCCGGCTCACCGAAGTCCAAAAAACCATGAGTTTTGCAGATCTGATGTCTCCTTGCGGAGATAGCCCATGTTATATCTTGCATTTGTTAGGAAAAACTGCTTTTAGCAAGAAAAGTGCCCTTTGCAGATAGAGCTCAAATTCGAAAAACAAACACATATTCATGTTCCCCCGGCTCACCGAAGTCCAAAAAACCATGAGTTTTGCAGATCTGATGTCTCCTTGCGGAGATAGCCCATGTTATATCTTGCATTTGTTAGGAAAAACTGCTTTTAGCAAGAAAAGTGCCCTTTGCAGATAAAAGTGCCCTTTGCAGATAGAGCTCAAATTCGAAAAACAAACACATATTCATGTTCCCCCGGCTCACCGAAGTCCAAAAAACCATGAGTTTTGCAGATCTGATGTCTCCTTGCGGAGATAGCCCATGTTATATCTTGCATTTGTTAGGAAAAACTGCTTTTAGCAAGAAAAGTGCCCTTTGCAGATAGAGCTTAAATAAGAAAAACAAGCACATATTCATGTTCCCCATCCTCCCCGAAGACCAAAAAACCATGAGTTTTGCAGATCTGATGTCTCCTTGCGGAGATAGCCCATGTTATATCTTGCATATGTTAGGAAAAACTGCTTTTAGCAAGAAAAGTGCCCTTTGCAGATAGAGCTCAAATTCGAAAAACAAACACATATTCATGTTCCCCCGGCTCACCGAAGTCCAAAAAACCATGAGTTTTGCAGATCTGATGTCTCCTTGCGGAGATAGCCCATGTTATATCTTGCATTTGTTAGGAAAAACTGCTTTTAGCAAGAAAAGTGCCCTTTGCAGATAGAGCTCAAATTCGAAAAACAAACACATATTCATGTTCCCCCGGCTCACCGAAGTCCAAAAAACCATGAGTTTTGCAGATCTGATGTCTCCTTGCGGAGATAGCCCATGTTATATCTTGCATTTGTTAGGAAAAACTGCTTTTAGCAAGAAAAGTGCCCTTTGCAGATAGAGCTCAAATTCGAAAAACAAACACATATTCATATTCCCCCACCTCCCCGAAGAACAAAAAACCATGAGTTTTGCAGATCTGATGTCTCCTTGCGGAGATAGCCCATGTTATATCTTGCATTTGTTAGGAAAAACTGCTTTTAGCAAGAAAAGTGCCCTTTGCAGATAGAGCTTAAATAAGAAAAACAAGCACATATTCATGTTCCCCATCCTCCCCGAAGACCAAAAAACCATGAGTTTTGCAGTTCTGATGTCTCCTTGCGGAGATAGCCCATGTTATATCTTGCATTTGTTAGGAAAAACTGCTTTTAGCAAGAAAAGTGCCCTTTGCAGATAGAGCTCAAATTCGAAAAACAAACACATATTCATGTTCCCCCGGCTCACCGAAGTCCAAAAAACCATGAGTTTTGCAGATCTGATGTCTCCTTGCGGAGATAGCCCATGTTATATCTTGCATTTGTTAGGAAAAACTGCTTTTAGCAAGAAAAGTGCCCTTTGCAGATAGAGCTCAAATTCGAAAAACAAACACATATTCATGTTCCCCCGGCTCACCGAAGTCCAAAAAACCATGAGTTTTGCAGATCTGATGTCTCCTTGCGGAGATAGCCCATGTTATATCTTGCATTTGTTAGGAAAAACTGCTTTTAGCAAGAAAAGTGCCCTTTGCAGATAGAGCTCAAATTCGAAAAACAAACACATATTCATGTTCCCCCGGCTCACCGAAGTCCAAAAAACCATGAGTTTTGCAGATCTGATGTCTCCTTGCGGAGATAGCCCATGTTATATCTTGCATTTGTTAGGAAAAACTGCTTTTAGCAAGAAAAGTGCCCTTTGCAGATAGAGCTTAAATAAGAAAAACAAGCACATATTCATGTTCCCCATCCACCCCGAAGACCAAAAAACCATGAGTTTTGCAGATCTGATGTCTCCTTGCGGAGATAGCCCATGTTATATCTTGCATTTGTTAGGAAAAACTGCTTTTAGCAAGAAAAGTGCCCTTTGCAGATAGAGCTCAAATTCGAAAAACAAACACATATTCATGTTCCCCCGGCTCACCGAAGTCCAAAAAACCATGAGTTTTGCAGATCTGATGTCTCCTTGCGGAGATAGCCCATGTTATATCTTGCATTTGTTAGGAAAAACTGCTTTTAGCAAGAAAAGTGCCCTTTGCAGATAGAGCTCAAATTCGAAAAACAAACACATATTCATGTTCCCCCGGCTCACCGAAGTCCAAAAAACCATGAGTTTTGCAGATCTGATGTCTCCTTGCGGAGATAGCCCATGTTATATCTTGCATTTGTTAGGAAAAACTGCTTTTAGCAAGAAAAGTGCCCTTTGCAGATAGAGCTCAAATTCGAAAAACAAACACATATTCATGTTCCCCCGGCTCACCGAAGTCCAAAAAACCATGAGTTTTGCAGATCTGATGTCTCCTTGCGGAGATAGCCCATGTTATATCTTGCATTTGTTAGGAAAAACTGCTTTTAGCAAGAAAAGTGCCCTTTGCAGATAAAAGTGCCCTTTGCAGATAGAGCTCAAATTCGAAAAACAAACACATATTCATGTTCCCCCGGCTCACCGAAGTCCAAAAAACCATGAGTTTTGCAGATCTGATGTCTCCTTGCGGAGATAGCCCATGTTATATCTTGCATTTGTTAGGAAAAACTGCTTTTAGCAAGAAAAGTGCCCTTTGCAGATAGAGCTTAAATAAGAAAAACAAGCACATATTCATGTTCCCCATCCACCCCGAAGACCAAAAAACCATGAGTTTTGCAGATCTGATGTCTCCTTGCGGAGATAGCCCATGTTATATCTTGCATTTGTTAGGAAAAACTGCTTTTAGCAAGAAAAGTGCCCTTTGCAGATAGAGCTCAAATTCGAAAAACAAACACATATTCATGTTCCCCCGGCTCACCGAAGTCCAAAAAACCATGAGTTTTGCAGATCTGATGTCTCCTTGCGGAGATAGCCCATGTTATATCTTGCATTTGTTAGGAAAAACTGCTTTTAGCAAGAAAAGTGCCCTTTGCAGATAGAGCTCAAATTCGAAAAACAAACACATATTCATGTTCCCCCGGCTCACCGAAGTCCAAAAAACCATGAGTTTTGCAGATCTGATGTCTCCTTGCGGAGATAGCCCATGTTATATCTTGCATTTGTTAGGAAAAACTGCTTTTAGCAAGAAAAGTGCCCTTTGCAGATAGAGCTCAAATTCGAAAAACAAACACATATTCATGTTCCCCCGGCTCACCGAAGTCCAAAAAACCATGAGTTTTGCAGATCTGATGTCTCCTTGCGGAGATAGCCCATGTTATATCTTGCATTTGTTAGGAAAAACTGCTTTTAGCAAGAAAAGTGCCCTTTGCAGATAGAGCTTAAATAAGAAAAACAAGCACATATTCATGTTCCCCATCCACCCCGAAGACCAAAAAACCATGAGTTTTGCAGATCTGATGTCTCCTTGCGGAGATAGCCCATGTTATATCTTGCATTTGTTAGGAAAAACTGCTTTTAGCAAGAAAAGTGCCCTTTGCAGATAGAGCTCAAATTCGAAAAACAAACACATATTCATGTTCCCCCGGCTCACCGAAGTCCAAAAAACCATGAGTTTTGCAGATCTGATGTCTCCTTGCGGAGATAGCCCATGTTATATCTTGCATTTGTTAGGAAAAACTGCTTTTAGCAAGAAAAGTGCCCTTTGCAGATAGAGCTCAAATTCGAAAAACAAACACATATTCATGTTCCCCCGGCTCACCGAAGTCCAAAAAACCATGAGTTTTGCAGATCTGATGTCTCCTTGCGGAGATAGCCCATGTTATATCTTGCATTTGTTAGGAAAAACTGCTTTTAGCAAGAAAAGTGCCCTTTGCAGATAGAGCTCAAATTCGAAAAACAAACACATATTCATGTTCCCCCGGCTCACCGAAGTCCAAAAAACCATGAGTTTTGCAGATCTGATGTCTCCTTGCGGAGATAGCCCATGTTATATCTTGCATTTGTTAGGAAAAACTGCTTTTAGCAAGAAAAGTGCCCTTTGCAGATAAAAGTGCCCTTTGCAGATAGAGCTCAAATTCGAAAAACAAACACATATTCATGTTCCCCCGGCTCACCGAAGTCCAAAAAACCATGAGTTTTGCAGATCTGATGTCTCCTTGCGGAGATAGCCCATGTTATATCTTGCATTTGTTAGGAAAAACTGCTTTTAGCAAGAAAAGTGCCCTTTGCAGATAGAGCTTAAATAAAAAAAACAAGCACATATTCATGTTCCCCATCCACCCCGAAGACCAAAAAACCATGAGTTTTGCAGATCTGATGTCTCCTTGCGGAGATAGCCCATGTTATATCTTGCATTTGTTAGGAAAAACTGCTTTTAGCAAGAAAAGTGCCCTTTGCAGATAAAAGTGCCCTTTGCAGATAGAGCTCAAATTCGAAAAACAAACACATATTCATGTTCCCCCGGCTCACCGAAGTCCAAAAAACCATGAGTTTTGCAGATCTGATGTCTCCTTGCGGAGATAGCCCATGTTATATCTTGCATTTGTTAGGAAAAACTGCTTTTAGCAAGAAAAGTGCCCTTTGCAGATAGAGCTTAAATAAGAAAAACAAGCACATATTCATGTTCCCCATCCACCCCGAAGACCAAAAAACCATGAGTTTTGCAGATCTGATGTCTCCTTGCGGAGATAGCCCATGTTATATCTTGCATTTGTTAGGAAAAACTGCTTTTAGCAAGAAAAGTGCCCTTTGCAGATAGAGCTCAAATTCGAAAAACAAACACATATTCATGTTCCCCCACCTCCCCGAAGAACAAAAAACCATGAGTTTTGCAGATCTGATGTCTCCTTGCGGAGATAGCCCATGTTATATCTTGTATTTGTTAGGAAAAACTGCTTTTAGCAAGAAAAGTGCCCTTTGCAGATAGAGCTCAAATTCGAAAAACAAACACATATTCATGTTCCCCCACCTCCCCGAAGAACAAAAAACCATGAGTTTTGCAGATCTGATGTCTCCTTGCGGAGATAGCGCATGTTATATCTTGCATTTGTTAGGAAAAACTGCTTTTAGCAAGAAAAGTGCCCTTTGCAGATAGAGCTCAAATTCGAAAAACAAACACATATTCATGTTCCCCCACCTCCCCGAAGAACAAAAAACCATGCGTTTTGCAGTTCTGATGTCTCCTTGCGGAGATAGCGCATGTTATATCTTGCATTTGTTAGGAAAAACTGCTTTTAGCAAGAAAAGTGCCCTTTGCAGATAGAGCTTAAATAAGAAAAACAAGCACATATTCATGTTCCCCATCCACCCCGAAGACCAAAAAACCATGAGTTTTGCAGATCTGATGTCTCCTTGCGGAGATAGCCCATGTTATATCTTGCATTTGTTAGGAAAAACTGCTTTTAGCAAGAAAAGTGCCCTTTGCAGATAGAGCTCAAATTCGAAAAACAAACAGATATTCATGTTCCCCCGGCTCACCGAAGTCCAAAAAACCATGAGTTTTGCAGATCTGATGTCTCCTTGCGGAGATAGCCCATGTTATATCTTGCATTTGTTAGGAAAAACTGCTTTTAGCAAGAAAAGTGCCCTTTGCAGATAGAGCTCAAATTCGAAAAACAAACACATATTCATGTTCCCCCGGCTCACCGAAGTCCAAAAAACCATGAGTTTTGCAGATCTGATGTCTCCTTGCGGAGATAGCCCATGTTATATCTTGCATTTGTTAGGAAAAACTGCTTTTAGCAAGAAAAGTGCCCTTTGCAGATAAAAGTGCCCTTTGCAGATAGAGCTCAAATTCGAAAAACAAACACATATTCATGTTCCCCCGGCTCACCGAAGTCCAAAAAACCATGAGTTTTGCAGATCTGATGTCTCCTTGCGGAGATAGCCCATGTTATATCTTGCATTTGTTAGGAAAAACTGCTTTTAGCAAGAAAAGTGCCCTTTGCAGATAGAGCTTAAATAAGAAAAACAAGCACATATTCATGTTCCCCATCCTCCCCGAAGACCAAAAAACCATGAGTTTTGCAGTTCTGATGTCTCCTTGCGGAGATAGCCCATGTTATATCTTGCATTTGTTAGGAAAAACTGCTTTTAGCAAGAAAAGTGCCCTTTGCAGATAGAGCTCAAATTCGAAAAACAAACACATATTCATGTTCCCCCGGCTCACCGAAGTCCAAAAAACCATGAGTTTTGCAGATCTGATGTCTCCTTGCGGAGATAGCCCATGTTATATCTTGCATTTGTTAGGAAAAACTACTTTTAGCAAGAAAAGTGCCCTTTGCAGATAGAGCTCAAATTTGAAAAACAAACACATATTCATGTTCCCCCGGCTCACCGAAGTCCAAAAAACCATGAGTTTTGCAGATCTGATGTCTCCTTGCGGAGATAGCCCATGTTATATCTTGCATTTGTTAGGAAAAACTGCTTTTAGCAAGAAAAGTGCCCTTTGCAGATAAAAGTGCCCTTTGCAGATAGAGCTCAAATTCGAAAAACAAACACATATTCATGTTCCCCCGGCTCACCGAAGTCCAAAAAACCATGAGTTTTGCAGATCTGATGTCTCCTTGCGGAGATAGCCCATGTTATATCTTGCATTTGTTAGGAAAAACTGCTTTTAGCAAGAAAAGTGCCCTTTGCAGATAGAGCTTAAATAAGAAAAACAAGCACATATTCATGTTCCCCATCCTCCCCGAAGACCAAAAAACCATGAGTTTTGCAGTTCTGATGTCTCCTTGCGGAGATAGCCCATGTTATATCTTGCATTTGTTAGGAAAAACTGTTTGTAGCAAGAAAAGTGCCCTTTGCAGATAGAGCTCAAATTCGAAAAACAAACACATATTCATGTTCCCCCGGCTCACCGAAGACCAAAACACCACGAGTTATGCAGATCTGATGTCTCCTTGCGGAGATAGCCCATGTTATATCTTGCATTTGTTAGGAAAAACTGCTTTTAGCAAGAAAAGTGCCCTTTGCAGATAGAGCTCAAATTCGAAAAACAAACACATATTCATGTTCCCCCACCTCCCCGAAGAACAAAAAACCATGAGTTTTGCAGATCTGATGTCTCCTTGCGGAGATAGCCCATGTTATATCTTGCATTTGTTAGGAAAAACTGCTTTTAGCAAGAAAAGTGCCCTTTGCAGATAGAGCTCAAATTCGAAAAACAAACACATATTCATGTTCCCCCACCTCCCCGAAGAACAAAAAACCATGCGTTTTGCAGTTCTGATGTCTCCTTGCGGAGATAGCCCATGTTATATCTTGCATTTGTTAGGAAAAACTGCTTTTAGCAAGAAAAGTGCCCTTTGCAGATAGAGCTCAAATTCGAAAAACAAACACATATTCATGTTCCCCCGGCTCACCGAAGTCCAAAAAACCATGAGTTTTGCAGATCTGATGTCTCCTTGCGGAGATAGCCCATGTTATATCTTGCATTTGTTAGGAAAAACTGCTTTTAGCAAGAAAAGTGCCCTTTGCAGATAAAAGTGCCCTTTGCAGATAGAGCTCAAATTCGAAAAACAAACACATATTCATGTTCCCCCGGCTCACCGAAGTCCAAAAAACCATGAGTTTTGCAGATCTGATGTCTCCTTGCGGAGATAGCCCATGTTATATCTTGCATTTGTTAGGAAAAACTGCTTTTAGCAAGAAAAGTGCCCTTTGCAGATAGAGCTTAAATAAGAAAAACAAGCACATATTCATGTTCCCCATCCACCCCGAAGACCAAAAAACCATGAGTTTTGCAGATCTGATGTCTCCTTGCGGAGATAGCCCATGTTATATCTTGCATTTGTTAGGAAAAACTGCTTTTAGCAAGAAAAGTGCCCTTTGCAGATAGAGCTCAAATTCGAAAAACAAACACATATTCATGTTCCCCCGGCTCACCGAAGTCCAAAAAACCATGAGTTTTGCAGATCTGATGTCTCCTTGCGGAGATAGCCCATGTTATATCTTGCATTTGTTAGGAAAAACTGCTTTTAGCAAGAAAAGTGCCCTTTTCAGATAGAGCTCAAATTCGAAAAACAAACACATATTCATGTTCCCCCGGCTCACCGAAGTCCAAAAAACCATGAGTTTTGCAGATCTGATGTCTCCTTGCGGAGATAGCCCATGTTATATCTTGCATTTGTTAGGAAAAACTGCTTTTAGCAAGAAAAGTGCCCTTTGCAGATAAAACTGCCCTTTGCAGATAGAGCTCAAATTCGAAAAACAAACACATATTCATGTTCCCCCGGCTCACCGAAGTCCAAAAAACCATGAGTTTTGCAGATCTGATGTCTCCTTGCGGAGATAGCCCATGTTATATCTTGCATTTGTTAGGAAAAACTGCTTTTAGCAAGAAAAGTGCCCTTTGCAGATAGAGCTTAAATAAGAAAAACAAGCACATATTCATGTTCCCCATCCACCCCGAAGACCAAAAAACCATGAGTTTTGCAGATCTGATGTCTCCTTGCGGAGATAGCCCATGTTATATCTTGCATTTGTTAGGAAAAACTGCTTTTAGCAAGAAAAGTGCCCTTTGCAGATAGAGCTCAAATTCGAAAAACAAACACATATTCATGTTCCCCCACCTCCCCGAAGAACAAAAAACCATGAGTTTTGCAGATCTGATGTCTCCTTGCGGAGATAGCGCATGTTATATCTTGCATTTGTTAGGAAAAACTGCTTTTAGCAAGAAAAGTGCCCTTTGCAGATAGAGCTCAAATTCGAAAAACAAACACATATTCATGTTCCCCCACCTCCCCGAAGAACAAAAAACCATGCGTTTTGCAGATCTGATGTCTCCTTGCGGAGATAGCGCATGTTATATCTTGCATTTGTTAGGAAAAACTGCTTTTAGCAAGAAAAGTGCCCTTTGCAGATAGAGCTCAAATTCGAAAAACAAACACATATTCATGTTCCCCCACCTCCCCGAAGAACAAAAAACCATGCGTTTTGCAGTTCTGATGTCTCCTTGCGGAGATAGCCCATGTTATATCTTGCATTTGTTAGGAAAAACTGTTTGTAGCATGAAAAGTGCCCATTGCTGATAGAGCTCAAATTCGAAAAACAAACACATATTCATGTTCCCCCGGCTCACCGAAGACCAAAAAACCACGAGTTATGCAGATCTGATGTCTCCTTGCGGAGATAGCCCATGTTATATCTTGCATTTGTTAGGAAAAACTGCTTTTAGCAAGAAAAGTGCCCTTTGCAGATAGAGCTCAAATTCGAAAAACAAACACATATTCATGTTCCCCCACCTCCCCGAAGAACAAAAAACCATGAGTTTTGCAGATCTGATGTCTCCTTGCGGAGATAGCCCATGTTATATCTTGCATTTGTTAGGAAAAACTGCTTTTAGCAAGAAAAGTGCCCTTTGCAGATAGAGCTCAAATTCGAAAAACAAACACATATTCATGTTCCCCCCCCCTGCCCGAAGAACAAAAAACCATGCGTTTTGCAGTTCTGATGTCTCCTTGCGGAGATAGCCCATGTTATATCTTGCATTTGTTAGGAAAAACTGCTTTTAGCAAGAAAAGTGCCCTTTGCAGATAGAGCTCAAATTCGAAAAACAAACACATATTCATGTTCCCCCGGCTCACCGAAGTCCAAAAAACCATGAGTTTTGCAGATCTGATGTCTCCTTGCGGAGATAGCCCATGTTATATCTTGCATTTGTTAGGAAAAACTGCTTTTAGCAAGAAAAGTGCCCTTTGCAGATAGAGCTCAAATTCGAAAAACAAACACATATTCATGTTCCCCCGGCTCACCGAAGTCCAAAAAACCATGAGTTTTGCAGATCTGATGTCTCCTTGCGGAGATAGCCCATGTTATATCTTGCATTTGTTAGGAAAAACTGCTTTTAGCAAGAAAAGTGCCCTTTGCAGATAGAGCTCAAATTCGAAAAACAAACACATATTCATGTTCCCCCGGCTCACCGAAGTCCAAAAAACCATGAGTTTTGCAGATCTGATGTCTCCTTGCGGAGATAGCCCATGTTATATCTTGCATTTGTTAGGAAAAACTGCTTTTAGCAAGAAAAGTGCCCTTTGCAGATAAAAGTGCCCTTTGCAGATAGAGCTCAAATTCGAAAAACAAACACATATTCATGTTCCCCCGGCTCACCGAAGTCCAAAAAACCATGAGTTTTGCAGATCTGATGTCTCCTTGCGGAGATAGCCCATGTTATATCTTGCATTTGTTAGGAAAAACTGCTTTTAGCAAGAAAAGTGCCCTTTGCAGATAGAGCTTAAATAAGAAAAACAAGCACATATTCATGTTCCCCATCCTCCCCGAAGACCAAAAAACCATGAGTTTTGCAGATCTGATGTCTCCTTGCGGAGATAGCCCATGTTATATCTTGCATATGTTAGGAAAAACTGCTTTTAGCAAGAAAAGTGCCCTTTGCAGATAGAGCTCAAATTCGAAAAACAAACACATATTCATGTTCCCCCGGCTCACCGAAGTCCAAAAAACCATGAGTTTTGCAGATCTGATGTCTCCTTGCGGAGATAGCCCATGTTATATCTTGCATTTGTTAGGAAAAACTGCTTTTAGCAAGAAAAGTGCCCTTTGCAGATAGAGCTCAAATTCGAAAAACAAACACATATTCATGTTCCCCCGACTCACCGAAGTCCAAAAAACCATGAGTTTTGCAGATCTGATGTCTCCTTGCGGAGATAGCCCATGTTATATCTTGCATTTGTTAGGAAAAACTGCTTTTAGCAAGAAAAGTGCCCTTTGCAGATAGAGCTCAAATTCGAAAAACAAACACATATTCATGTTCCCCCACCTCCCCGAAGAACAAAAAACCATGAGTTTTGCAGATCTGATGTCTCCTTGCGGAGATAGCCCATGTTATATCTTGCATTTGTTAGGAAAAACTGCTTTTAGCAAGAAAAGTGCCCTTTGCAGATAGAGCTTAAATAAGAAAAACAAGCACATATTCATGTTCCCCATCCTCCCCGAAGACCAAAAAACCATGAGTTTTGCAGTTCTGATGTCTCCTTGCGGAGATAGCCCATGTTATATCTTGCATTTGTTAGGAAAAACTGCTTTTAGCAAGAAAAGTGCCCTTTGCAGATAGAGCTCAAATTCGAAAAACAAACACATATTCATGTTCCCCCGGCTCACCGAAGTCCAAAAAACCATGAGTTTTGCAGATCTGATGTCTCCTTGCGGAGATAGCCCATGTTATATCTTGCATTTGTTAGGAAAAACTGCTTTTAGCAAGAAAAGTGCCCTTTGCAGATAGAGCTCAAATTCGAAAAACAAACACATATTCATGTTCCCCCGGCTCACCAAAGTCCAAAAAACCATGAGTTTTGCAGATCTGATGTCTCCTTGCGGAGATAGCCCATGTTATATCTTGCATTTGTTAGGAAAAACTGCTTTTAGCAAGAAAAGTGCCCTTTGCAGATAGAGCTCAAATTCGAAAAACAAACACATATTCATGTTCCCCCGGCTCACCGAAGTCCAAAAAACCATGAGTTTTGCAGATCTGATGTCTCCTTGCGGAGATAGCCCATGTTATATCTTGCATTTGTTAGGAAAAACTGCTTTTAGCAAGAAAAGTGCCCTTTGCAGATAGAGCTTAAATAAGAAAAACAAGCACATATTCATGTTCCCCATCCACCCCGAAGTCCAAAAAACCATGAGTTTTGCAGATCTGATGTCTCCTTGCGGAGATAGCCCATGTTATATCTTGCATTTGTTAGGAAAAACTGCTTTTAGCAAGAAAAGTGCCCTTTGCAGATAGAGCTCAAATTCGAAAAACAAACACATATTCATGTTCCCCCGGCTCACCGAAGTCCAAAAAACCATGAGTTTTGCAGATCTGATGTCTCCTTGCGGAGATAGCCCATGTTATATCTTGCATTTGTTAGGAAAAACTGCTTTTAGCAAGAAAAGTGCCCTTTGCAGATAGAGCTCAAATTCGAAAAACAAACACATATTCATGTTCCCCCGGCTCACCGAAGTCCAAAAAACCATGAGTTTTGCAGATCTGATGTCTCCTTGCGGAGATAGCCCATGTTATATCTTGCATTTGTTAGGAAAAACTGCTTTTAGCAAGAAAAGTGCCCTTTGCAGATAAAAGTGCCCTTTGCAGATAGAGCTCAAATTCGAAAAACAAACACATATTCATGTTCCCCCGGCTCACCGAAGTCCAAAAAACCATGAGTTTTGCAGATCTGATGTCTCCTTGCGGAGATAGCCCATGTTATATCTTGCATTTGTTAGGAAAAACTGCTTTTAGCAAGAAAAGTGCCCTTTGCAGATAGAGCTTAAATAAGAAAAACAAGCACATATTCATGTTCCCCATCCACCCCGAAGACCAAAAAACCATGAGTTTTGCAGATCTGATGTCTCCTTGCGGAGATAGCCCATGTTATATCTTGCATTTGTTAGGAAAAACTGCTTTTAGCAAGAAAAGTGCCCTTTGCAGATAAAAGTGCCCTTTGCAGATAGAGCTCAAATTCGAAAAACAAACACATATTCATGTTCCCCCGGCTCACCGAAGTCCAAAAAACCATGAGTTTTGCAGATCTGATGTCTCCTTGCGGAGATAGCCCATGTTATATCTTGCATTTGTTAGGAAAAACTGCTTTTAGCAAGAAAAGTGCCCTTTGCAGATAGAGCTTAAATAAGAAAAACAAGCACATATTCATGTTCCCCATCCACCCCGAAGACCAAAAAACCATGAGTTTTGCAGATCTGATGTCTCCTTGCGGAGATAGCCCATGTTATATCTTGCATTTGTTAGGAAAAACTGCTTTTAGCAAGAAAAGTGCCCTTTGCAGATAGAGCTCAAATTCGAAAAACAAACACATATTCATGTTCCCCCGGCTCACCGAAGTCCAAAAAACCATGAGTTTTGCAGATCTGATGTCTCCTTGCGGAGATAGCCCATGTTATATCTTGCATTTGTTAGGAAAAACTGCTTTTAGCAAGAAAAGTGCCCTTTGCAGATAGAGCTCAAATTCGAAAAACAAACACATATTCATGTTCCCCCGGCTCACCGAAGTCCAAAAAACCATGAGTTTTGCAGATCTGATGTCTCCTTGCGGAGATAGCCCATGTTATATCTTGCATTTGTTAGGAAAAACTGCTTTTAGCAAGAAAAGTGCCCTTTGCAGATAGAGCTCAAATTCGAAAAACAAACACATATTCATGTTCCCCCGGCTCACCGAAGTCCAAAAAACCATGAGTTTTGCAGATCTGATGTCTCCTTGCGGAGATAGCCCATGTTATATCTTGCATTTGTTAGGAAAAACTGCTTTTAGCAAGAAAAGTGCCCTTTGCAGATAAAAGTGCCCTTTGCAGATAGAGCTCAAATTCGAAAAACAAACACATATTCATGTTCCCCCGGCTCACCGAAGTCCAAAAAACCATGAGTTTTGCAGATCTGATGTCTCCTTGCGGAGATAGCCCATGTTATATCTTGCATTTGTTAGGAAAAACTGCTTTTAGCAAGAAAAGTGCCCTTTGCAGATAGAGCTTAAATAAGAAAAACAAGCACATATTCATGTTCCCCATCCTCCCCGAAGACCAAAAAACCATGAGTTTTGCAGATCTGATGTCTCCTTGCGGAGATAGCCCATGTTATATCTTGCATATGTTAGGAAAAACTGCTTTTAGCAAGAAAAGTGCCCTTTGCAGATAGAGCTCAAATTCGAAAAACAAACACATATTCATGTTCCCCCGGCTCACCGAAGTCCAAAAAACCATGAGTTTTGCAGATCTGATGTCTCCTTGCGGAGATAGCCCATGTTATATCTTGCATTTGTTAGGAAAAACTGCTTTTAGCAAGAAAAGTGCCCTTTGCAGATAGAGCTCAAATTCGAAAAACAAACACATATTCATGTTCCCCCGACTCACCGAAGTCCAAAAAACCATGAGTTTTGCAGATCTGATGTCTCCTTGCGGAGATAGCCCACGTTATATCTTGCATTTGTTAGGAAAAACTGCTTTTAGCAAGAAAAGTGCCCTTTGCAGATAGAGCTCAAATTCGAAAAACAAACACATATTCATGTTCCCCCACCTCCCCGAAGAACAAAAAACCATGAGTTTTGCAGATCTGATGTCTCCTTGCGGAGATAGCCCATGTTATATCTTGCATTTGTTAGGAAAAACTGCTTTTAGCAAGAAAAGTGCCCTTTGCAGATAGAGCTTAAATAAGAAAAACAAGCACATATTCATGTTCCCCATCCTCCCCGAAGACCAAAAAACCATGAGTTTTGCAGTTCTGATGTCTCCTTGCGGAGATAGCCCATGTTATATCTTGCATTTGTTAGGAAAAACTGCTTTTAGCAAGAAAAGTGCCCTTTGCAGATAGAGCTCAAATTCGAAAAACAAACACATATTCATGTTCCCCCGGCTCACCGAAGTCCAAAAAACCATGAGTTTTGCAGATCTGATGTCTCCTTGCGGAGATAGCCCATGTTATATCTTGCATTTGTTAGGAAAAACTGCTTTTAGCAAGAAAAGTGCCCTTTGCAGATAGAGCTCAAATTCGAAAAACAAACACATATTCATGTTCCCCCGGCTCACCGAAGTCCAAAAAACCATGAGTTTTGCAGATCTGATGTCTCCTTGCGGAGATAGCCCATGTTATATCTTGCATTTGTTAGGAAAAACTGCTTTTAGCAAGAAAAGTGCCCTTTGCAGATAGAGCTCAAATTCGAAAAACAAACACATATTCATGTTCCCCCGGCTCACCGAAGTCCAAAAAACCATGAGTTTTGCAGATCTGATGTCTCCTTGCGGAGATAGCCCATGTTATATCTTGCATTTGTTAGGAAAAACTGCTTTTAGCAAGAAAAGTGCCCTTTGCAGATAGAGCTTAAATAAGAAAAACAAGCACATATTCATGTTCCCCATCCACCCCGAAGTCCAAAAAACCATGAGTTTTGCAGATCTGATGTCTCCTTGCGGAGATAGCCCATGTTATATCTTGCATTTGTTAGGAAAAACTGCTTTTAGCAAGAAAAGTGCCCTTTGCAGATAGAGCTCAAATTCGAAAAACAAACACATATTCATGTTCCCCCGGCTCACCGAAGTCCAAAAAACCATGAGTTTTGCAGATCTGATGTCTCCTTGCGGAGATAGCCCATGTTATATCTTGCATTTGTTAGGAAAAACTGCTTTTAGCAAGAAAAGTGCCCTTTGCAGATAGAGCTCAAATTCGAAAAACAAACACATATTCATGTTCCCCCGGCTCACCGAAGTCCAAAAAACCATGAGTTTTGCAGATCTGATGTCTCCTTGCGGAGATAGCCCATGTTATATCTTGCATTTGTTAGGAAAAACTGCTTTTAGCAAGAAAAGTGCCCTTTGCAGATAAAAGTGCCCTTTGCAGATAGAGCTCAAATTCGAAAAACAAACACATATTCATGTTCCCCCGGCTCACCGAAGTCCAAAAAACCATGAGTTTTGCAGATCTGATGTCTCCTTGCGGAGATAGCCCATGTTATATCTTGCATTTGTTAGGAAAAACTGCTTTTAGCAAGAAAAGTGCCCTTTGCAGATAGAGCTTAAATAAGAAAAACAAGCACATATTCATGTTCCCCATCCACCCCGAAGACCAAAAAACCATGAGTTTTGCAGATCTGATGTCTCCTTGCGGAGATAGCCCATGTTATATCTTGCATTTGTTAGGAAAAACTGCTTTTAGCAAGAAAAGTGCCCTTTGCAGATAAAAGTGCCCTTTGCAGATAGAGCTCAAATTCGAAAAACAAACACATATTCATGTTCCCCCGGCTCACCGAAGTCCAAAAAACCATGAGTTTTGCAGATCTGATGTCTCCTTGCGGAGATAGCCCATGTTATATCTTGCATTTGTTAGGAAAAACTGCTTTTAGCAAGAAAAGTCCCCTTTGCAGATAGAGCTTAAATAAGAAAAACAAGCACATATTCATGTTCCCCATCCACCCCGAAGACCAAAAAACCATGAGTTTTGCAGATCTGATGTCTCCTTGCGGAGATAGCCCATGTTATATCTTGCATTTGTTAGGAAAAACTGCTTTTAGCAAGAAAAGTGCCCTTTGCAGATAGAGCTCAAATTCGAAAAACAAACACATATTCATGTTCCCCCACCTCCCCGAAGAACAAAAAACCATGAGTTTTGCAGATCTGATGTCTCCTTGCGGAGATAGCCCATGTTATATCTTGCATTTGTTAGGAAAAACTGCTTTTAGCAAGAAAAGTGCCCTTTGCAGATAGAGCTCAAATTCGAAAAACAAACACATATTCATGTTCCCCCACCTCCCCGAAGAACAAAAAACCATGAGTTTTGCAGATCTGATGTCTCCTTGCGGAGATAGCGCATGTTATATCTTGCATTTGTTAGGAAAAACTGCTTTTAGCAAGAAAAGTGCCCTTTGCAGATAGAGCTCAAATTCGAAAAACAAACACATATTCATGTTCCCCCACCTCCCCGAAGAACAAAAAACCATGCGTTTTGCAGATCTGATGTCTCCTTGCGGAGATAGCGCATGTTATATCTTGCATTTGTTAGGAAAAACTGCTTTTAGCAAGAAAAGTGCCCTTTGCAGATAGAGCTCAAATTCGAAAAACAAACACATATTCATGTTCCCCCACCTCCCCGAAGAACAAAAAACCATGCGTTTTGCAGTTCTGATGTCTCCTTGCGGAGATAGCCCATGTTATATCTTGCATTTGTTAGGAAAAACTGTTTGTAGCATGAAAAGTGCCCATTGCTGATAGAGCTCAAATTCGAAAAACAAACACATATTCATGTTCCCCCGGCTCACCGAAGACCAAAAAACCACGAGTTATGCAGATCTGATGTCTCCTTGCGGAGATAGCCCATGTTATATCTTGCATTTGTTAGGAAAAACTGCTTTTAGCAAGAAAAGTGCCCTTTGCAGATAGAGCTCAAATTCGAAAAACAAACACATATTCATGTTCCCCCACCTCCCCGAAGAACAAAAAACCATGAGTTTTGCAGATCTGATGTCTCCTTGCGGAGATAGCCCATGTTATATCTTGCATTTGTTAGGAAAAACTGCTTTTAGCAAGAAAAGTGCCCTTTGCAGATAGAGCTCAAATTCGAAAAACAAACACATATTCATGTTCCCCCACCTCCCCGAAGAACAAAAAACCATGCGTTTTGCAGTTCTGATGTCTCCTTGCGGAGATAGCCCATGTTATATCTTGCATTTGTTAGGAAAAACTGCTTTTAGCAAGAAAAGTGCCCTTTGCAGATAGAGCTCAAATTCGAAAAACAAACACATATTCATGTTCCCCCGGCTCACCGAAGTCCAAAAAACCATGAGTTTTGCAGATCTGATGTCTCCTTGCGGAGATAGCCCATGTTATATCTTGCATTTGTTAGGAAAAACTGCTTTTAGCAAGAAAAGTGCCCTTTGCAGATAGAGCTCAAATTCGAAAAACAAACACATATTCATGTTCCCCCGGCTCACCGAAGTCCAAAAAACCATGAGTTTTGCAGATCTGATGTCTCCTTGCGGAGATAGCCCATGTTATATCTTGCATTTGTTAGGAAAAACTGCTTTTAGCAAGAAAAGTGCCCTTTGCAGATAGAGCTCAAATTCGAAAAACAAACACATATTCATGTTCCCCCGGCTCACCAAAGTCCAAAAAACCATGAGTTTTGCAGATCTGATGTCTCCTTGCGGAGATAGCCCATGTTATATCTTGCATTTGTTAGGAAAAACTGCTTTTAGCAAGAAAAGTGCCCTTTGCAGATAAAAGTGCCCTTTGCAGATAGAGCTCAAATTCGAAAAACAAACACATATTCATGTTCCCCCGGCTCACCGAAGTCCAAAAAACCATGAGTTTTGCAGATCTGATGTCTCCTTGCGGAGATAGCCCATGTTATATCTTGCATTTGTTAGGAAAAACTGCTTTTAGCAAGAAAAGTGCCCTTTGCAGATAGAGCTTAAATAAGAAAAACAAGCACATATTCATGTTCCCCATCCTCCCCGAAGACCAAAAAACCATGAGTTTTGCTGATCTGATGTCTCCTTGCGGAGATAGCCCATGTTATATCTTGCATATGTTAGGAAAAACTGCTTTTAGCAAGAAAAGTGCCCTTTGCAGATAGAGCTCAAATTCGAAAAACAAACACATATTCATGTTCCCCCGGCTCACCGAAGTCCAAAAAACCATGAGTTTTGCAGATCTGATGTCTCCTTGCGGAGATAGCCCATGTTATATCTTGCATTTGTTAGGAAAAACTGCTTTTAGCAAGAAAAGTGCCCTTTGCAGATAGAGCTCAAATTCGAAAAACAAACACATATTCATGTTCCCCATCCTCCCCGAAGACCAAAAAACCATGAGTTTTGCAGTTCTGATGTCTCCTTGCGGAGATAGCCCATGTTATATCTTGCATTTGTTAGGAAAAACTGCTTTTAGCAAGAAAAGTGCCCTTTGCAGATAGAGCTCAAATTCGAAAAACAAACACATATTCATGTTCCCCCGGCTCACCGAAGTCCAAAAAACCATGAGTTTTGCAGATCTGATGTCTCCTTGCGGAGATAGCCCATGTTATATCTTGCATTTGTTAGGAAAAACTGCTTTTAGCAAGAAAAGTGCCCTTTGCAGATAGAGCTCAAATTCGAAAAACAAACACATATTCATGTTCCCCCGGCTCACCGAAGTCCAAAAAACCATGAGTTTTGCAGATCTGATGTCTCCTTGCGGAGATAGCCCATGTTATATCTTGCATTTGTTAGGAAAAACTGTTTGTAGCATGAAAAGTGCCCATTGCTGATAGAGCTCAAATTCGAAAAACAAACACATATTCATGTTCCCCCGGCTCACCGAAGACCAAAAAACCACGAGTTATGCAGATCTGATGTCTCCTTGCGGAGATAGCCCATGTTATATCTTGCATTTGTTAGGAAAAACTGCTTTTAGCAAGAAAAGTGCCCTTTGCAGATAGAGCTCAAATTCGAAAAACAAACACATATTCATGTTCCCCCACCTCCCCGAAGAACAAAAAACCATGAGTTTTGCAGATCTGATGTCTCCTTGCGGAGATAGCCCATGTTATATCTTGCATTTGTTAGGAAAAACTGCTTTTAGCAAGAAAAGTGCCCTTTGCAGATAGAGCTTAAATAAGAAAAACAAGCACATATTCATGTTCCCCATCCTCCCCGAAGACCAAAAAACCATGAGTTTTGCAGTTCTGATGTCTCCTTGCGGAGATAGCCCATGTTATATCTTGCATTTGTTAGGAAAAACTGCTTTTAGCAAGAAAAGTGCCCTTTGCAGATAGAGCTCAAATTCGAAAAACAAACACATATTCATGTTCCCCCACCTCCCCGAAGAACAAAAAACCATGAGTTTTGCAGATCTGATGTCTCCTTGCGGAGATAGCCCATGTTATATCTTGCATTTGTTAGGAAAAACTGCTTTTAGCAAGAAAAGTGCCCTTTGCAGATAGAGCTTAAATAAGAAAAACAAGCACATATTCATGTTCCCCATCCTCCCCGAAGACCAAAAAACCATGAGTTTTGCAGTTCTGATGTCTCCTTGCGGAGATAGCCCATGTTATATCTTGCATTTGTTAGGAAAAACTGCTTTTAGCAAGAAAAGTGCCCTTTGCAGATAGAGCTCAAATTCGAAAAACAAACACATATTCATGTTCCCCCGGCTCACCGAAGTCCAAAAAACCATGAGTTTTGCAGATCTGATGTCTCCTTGCGGAGATAGCCCATGTTATATCTTGCATTTGTTAGGAAAAACTGCTTTTAGCAAGAAAAGTGCCCTTTGCAGATAGAGCTCAAATTCGAAAAACAAACACATATTCATGTTCCCCCGGCTCACCGAAGTCCAAAAAACCATGAGTTTTGCAGATCTGATGTCTCCTTGCGGAGATAGCCCATGTTATATCTTGCATTTGTTAGGAAAAACTGTTTGTAGCATGAAAAGTGCCCATTGCTGATAGAGCTCAAATTCGAAAAACAAACACATATTCATGTTCCCCCGGCTCACCGAAGACCAAAAAACCACGAGTTATGCAGATCTGATGTCTCCTTGCGGAGATAGCCCATGTTATATCTTGCATTTGTTAGGAAAAACTGCTTTTAGCAAGAAAAGTGCCCTTTGCAGATAGAGCTTAAATAAGAAAAACAAGCACATATTCATGTTCCCCATCCTCCCCGAAGACCAAAAAACCATGAGTTTTGCAGTTCTGATGTCTCCTTGCGGAGATAGCCCATGTTATATCTTGCATTTGTTAGGAAAAACTGCTTTTAGCAAGAAAAGTGCCCTTTGCAGATAGAGCTCAAATTCGAAAAACAAACACATATTCATGTTCCCCCACCTCCCCGAAGAACAAAAAACCATGAGTTTTGCAGATCTGATGTCTCCTTGCGGAGATAGCCCATGTTATATCTTGCATTTGTTAGGAAAAACTGCTTTTAGCAAGAAAAGTGCCCTTTGCAGATAGAGCTTAAATAAGAAAAACAAGCACATATTCATGTTCCCCATCCTCCCCGAAGACCAAAAAACCATGAGTTTTGCAGTTCTGATGTCTCCTTGCGGAGATAGCCCATGTTATATCTTGCATTTGTTAGGAAAAACTGCTTTTAGCAAGAAAAGTGCCCTTTGCAGATAGAGCTCAAATTCGAAAAACAAACACATATTCATGTTCCCCCGGCTCACCGAAGTCCAAAAAACCATGAGTTTTGCAGATCTGATGTCTCCTTGCGGAGATAGCCCATGTTATATCTTGCATTTGTTAGGAAAAACTGCTTTTAGCAAGAAAAGTGCCCTTTGCAGATAGAGCTCAAATTCGAAAAACAAACACATATTCATGTTCCCCCGGCTCACCGAAGTCCAAAAAACCATGAGTTTTGCAGATCTGATGTCTCCTTGCGGAGATAGCCCATGTTATATCTTGCATTTGTTAGGAAAAACTGCTTTTAGCAAGAAAAGTGCCCTTTGCAGATAGAGCTCAAATTCGAAAAACAAACACATATTCATGTTCCCCCGGCTCACCGAAGTCCAAAAAACCATGAGTTTTGCAGATCTGATGTCTCCTTGCGGAGATAGCCCATGTTATATCTTGCATTTGTTAGGAAAAACTGCTTTTAGCAAGAAAAGTGCCCTTTGCAGATAGAGCTTAAATAAGAAAAACAAGCACATATTCATGTTCCCCATCCACCCCGAAGACCAAAAAACCATGAGTTTTGCAGATCTGATGTCTCCTTGCGGAGATAGCCCATGTTATATCTTGCATTTGTTAGGAAAAACTGTTTGTAGCATGAAAAGTGCCCATTGCTGATAGAGCTCAAATTCGAAAAACAAACACATATTCATGTTCCCCCGGCTCACCGAAGACCAAAAAACCACGAGTTATGCAGATCTGATGTCTCCTTGCGGAGATAGCCCATGTTATATCTTGCATTTGTTAGGAAAAACTGCTTTTAGCAAGAAAAGTGCCCTTTGCAGATAGAGCTCAAATTCGAAAAACAAACACATATTCATGTTCCCCCACCTCCCCGAAGAACAAAAAACCATGAGTTTTGCAGATCTGATGTCTCCTTGCGGAGATAGCCCATGTTATATCTTGCATTTGTTAGGAAAAACTGCTTTTAGCAAGAAAAGTGCCCTTTGCAGATAGAGCTCAAATTCGAAAAACAAACACATATTCATGTTCCCCCACCTCCCCGAAGAACAAAAAACCATGCGTTTTGCAGTTCTGATGTCTCCTTGCGGAGATAGCCCATGTTATATCTTGCATTTGTTAGGAAAAACTGCTTTTAGCAAGAAAAGTGCCCTTTGCAGATAGAGCTCAAATTCGAAAAACAAACACATATTCATGTTCCCCCGGCTCACCGAAGTCCAAAAAACCATGAGTTTTGCAGATCTGATGTCTCCTTGCGGAGATAGACCATGTTATATCTTGCATTTGTTAGGAAAAACTGCTTTTAGCAAGAAAAGTGCCCTTTGCAGATAGAGCTCAAATTCGAAAAACAAACACATATTCATGTTCCCCCGGCTCACCGAAGTCCAAAAAACCATGAGTTTTGCAGATCTGATGTCTCCTTGCGGAGATAGCCCATGTTATATCTTGCATTTGTTAGGAAAAACTGCTTTTAGCAAGAAAAGTGCCCTTTGCAGATAGAGCTCAAATTCGAAAAACAAACACATATTCATGTTCCCCCGGCTCACCGAAGTCCAAAAAACCATGAGTTTTGCAGATCTGATGTCTCCTTGCGGAGATAGCCCATGTTATATCTTGCATTTGTTAGGAAAAACTGCTTTTAGCAAGAAAAGTGCCCTTTGCAGATAAAAGTGCCCTTTGCAGATAGAGCTCAAATTCGAAAAACAAACACATATTCATGTTCCCCCGGCTCACCGAAGTCCAAAAAACCATGAGTTTTGCAGATCTGATGTCTCCTTGCGGAGATAGCCCATGTTATATCTTGCATTTGTTAGGAAAAACTGCTTTTAGCAAGAAAAGTGCCCTTTGCAGATAGAGCTTAAATAAGAAAAACAAGCACATATTCATGTTCCCCATCCTCCCCGAAGACCAAAAAACCATGAGTTTTGCAGATCTGATGTCTCCTTGCGGAGATAGCCCATGTTATATCTTGCATATGTTAGGAAAAACTGCTTTTAGCAAGAAAAGTGCCCTTTGCAGATAGAGCTCAAATTCGAAAAACAAACACATATTCATGTTCCCCCGGCTCACCGAAGTCCAAAAAACCATGAGTTTTGCAGATCTGATGTCTCCTTGCGGAGATAGCCCATGTTATATCTTGCATTTGTTAGGAAAAACTGCTTTTAGCAAGAAAAGTGCCCTTTGAAGATAGAGCTCAAATTCGAAAAACAAACACATATTCATGTTCCCCCGGCTCACCGAAGTCCAAAAAACCATGAGTTTTGCAGATCTGATGTCTCCTTGCGGAGATAGCCCATGTTATATCTTGCATTTGTTAGGAAAAACTGCTTTTAGCAAGAAAAGTGCCCTTTGCAGATAGAGCTCAAATTCGAAAAACAAACACATATTCATGTTCCCCCACCTCCCCGAAGAACAAAAAACCATGAGTTTTGCAGATCTGATGTCTCCTTGCGGAGATAGCCCATGTTATATCTTGCATTTGTTAGGAAAAACTGCTTTTAGCAAGAAAAGTGCCCTTTGCAGATAGAGCTTAAATAAGAAAAACAAGCACATATTCATGTTCCCCATCCTCCCCGAAGACCAAAAAACCATGAGTTTTGCAGTTCTGATGTCTCCTTGCGGAGATAGCCCATGTTATATCTTGCATTTGTTAGGAAAAACTGCTTTTAGCAAGAAAAGTGCCCTTTGCAGATAGAGCTCAAATTCGAAAAACAAACACATATTCATGTTCCCCCGGCTCACCGAAGTCCAAAAAACCATGAGTTTTGCAGATCTGATGTCTCCTTGCGGAGATAGCCCATGTTATATCTTGCATTTGTTAGGAAAAACTGCTTTTAGCAAGAAAAGTGCCCTTTGCAGATAGAGCTCAAATTCGAAAAACAAACACATATTCATGTTCCCCCGGCTCACCGAAGTCCAAAAAACCATGAGTTTTGCAGATCTGATGTCTCCTTGCGGAGATAGCCCATGTTATATCTTGCATTTGTTAGGAAAAACTGCTTTTAGCAAGAAAAGTGCCCTTTGCAGATAGAGCTCAAATTCGAAAAACAAACACATATTCATGTTCCCCCGGCTCACCGAAGTCCAAAAAACCATGAGTTTTGCAGATCTGATGTCTCCTTGCGGAGATAGCCCATGTTATATCTTGCATTTGTTAGGAAAAACTGCTTTTAGCAAGAAAAGTGCCCTTTGCAGATAGAGCTTAAATAAGAAAAACAAGCACATATTCATGTTCCCCATCCACCCCGAAGACCAAAAAACCATGAGTTTTGCAGATCTGATGTCTCCTTGCGGAGATAGCCCATGTTATATCTTGCATTTGTTAGGAAAAACTGCTTTTAGCAAGAAAAGTGCCCTTTGCAGATAGAGCTCAAATTCGAAAAACAAACACATATTCATGTTCCCCCGGCTCACCGAAGTCCAAAAAACCATGAGTTTTGCAGATCTGATGTCTCCTTGCGGAGATAGCCCATGTTATATCTTGCATTTGTTAGGAAAAACTGCTTTTAGCAAGAAAAGTGCCCTTTGCAGATAGAGCTCAAATTCGAAAAACAAACACATATTCATGTTCCCCCGGCTCACCGAAGTCCAAAAAACCATGAGTTTTGCAGATCTGATGTCTCCTTGCGGAGATAGCCCATGTTATATCTTGCATTTGTTAGGAAAAACTGCTTTTAGCAAGAAAAGTGCCCTTTGCAGATAGAGCTCAAATTCGAAAAACAAACACATATTCATGTTCCCCCGGCTCACCGAAGTCCAAAAAACCATGAGTTTTGCAGATCTGATGTCTCCTTGCGGAGATAGCCCATGTTATATCTTGCATTTGTTAGGAAAAACTGCTTTTAGCAAGAAAAGTGCCCTTTGCAGATAAAAGTGCCCTTTGCAGATAGAGCTCAAATTCGAAAAACAAACACATATTCATGTTCCCCCGGCTCACCGAAGTCCAAAAAACCATGAGTTTTGCAGATCTGATGTCTCCTTGCGGAGATAGCCCATGTTATATCTTGCATTTGTTAGGAAAAACTGCTTTTAGCAAGAAAAGTGCCCTTTGAAGATAGAGCTCAAATTCGAAAAACAAACACATATTCATGTTCCCCCGGCTCACCGAAGTCCAAAAAACCATGAGTTTTGCAGATCTGATGTCTCCTTGCGGAGATAGCCCATGTTATATCTTGCATTTGTTAGGAAAAACTGCTTTTAGCAAGAAAAGTGCCCTTTGCAGATAGAGCTCAAATTCGAAAAACAAACACATATTCATGTTCCCCCACCTCCCCGAAGAACAAAAAACCATGAGTTTTGCAGATCTGATGTCTCCTTGCGGAGATAGCCCATGTTATATCTTGCATTTGTTAGGAAAAACTGCTTTTAGCAAGAAAAGTGCCCTTTGCAGATAGAGCTTAAATAAGAAAAACAAGCACATATTCATGTTCCCCATCCTCCCCGAAGACCAAAAAACCATGCGTTTTGCAGTTCTGATGTCTCCTTGCGGAGATAGCCCATGTTATATCTTGCATTTGTTAGGAAAAACTGCTTTTAGCAAGAAAAGTGCCCTTTGCAGATAGAGCTCAAATTCGAAAAACAAACACATATTCATGTTCCCCCGGCTCACCGAAGTCCAAAAAACCATGAGTTTTGCAGATCTGATGTCTCCTTGCGGAGATAGCCCATGTTATATCTTGCATTTGTTAGGAAAAACTGCTTTTAGCAAGAAAAGTGCCCTTTGCAGATAGAGCTCAAATTGGAAAAACAAGCACATATTCATGTTCCCCCGGCTCACCGAAGTCCAAAAAACCATGAGTTTTGCAGATCTGATGTCTCCTTGCGGAGATAGCCCATGTTATATCTTGCATTTGTTAGGAAAAACTGCTTTTAGCAAGAAAAGTGCCCTTTGCAGATAGAGCTCAAATTCGAAAAACAAACACATATTCATGTTCCCCCGGCTCACCGAAGTCCAAAAAACCATGAGTTTTGCAGATCTGATGTCTCCTTGCGGAGATAGCCCATGTTATATCTTGCATTTGTTAGGAAAAACTGCTTTTAGCAAGAAAAGTGCCCTTTGCAGATAGAGCTCAAATTCGAAAAACAAACACATATTCATGTTCCCCCGGCTCACCGAAGTCCAAAAAACCATGAGTTTTGCAGATCTGATGTCTCCTTGCGGAGATAGCCCATGTTATATCTTGCATTTGTTAGGAAAAACTGCTTTTAGCAAGAAAAGTGCCCTTTGCAGATAGAGCTCAAATTCGAAAAACAAACACATATTCATGTTCCCCCGGCTCACCGAAGTCCAAAAAACCATGAGTTTTGCAGATCTGATGTCTCCTTGCGGAGATAGCCCATGTTATATCTTGCATTTGTTAGGAAAAACTGCTTTTAGCAAGAAAAGTGCCCTTTGCAGATAGAGCTCAAATTCGAAAAACAAACACATATTCATGTTCCCCCGGCTCACCGAAGTCCAAAAAACCATGAGTTTTGCAGATCTGATGTCTCCTTGCGGAGATAGCCCATGTTATATCTTGCATTTGTTAGGAAAAACTGCTTTTAGCAAGAAAAGTGCCCTTTGCAGATAGAGCTCAAATTCGAAAAACAAACACATATTCATGTTCCCCCGGCTCACCGAAGTCCAAAAAACCATGAGTTTTGCAGATCTGATGTCTCCTTGCGGAGATAGCCCATGTTATATCTTGCATTTGTTAGGAAAAACTGCTTTTAGCAAGAAAAGTGCCCTTTGCAGATAGAGCTCAAATTCGAAAAACAAACACATATTCATGTTCCCCCGGCTCACCGAAGTCCAAAAAACCATGAGTTTTGCAGATCTGATGTCTCCTTGCGGAGATAGCCCATGTTATATCTTGCATTTGTTAGGAAAAACTGCTTTTAGCAAGAAAAGTGCCCTTTGCAGATAGAGCTCAAATTCGAAAAACAAACACATATTCATGTTCCCCCGGCTCACCGAAGTCCAAAAAACCATGAGTTTTGCAGATCTGATGTCTCCTTGCGGAGATAGCCCATGTTATATCTTGCATTTGTTAGGAAAAACTGCTTTTAGCAAGAAAAGTGCCCTTTGCAGATAGAGCTCAAATTCGAAAAACAAACACATATTCATGTTCCCCCGGCTCACCGAAGTCCAAAAAACCATGAGTTTTGCAGATCTGATGTCTCCTTGCGGAGATAGCCCATGTTATATCTTCCATTTGTTAGGAAAAACTGCTTTTAGCAAGAAAAGTGCCCTTTGCAGATAGAGCTCAAATTCGAAAAACAAACACATATTCATGTTCCCCCGGCTCACCGAAGTCCAAAAAACCATGAGTTTTGCAGATCTGATGTCTCCTTGCGGAGATAGCCCATGTTATATCTTGCATTTGTTAGGAAAAACTGCTTTTAGCAAGAAAAGTGCCCTTTGCAGATAGAGCTCAAACTCGAAAAACAAACACATATTCATGTTCCCCCGGCTCACCGAAGTCCAAAAAACCATGAGTTTTGCAGATCTGATGTCTCCTTGCGGAGATAGCCCATGTTATATCTTGCATTTGTTAGGAAAAACTGCTTTTAGCAAGAAAAGTGCCCTTTGCAGATAGAGCTCAAATTCGAAAAACAAACACATATTCATGTTCCCCCGGCTCACCGAAGTCCAAAAAACCATGAGTTTTGCAGATCTGATGTCTCCTTGCGGAGATAGCCCATGTTATATCTTGCATTTGTTAGGAAAAACTGCTTTTAGCAAGAAAAGTGCCCTTTGCAGATAGAGCTCAAATTCGAAAAACAAACACATATTCATGTTCCCCCGGCTCACCGAAGTCCAAAAAACCATGAGTTTTGCAGATCTGATGTCTCCTTGCGGAGATAGCCCATGTTATATCTTGCATTTGTTAGGAAAAACTGCTTTTAGCAAGAAAAGTGCCCTTTGCAGATAGAGCTCAAATTCGAAAAACAAACACATATTCATGTTCCCCCGGCTCACCGAAGTCCAAAAAACCATGAGTTTTGCAGATCTGATGTCTCCTTGCGGAGATAGCCCATGTTATATCTTGCATTTGTTAGGAAAAACTGCTTTTAGCAAGAAAAGTGCCCTTTGCAGATAGAGCTCAAATTCGAAAAACAAACACATATTCATGTTCCCCCGGCTCACCGAAGACCAAAAAACCACGAGTTATGCAGATCTGATGTCTCCTTGCGGAGATAGCCCATGTTATATCTTGCATTTGTTAGGAAAAACTGCTTTTAGCAAGAAAAGTGCCCTTTGCAGATAGAGCTCAAATTCGAAAAACAAACACATATTCATGTTCCCCCACCTCCCCGAAGAACAAAAAACCATGAGTTTTGCAGATCTGATGTCTCCTTGCGGAGATAGCCCATGTTATATCTTGCATTTGTTAGGAAAAACTGCTTTTAGCAAGAAAAGTGCCCTTTGCAGATAGAGCTCAAATTCGAAAAACAAACACATATTCATGTTCCCCCACCTCCCCGAAGAACAAAAAACCATGCGTTTTGCAGTTCTGATGTCTCCTTGCGGAGATAGCCCATGTTATATCTTGCATTTGTTAGGAAAAACTGCTTTTAGCAAGAAAAGTGCCCTTTGCAGATAGAGCTCAAATTCGAAAAACAAACACATATTCATGTTCCCCCGGCTCACCGAAGTCCAAAAAACCATGAGTTTTGCAGATCTGATGTCTCCTTGCGGAGATAGCCCATGTTATATCTTGCATTTGTTAGGAAAAACTGCTTTTAGCAAGAAAAGTGCCCTTTGCAGATAGAGCTCAAATTCGAAAAACAAACACATATTCATGTTCCCCCGGCTCACCGAAGTCCAAAAAACCATGAGTTTTGCAGATCTGATGTCTCCTTGCGGAGATAGCCCATGTTATATCTTGCATTTGTTAGGAAAAACTGCTTTTAGCAAGAAAAGTGCCCTTTGCAGATAGAGCTCAAATTCGAAAAACAAACACATATTCATGTTCCCCCGGCTCACCGAAGTCCAAAAAACCATGAGTTTTGCAGATCTGATGTCTCCTTGCGGAGATAGCCCATGTTATATCTTGCATTTGTTAGGAAAAACTGCTTTTAGCAAGAAAAGTGCCCTTTGCAGATAAAAGTGCCCTTTGCAGATAGAGCTCAAATTCGAAAAACAAACACATATTCATGTTCCCCCGGCTCACCGAAGTCCAAAAAACCATGAGTTTTGCAGATCTGATGTCTCCTTGCGGAGATAGCCCATGTTATATCTTGCATTTGTTAGGAAAAACTGCTTTTAGCAAGAAAAGTGCCCTTTGCAGATAGAGCTTAAATAAGAAAAACAAGCACATATTCATGTTCCCCATCCTCCCCGAAGACCAAAAAACCATGAGTTTTGCAGATCTGATGTCTCCTTGCGGAGATAGCCCATGTTATATCTTGCATATGTTAGGAAAAACTGCTTTTAGCAAGAAAAGTGCCCTTTGCAGATAGAGCTCAAATTCGAAAAACAAACACATATTCATGTTCCCCCGGCTCACCGAAGTCCAAAAAACCATGAGTTTTGCAGATCTGATGTCTCCTTGCGGAGATAGCCCATGTTATATCTTGCATTTGTTAGGAAAAACTGCTTTTAGCAAGAAAAGTGCCCTTTGCAGATAGAGCTCAAATTCGAAAAACAAACACATATTCATGTTCCCCCGACTCACCGAAGTCCAAAAAACCATGAGTTTTGCAGATCTGATGTCTCCTTGCGGAGATAGCCCATGTTATATCTTGCATTTGTTAGGAAAAACTGCTTTTAGCAAGAAAAGTGCCCTTTGCAGATAGAGCTCAAATTCGAAAAACAAACACATATTCATGTTCCCCCACCTCCCCGAAGAACAAAAAACCATGAGTTTTGCAGATCTGATGTCTCCTTGCGGAGATAGCCCATGTTATATCTTGCATTTGTTAGGAAAAACTGCTTTTAGCAAGAAAAGTGCCCTTTGCAGATAGAGCTTAAATAAGAAAAACAAGCACATATTCATGTTCCCCATCCTCCCCGAAGACCAAAAAACCATGAGTTTTGCAGTTCTGATGTCTCCTTGCGGAGATAGCCCATGTTATATCTTGCATTTGTTAGGAAAAACTGCTTTTAGCAAGAAAAGTGCCCTTTGCAGATAGAGCTCAAATTCGAAAAACAAACACATATTCATGTTCCCCCGGCTCACCGAAGTCCAAAAAACCATGAGTTTTGCAGATCTGATGTCTCCTTGCGGAGATAGCCCATGTTATATCTTGCATTTGTTAGGAAAAACTGCTTTTAGCAAGAAAAGTGCCCTTTGCAGATAGAGCTCAAATTCGAAAAACAAACACATATTCATGTTCCCCCGGCTCACCAAAGTCCAAAAAACCATGAGTTTTGCAGATCTGATGTCTCCTTGCGGAGATAGCCCATGTTATATCTTGCATTTGTTAGGAAAAACTGCTTTTAGCAAGAAAAGTGCCCTTTGCAGATAGAGCTCAAATTCGAAAAACAAACACATATTCATGTTCCCCCGGCTCACCGAAGTCCAAAAAACCATGAGTTTTGCAGATCTGATGTCTCCTTGCGGAGATAGCCCATGTTATATCTTGCATTTGTTAGGAAAAACTGCTTTTAGCAAGAAAAGTGCCCTTTGCAGATAGAGCTTAAATAAGAAAAACAAGCACATATTCATGTTCCCCATCCACCCCGAAGTCCAAAAAACCATGAGTTTTGCAGATCTGATGTCTCCTTGCGGAGATAGCCCATGTTATATCTTGCATTTGTTAGGAAAAACTGCTTTTAGCAAGAAAAGTGCCCTTTGCAGATAGAGCTCAAATTCGAAAAACAAACACATATTCATGTTCCCCCGGCTCACCGAAGTCCAAAAAACCATGAGTTTTGCAGATCTGATGTCTCCTTGCGGAGATAGCCCATGTTATATCTTGCATTTGTTAGGAAAAACTGCTTTTAGCAAGAAAAGTGCCCTTTGCAGATAGAGCTCAAATTCGAAAAACAAACACATATTCATGTTCCCCCGGCTCACCGAAGTCCAAAAAACCATGAGTTTTGCAGATCTGATGTCTCCTTGCGGAGATAGCCCATGTTATATCTTGCATTTGTTAGGAAAAACTGCTTTTAGCAAGAAAAGTGCCCTTTGCAGATAAAAGTGCCCTTTGCAGATAGAGCTCAAATTCGAAAAACAAACACATATTCATGTTCCCCCGGCTCACCGAAGTCCAAAAAACCATGAGTTTTGCAGATCTGATGTCTCCTTGCGGAGATAGCCCATGTTATATCTTGCATTTGTTAGGAAAAACTGCTTTTAGCAAGAAAAGTGCCCTTTGCAGATAGAGCTTAAATAAGAAAAACAAGCACATATTCATGTTCCCCATCCACCCCGAAGACCAAAAAACCATGAGTTTTGCAGATCTGATGTCTCCTTGCGGAGATAGCCCATGTTATATCTTGCATTTGTTAGGAAAAACTGCTTTTAGCAAGAAAAGTGCCCTTTGCAGATAAAAGTGCCCTTTGCAGATAGAGCTCAAATTCGAAAAACAAACACATATTCATGTTCCCCCGGCTCACCGAAGTCCAAAAAACCATGAGTTTTGCAGATCTGATGTCTCCTTGCGGAGATAGCCCATGTTATATCTTGCATTTGTTAGGAAAAACTGCTTTTAGCAAGAAAAGTGCCCTTTGCAGATAGAGCTTAAATAAGAAAAACAAGCACATATTCATGTTCCCCATCCACCCCGAAGACCAAAAAACCATGAGTTTTGCAGATCTGATGTCTCCTTGCGGAGATAGCCCATGTTATATCTTGCATTTGTTAGGAAAAACTGCTTTTAGCAAGAAAAGTGCCCTTTGCAGATAGAGCTCAAATTCGAAAAACAAACACATATTCATGTTCCCCCGGCTCACCGAAGTCCAAAAAACCATGAGTTTTGCAGATCTGATGTCTCCTTGCGGAGATAGCCCATGTTATATCTTGCATTTGTTAGGAAAAACTGCTTTTAGCAAGAAAAGTGCCCTTTGCAGATAGAGCTCAAATTCGAAAAACAAACACATATTCATGTTCCCCCGGCTCACCGAAGTCCAAAAAACCATGAGTTTTGCAGATCTGATGTCTCCTTGCGGAGATAGCCCATGTTATATCTTGCATTTGTTAGGAAAAACTGCTTTTAGCAAGAAAAGTGCCCTTTGCAGATAGAGCTCAAATTCGAAAAACAAACACATATTCATGTTCCCCCGGCTCACCGAAGTCCAAAAAACCATGAGTTTTGCAGATCTGATGTCTCCTTGCGGAGATAGCCCATGTTATATCTTGCATTTGTTAGGAAAAACTGCTTTTAGCAAGAAAAGTGCCCTTTGCAGATAAAAGTGCCCTTTGCAGATAGAGCTCAAATTCGAAAAACAAACACATATTCATGTTCCCCCGGCTCACCGAAGTCCAAAAAACCATGAGTTTTGCAGATCTGATGTCTCCTTGCGGAGATAGCCCATGTTATATCTTGCATTTGTTAGGAAAAACTGCTTTTAGCAAGAAAAGTGCCCTTTGCAGATAGAGCTTAAATAAGAAAAACAAGCACATATTCATGTTCCCCATCCTCCCCGAAGACCAAAAAACCATGAGTTTTGCAGATCTGATGTCTCCTTGCGGAGATAGCCCATGTTATATCTTGCATATGTTAGGAAAAACTGCTTTTAGCAAGAAAAGTGCCCTTTGCAGATAGAGCTCAAATTCGAAAAACAAACACATATTCATGTTCCCCCGGCTCACCGAAGTCCAAAAAACCATGAGTTTTGCAGATCTGATGTCTCCTTGCGGAGATAGCCCATGTTATATCTTGCATTTGTTAGGAAAAACTGCTTTTAGCAAGAAAAGTGCCCTTTGCAGATAGAGCTCAAATTCGAAAAACAAACACATATTCATGTTCCCCCGACTCACCGAAGTCCAAAAAACCATGAGTTTTGCAGATCTGATGTCTCCTTGCGGAGATAGCCCACGTTATATCTTGCATTTGTTAGGAAAAACTGCTTTTAGCAAGAAAAGTGCCCTTTGCAGATAGAGCTCAAATTCGAAAAACAAACACATATTCATGTTCCCCCACCTCCCCGAAGAACAAAAAACCATGAGTTTTGCAGATCTGATGTCTCCTTGCGGAGATAGCCCATGTTATATCTTGCATTTGTTAGGAAAAACTGCTTTTAGCAAGAAAAGTGCCCTTTGCAGATAGAGCTTAAATAAGAAAAACAAGCACATATTCATGTTCCCCATCCTCCCCGAAGACCAAAAAACCATGAGTTTTGCAGTTCTGATGTCTCCTTGCGGAGATAGCCCATGTTATATCTTGCATTTGTTAGGAAAAACTGCTTTTAGCAAGAAAAGTGCCCTTTGCAGATAGAGCTCAAATTCGAAAAACAAACACATATTCATGTTCCCCCGGCTCACCGAAGTCCAAAAAACCATGAGTTTTGCAGATCTGATGTCTCCTTGCGGAGATAGCCCATGTTATATCTTGCATTTGTTAGGAAAAACTGCTTTTAGCAAGAAAAGTGCCCTTTGCAGATAGAGCTCAAATTCGAAAAACAAACACATATTCATGTTCCCCCGGCTCACCGAAGTCCAAAAAACCATGAGTTTTGCAGATCTGATGTCTCCTTGCGGAGATAGCCCATGTTATATCTTGCATTTGTTAGGAAAAACTGCTTTTAGCAAGAAAAGTGCCCTTTGCAGATAGAGCTCAAATTCGAAAAACAAACACATATTCATGTTCCCCCGGCTCACCGAAGTCCAAAAAACCATGAGTTTTGCAGATCTGATGTCTCCTTGCGGAGATAGCCCATGTTATATCTTGCATTTGTTAGGAAAAACTGCTTTTAGCAAGAAAAGTGCCCTTTGCAGATAGAGCTTAAATAAGAAAAACAAGCACATATTCATGTTCCCCATCCACCCCGAAGTCCAAAAAACCATGAGTTTTGCAGATCTGATGTCTCCTTGCGGAGATAGCCCATGTTATATCTTGCATTTGTTAGGAAAAACTGCTTTTAGCAAGAAAAGTGCCCTTTGCAGATAGAGCTCAAATTCGAAAAACAAACACATATTCATGTTCCCCCGGCTCACCGAAGTCCAAAAAACCATGAGTTTTGCAGATCTGATGTCTCCTTGCGGAGATAGCCCATGTTATATCTTGCATTTGTTAGGAAAAACTGCTTTTAGCAAGAAAAGTGCCCTTTGCAGATAGAGCTCAAATTCGAAAAACAAACACATATTCATGTTCCCCCGGCTCACCGAAGTCCAAAAAACCATGAGTTTTGCAGATCTGATGTCTCCTTGCGGAGATAGCCCATGTTATATCTTGCATTTGTTAGGAAAAACTGCTTTTAGCAAGAAAAGTGCCCTTTGCAGATAAAAGTGCCCTTTGCAGATAGAGCTCAAATTCGAAAAACAAACACATATTCATGTTCCCCCGGCTCACCGAAGTCCAAAAAACCATGAGTTTTGCAGATCTGATGTCTCCTTGCGGAGATAGCCCATGTTATATCTTGCATTTGTTAGGAAAAACTGCTTTTAGCAAGAAAAGTGCCCTTTGCAGATAGAGCTTAAATAAGAAAAACAAGCACATATTCATGTTCCCCATCCACCCCGAAGACCAAAAAACCATGAGTTTTGCAGATCTGATGTCTCCTTGCGGAGATAGCCCATGTTATATCTTGCATTTGTTAGGAAAAACTGCTTTTAGCAAGAAAAGTGCCCTTTGCAGATAAAAGTGCCCTTTGCAGATAGAGCTCAAATTCGAAAAACAAACACATATTCATGTTCCCCCGGCTCACCGAAGTCCAAAAAACCATGAGTTTTGCAGATCTGATGTCTCCTTGCGGAGATAGCCCATGTTATATCTTGCATTTGTTAGGAAAAACTGCTTTTAGCAAGAAAAGTGCCCTTTGCAGATAGAGCTTAAATAAGAAAAACAAGCACATATTCATGTTCCCCATCCACCCCGAAGACCAAAAAACCATGAGTTTTGCAGATCTGATGTCTCCTTGCGGAGATAGCCCATGTTATATCTTGCATTTGTTAGGAAAAACTGCTTTTAGCAAGAAAAGTGCCCTTTGCAGATAGAGCTCAAATTCGAAAAACAAACACATATTCATGTTCCCCCACCTCCCCGAAGAACAAAAAACCATGAGTTTTGCAGATCTGATGTCTCCTTGCGGAGATAGCCCATGTTATATCTTGCATTTGTTAGGAAAAACTGCTTTTAGCAAGAAAAGTGCCCTTTGCAGATAGAGCTCAAATTCGAAAAACAAACACATATTCATGTTCCCCCACCTCCCCGAAGAACAAAAAACCATGAGTTTTGCAGATCTGATGTCTCCTTGCGGAGATAGCGCATGTTATATCTTGCATTTGTTAGGAAAAACTGCTTTTAGCAAGAAAAGTGCCCTTTGCAGATAGAGCTCAAATTCGAAAAACAAACACATATTCATGTTCCCCCACCTCCCCGAAGAACAAAAAACCATGCGTTTTGCAGATCTGATGTCTCCTTGCGGAGATAGCGCATGTTATATCTTGCATTTGTTAGGAAAAACTGCTTTTAGCAAGAAAAGTGCCCTTTGCAGATAGAGCTCAAATTCGAAAAACAAACACATATTCATGTTCCCCCACCTCCCCGAAGAACAAAAAACCATGCGTTTTGCAGTTCTGATGTCTCCTTGCGGAGATAGCCCATGTTATATCTTGCATTTGTTAGGAAAAACTGTTTGTAGCATGAAAAGTGCCCATTGCTGATAGAGCTCAAATTCGAAAAACAAACACATATTCATGTTCCCCCGGATCACCGAAGACCAAAAAACCACGAGTTATGCAGATCTGATGTCTCCTTGCGGAGATAGCCCATGTTATATCTTGCATTTGTTAGGAAAAACTGCTTTTAGCAAGAAAAGTGCCCTTTGCAGATAGAGCTCAAATTCGAAAAACAAACACATATTCATGTTCCCCCACCTCCCCGAAGAACAAAAAACCATGAGTTTTGCAGATCTGATGTCTCCTTGCGGAGATAGCCCATGTTATATCTTGCATTTGTTAGGAAAAACTGCTTTTAGCAAGAAAAGTGCCCTTTGCAGATAGAGCTCAAATTCGAAAAACAAACACATATTCATGTTCCCCCACCTCCCCGAAGAACAAAAAACCATGCGTTTTGCAGTTCTGATGTCTCCTTGCGGAGATAGCCCATGTTATATCTTGCATTTGTTAGGAAAAACTGCTTTTAGCAAGAAAAGTGCCCTTTGCAGATAGAGCTCAAATTCGAAAAACAAACACATATTCATGTTCCCCCGGCTCACCGAAGTCCAAAAAACCATGAGTTTTGCAGATCTGATGTCTCCTTGCGGAGATAGCCCATGTTATATCTTGCATTTGTTAGGAAAAACTGCTTTTAGCAAGAAAAGTGCCCTTTGCAGATAGAGCTCAAATTCGAAAAACAAACACATATTCATGTTCCCCCGGCTCACCGAAGTCCAAAAAACCATGAGTTTTGCAGATCTGATGTCTCCTTGCGGAGATAGCCCATGTTATATCTTGCATTTGTTAGGAAAAACTGCTTTTAGCAAGAAAAGTGCCCTTTGCAGATAGAGCTCAAATTCGAAAAACAAACACATATTCATGTTCCCCCGGCTCACCGAAGTCCAAAAAACCATGAGTTTTGCAGATCTGATGTCTCCTTGCGGAGATAGCCCATGTTATATCTTGCATTTGTTAGGAAAAACTGCTTTTAGCAAGAAAAGTGCCCTTTGCAGATAAAAGTGCCCTTTGCAGATAGAGCTCAAATTCGAAAAACAAACACATATTCATGTTCCCCCGGCTCACCGAAGTCCAAAAAACCATGAGTTTTGCAGATCTGATGTCTCCTTGCGGAGATAGCCCATGTTATATCTTGCATTTGTTAGGAAAAACTGCTTTTAGCAAGAAAAGTGCCCTTTGCAGATAGAGCTTAAATAAGAAAAACAAGCACATATTCATGTTCCCCATCCTCCCCGAAGACCAAAAAACCATGAGTTTTGCAGATCTGATGTCTCCTTGCGGAGATAGCCCATGTTATATCTTGCATATGTTAGGAAAAACTGCTTTTAGCAAGAAAAGTGCCCTTTGCAGATAGAGCTCAAATTCGAAAAACAAACACATATTCATGTTCCCCCGGCTCACCGAAGTCCAAAAAACCATGAGTTTTGCAGATCTGATGTCTCCTTGCGGAGATAGCCCATGTTATATCTTGCATTTGTTAGGAAAAACTGCTTTTAGCAAGAAAAGTGCCCTTTGCAGATAGAGCTCAAATTCGAAAAACAAACACATATTCATGTTCCCCATCCTCCCCGAAGACCAAAAAACCATGAGTTTTGCAGTTCTGATGTCTCCTTGCGGAGATAGCCCATGTTATATCTTGCATTTGTTAGGAAAAACTGCTTTTAGCAAGAAAAGTGCCCTTTGCAGATAGAGCTCAAATTCGAAAAACAAACACATATTCATGTTCCCCCGGCTCACCGAAGTCCAAAAAACCATGAGTTTTGCAGATCTGATGTCTCCTTGCGGAGATAGCCCATGTTATATCTTGCATTTGTTAGGAAAAACTGCTTTTAGCAAGAAAAGTGCCCTTTGCAGATAGAGCTCAAATTCGAAAAACAAACACATATTCATGTTCCCCCGGCTCACCGAAGTCCAAAAAACCATGAGTTTTGCAGATCTGATGTCTCCTTGCGGAGATAGCCCATGTTATATCTTGCATTTGTTAGGAAAAACTGTTTGTAGCATGAAAAGTGCCCATTGCTGATAGAGCTCAAATTCGAAAAACAAACACATATTCATGTTCCCCCGGCTCACCGAAGACCAAAAAACCACGAGTTATGCAGATCTGATGTCTCCTTGCGGAGATAGCCCATGTTATATCTTGCATTTGTTAGGAAAAACTGCTTTTAGCAAGAAAAGTGCCCTTTGCAGATAGAGCTCAAATTCGAAAAACAAACACATATTCATGTTCCCCCACCTCCCCGAAGAACAAAAAACCATGAGTTTTGCAGATCTGATGTCTCCTTGCGGAGATAGCCCATGTTATATCTTGCATTTGTTAGGAAAAACTGCTTTTAGCAAGAAAAGTGCCCTTTGCAGATAGAGCTTAAATAAGAAAAACAAGCACATATTCATGTTCCCCATCCTCCCCGAAGACCAAAAAACCATGAGTTTTGCAGTTCTGATGTCTCCTTGCGGAGATAGCCCATGTTATATCTTGCATTTGTTAGGAAAAACTGCTTTTAGCAAGAAAAGTGCCCTTTGCAGATAGAGCTCAAATTCGAAAAACAAACACATATTCATGTTCCCCCACCTCCCCGAAGAACAAAAAACCATGAGTTTTGCAGATCTGATGTCTCCTTGCGGAGATAGCCCATGTTATATCTTGCATTTGTTAGGAAAAACTGCTTTTAGCAAGAAAAGTGCCCTTTGCAGATAGAGCTTAAATAAGAAAAACAAGCACATATTCATGTTCCCCATCCTCCCCGAAGACCAAAAAACCATGAGTTTTGCAGTTCTGATGTCTCCTTGCGGAGATAGCCCATGTTATATCTTGCATTTGTTAGGAAAAACTGCTTTTAGCAAGAAAAGTGCCCTTTGCAGATAGAGCTCAAATTCGAAAAACAAACACATATTCATGTTCCCCCGGCTCACCGAAGTCCAAAAAACCATGAGTTTTGCAGATCTGATGTCTCCTTGCGGAGATAGCCCATGTTATATCTTGCATTTGTTAGGAAAAACTGCTTTTAGCAAGAAAAGTGCCCTTTGCAGATAGAGCTCAAATTCGAAAAACAAACACATATTCATGTTCCCCCGGCTCACCGAAGTCCAAAAAACCATGAGTTTTGCAGATCTGATGTCTCCTTGCGGAGATAGCCCATGTTATATCTTGCATTTGTTAGGAAAAACTGTTTGTAGCATGAAAAGTGCCCATTGCTGATAGAGCTCAAATTCGAAAAACAAACACATATTCATGTTCCCCCGGCTCACCGAAGACCAAAAAACCACGAGTTATGCAGATCTGATGTCTCCTTGCGGAGATAGCCCATGTTATATCTTGCATTTGTTAGGAAAAACTGCTTTTAGCAAGAAAAGTGCCCTTTGCAGATAGAGCTTAAATAAGAAAAACAAGCACATATTCATGTTCCCCATCCTCCCCGAAGACCAAAAAACCATGAGTTTTGCAGTTCTGATGTCTCCTTGCGGAGATAGCCCATGTTATATCTTGCATTTGTTAGGAAAAACTGCTTTTAGCAAGAAAAGTGCCCTTTGCAGATAGAGCTCAAATTCGAAAAACAAACACATATTCATGTTCCCCCACCTCCCCGAAGAACAAAAAACCATGAGTTTTGCAGATCTGATGTCTCCTTGCGGAGATAGCCCATGTTATATCTTGCATTTGTTAGGAAAAACTGCTTTTAGCAAGAAAAGTGCCCTTTGCAGATAGAGCTTAAATAAGAAAAACAAGCACATATTCATGTTCCCCATCCTCCCCGAAGACCAAAAAACCATGAGTTTTGCAGTTCTGATGTCTCCTTGCGGAGATAGCCCATGTTATATCTTGCATTTGTTAGGAAAAACTGCTTTTAGCAAGAAAAGTGCCCTTTGCAGATAGAGCTCAAATTCGAAAAACAAACACATATTCATGTTCCCCCGGCTCACCGAAGTCCAAAAAACCATGAGTTTTGCAGATCTGATGTCTCCTTGCGGAGATAGCCCATGTTATATCTTGCATTTGTTAGGAAAAACTGCTTTTAGCAAGAAAAGTGCCCTTTGCAGATAGAGCTCAAATTCGAAAAACAAACACATATTCATGTTCCCCCGGCTCACCGAAGTCCAAAAAACCATGAGTTTTGCAGATCTGATGTCTCCTTGCGGAGATAGCCCATGTTATATCTTGCATTTGTTAGGAAAAACTGCTTTTAGCAAGAAAAGTGCCCTTTGCAGATAGAGCTCAAATTCGAAAAACAAACACATATTCATGTTCCCCCGGCTCACCGAAGTCCAAAAAACCATGAGTTTTGCAGATCTGATGTCTCCTTGCGGAGATAGCCCATGTTATATCTTGCATTTGTTAGGAAAAACTGCTTTTAGCAAGAAAAGTGCCCTTTGCAGATAGAGCTTAAATAAGAAAAACAAGCACATATTCATGTTCCCCATCCACCCCGAAGACCAAAAAACCATGAGTTTTGCAGATCTGATGTCTCCTTGCGGAGATAGCCCATGTTATATCTTGCATTTGTTAGGAAAAACTGTTTGTAGCATGAAAAGTGCCCATTGCTGATAGAGCTCAAATTCGAAAAACAAACACATATTCATGTTCCCCCGGCTCACCGAAGACCAAAAAACCACGAGTTATGCAGATCTGATGTCTCCTTGCGGAGATAGCCCATGTTATATCTTGCATTTGTTAGGAAAAACTGCTTTTAGCAAGAAAAGTGCCCTTTGCAGATAGAGCTCAAATTCGAAAAACAAACACATATTCATGTTCCCCCACCTCCCCGAAGAACAAAAAACCATGAGTTTTGCAGATCTGATGTCTCCTTGCGGAGATAGCCCATGTTATATCTTGCATTTGTTAGGAAAAACTGCTTTTAGCAAGAAAAGTGCCCTTTGCAGATAGAGCTCAAATTCGAAAAACAAACACATATTCATGTTCCCCCACCTCCCCGAAGAACAAAAAACCATGCGTTTTGCAGTTCTGATGTCTCCTTGCGGAGATAGCCCATGTTATATCTTGCATTTGTTAGGAAAAACTGCTTTTAGCAAGAAAAGTGCCCTTTGCAGATAGAGCTCAAATTCGAAAAACAAACACATATTCATGTTCCCCCGGCTCACCGAAGTCCAAAAAACCATGAGTTTTGCAGATCTGATGTCTCCTTGCGGAGATAGACCATGTTATATCTTGCATTTGTTAGGAAAAACTGCTTTTAGCAAGAAAAGTGCCCTTTGCAGATAGAGCTCAAATTCGAAAAACAAACACATATTCATGTTCCCCCGGCTCACCGAAGTCCAAAAAACCATGAGTTTTGCAGATCTGATGTCTCCTTGCGGAGATAGCCCATGTTATATCTTGCATTTGTTAGGAAAAACTGCTTTTAGCAAGAAAAGTGCCCTTTGCAGATAGAGCTCAAATTCGAAAAACAAACACATATTCATGTTCCCCCGGCTCACCGAAGTCCAAAAAACCATGAGTTTTGCAGATCTGATGTCTCCTTGCGGAGATAGCCCATGTTATATCTTGCATTTGTTAGGAAAAACTGCTTTTAGCAAGAAAAGTGCCCTTTGCAGATAAAAGTGCCCTTTGCAGATAGAGCTCAAATTCGAAAAACAAACACATATTCATGTTCCCCCGGCTCACCGAAGTCCAAAAAACCATGAGTTTTGCAGATCTGATGTCTCCTTGCGGAGATAGCCCATGTTATATCTTGCATTTGTTAGGAAAAACTGCTTTTAGCAAGAAAAGTGCCCTTTGCAGATAGAGCTTAAATAAGAAAAACAAGCACATATTCATGTTCCCCATCCTCCCCGAAGACCAAAAAACCATGAGTTTTGCAGATCTGATGTCTCCTTGCGGAGATAGCCCATGTTATATCTTGCATATGTTAGGAAAAACTGCTTTTAGCAAGAAAAGTGCCCTTTGCAGATAGAGCTCAAATTCGAAAAACAAACACATATTCATGTTCCCCCGGCTCACCGAAGTCCAAAAAACCATGAGTTTTGCAGATCTGATGTCTCCTTGCGGAGATAGCCCATGTTATATCTTGCATTTGTTAGGAAAAACTGCTTTTAGCAAGAAAAGTGCCCTTTGAAGATAGAGCTCAAATTCGAAAAACAAACACATATTCATGTTCCCCCGGCTCACCGAAGTCCAAAAAACCATGAGTTTTGCAGATCTGATGTCTCCTTGCGGAGATAGCCCATGTTATATCTTGCATTTGTTAGGAAAAACTGCTTTTAGCAAGAAAAGTGCCCTTTGCAGATAGAGCTCAAATTCGAAAAACAAACACATATTCATGTTCCCCCACCTCCCCGAAGAACAAAAAACCATGAGTTTTGCAGATCTGATGTCTCCTTGCGGAGATAGCCCATGTTATATCTTGCATTTGTTAGGAAAAACTGCTTTTAGCAAGAAAAGTGCCCTTTGCAGATAGAGCTTAAATAAGAAAAACAAGCACATATTCATGTTCCCCATCCTCCCCGAAGACCAAAAAACCATGAGTTTTGCAGTTCTGATGTCTCCTTGCGGAGATAGCCCATGTTATATCTTGCATTTGTTAGGAAAAACTGCTTTTAGCAAGAAAAGTGCCCTTTGCAGATAGAGCTCAAATTCGAAAAACAAACACATATTCATGTTCCCCCGGCTCACCGAAGTCCAAAAAACCATGAGTTTTGCAGATCTGATGTCTCCTTGCGGAGATAGCCCATGTTATATCTTGCATTTGTTAGGAAAAACTGCTTTTAGCAAGAAAAGTGCCCTTTGCAGATAGAGCTCAAATTCGAAAAACAAACACATATTCATGTTCCCCCGGCTCACCGAAGTCCAAAAAACCATGAGTTTTGCAGATCTGATGTCTCCTTGCGGAGATAGCCCATGTTATATCTTGCATTTGTTAGGAAAAACTGCTTTTAGCAAGAAAAGTGCCCTTTGCAGATAGAGCTCAAATTCGAAAAACAAACACATATTCATGTTCCCCCGGCTCACCGAAGTCCAAAAAACCATGAGTTTTGCAGATCTGATGTCTCCTTGCGGAGATAGCCCATGTTATATCTTGCATTTGTTAGGAAAAACTGCTTTTAGCAAGAAAAGTGCCCTTTGCAGATAGAGCTTAAATAAGAAAAACAAGCACATATTCATGTTCCCCATCCACCCCGAAGACCAAAAAACCATGAGTTTTGCAGATCTGATGTCTCCTTGCGGAGATAGCCCATGTTATATCTTGCATTTGTTAGGAAAAACTGCTTTTAGCAAGAAAAGTGCCCTTTGCAGATAGAGCTCAAATTCGAAAAACAAACACATATTCATGTTCCCCCGGCTCACCGAAGTCCAAAAAACCATGAGTTTTGCAGATCTGATGTCTCCTTGCGGAGATAGCCCATGTTATATCTTGCATTTGTTAGGAAAAACTGCTTTTAGCAAGAAAAGTGCCCTTTGCAGATAGAGCTCAAATTCGAAAAACAAACACATATTCATGTTCCCCCGGCTCACCGAAGTCCAAAAAACCATGAGTTTTGCAGATCTGATGTCTCCTTGCGGAGATAGCCCATGTTATATCTTGCATTTGTTAGGAAAAACTGCTTTTAGCAAGAAAAGTGCCCTTTGCAGATAGAGCTCAAATTCGAAAAACAAACACATATTCATGTTCCCCCGGCTCACCGAAGTCCAAAAAACCATGAGTTTTGCAGATCTGATGTCTCCTTGCGGAGATAGCCCATGTTATATCTTGCATTTGTTAGGAAAAACTGCTTTTAGCAAGAAAAGTGCCCTTTGCAGATAAAAGTGCCCTTTGCAGATAGAGCTCAAATTCGAAAAACAAACACATATTCATGTTCCCCCGGCTCACCGAAGTCCAAAAAACCATGAGTTTTGCAGATCTGATGTCTCCTTGCGGAGATAGCCCATGTTATATCTTGCATTTGTTAGGAAAAACTGCTTTTAGCAAGAAAAGTGCCCTTTGAAGATAGAGCTCAAATTCGAAAAACAAACACATATTCATGTTCCCCCGGCTCACCGAAGTCCAAAAAACCATGAGTTTTGCAGATCTGATGTCTCCTTGCGGAGATAGCCCATGTTATATCTTGCATTTGTTAGGAAAAACTGCTTTTAGCAAGAAAAGTGCCCTTTGCAGATAGAGCTCAAATTCGAAAAACAAACACATATTCATGTTCCCCCACCTCCCCGAAGAACAAAAAACCATGAGTTTTGCAGATCTGATGTCTCCTTGCGGAGATAGCCCATGTTATATCTTGCATTTGTTAGGAAAAACTGCTTTTAGCAAGAAAAGTGCCCTTTGCAGATAGAGCTTAAATAAGAAAAACAAGCACATATTCATGTTCCCCATCCTCCCCGAAGACCAAAAAACCATGAGTTTTGCAGTTCTGATGTCTCCTTGCGGAGATAGCCCATGTTATATCTTGCATTTGTTAGGAAAAACTGCTTTTAGCAAGAAAAGTGCCCTTTGCAGATAGAGCTCAAATTCGAAAAACAAACACATATTCATGTTCCCCCGGCTCACCGAAGTCCAAAAAACCATGAGTTTTGCAGATCTGATGTCTCCTTGCGGAGATAGCCCATGTTATATCTTGCATTTGTTAGGAAAAACTGCTTTTAGCAAGAAAAGTGCCCTTTGCAGATAGAGCTTAAATAAGAAAAACAAGCACATATTCATGTTCCCCATCCTCCCCGAAGACCAAAAAACCATGCGTTTTGCAGTTCTGATGTCTCCTTGCGGAGATAGCCCATGTTATATCTTGCATTTGTTAGGAAAAACTGCTTTTAGCAAGAAAAGTGCCCTTTGCAGATAGAGCTCAAATTCGAAAAACAAACACATATTCATGTTCCCCCGGCTCACCGAAGTCCAAAAAACCATGAGTTTTGCAGATCTGATGTCTCCTTGCGGAGATAGCCCATGTTATATCTTGCATTTGTTAGGAAAAACTGCTTTTAGCAAGAAAAGTGCCCTTTGCAGATAGAGCTCAAATTGGAAAAACAAGCACATATTCATGTTCCCCCGGCTCACCGAAGTCCAAAAAACCATGAGTTTTGCAGATCTGATGTCTCCTTGCGGAGATAGCCCATGTTATATCTTGCATTTGTTAGGAAAAACTGCTTTTAGCAAGAAAAGTGCCCTTTGCAGATAGAGCTCAAATTCGAAAAACAAACACATATTCATGTTCCCCCGGCTCACCGAAGTCCAAAAAACCATGAGTTTTGCAGATCTGATGTCTCCTTGCGGAGATAGCCCATGTTATATCTTGCATTTGTTAGGAAAAACTGCTTTTAGCAAGAAAAGTGCCCTTTGCAGATAGAGCTCAAATTCGAAAAACAAACACATATTCATGTTCCCCCGGCTCACCGAAGTCCAAAAAACCATGAGTTTTGCAGATCTGATGTCTCCTTGCGGAGATAGCCCATGTTATATCTTGCATTTGTTAGGAAAAACTGCTTTTAGCAAGAAAAGTGCCCTTTGCAGATAGAGCTCAAATTCGAAAAACAAACACATATTCATGTTCCCCCGGCTCACCGAAGTCCAAAAAACCATGAGTTTTGCAGATCTGATGTCTCCTTGCGGAGATAGCCCATGTTATATCTTGCATTTGTTAGGAAAAACTGCTTTTAGCAAGAAAAGTGCCCTTTGCAGATAGAGCTCAAATTCGAAAAACAAACACATATTCATGTTCCCCCGGCTCACCGAAGTCCAAAAAACCATGAGTTTTGCAGATCTGATGTCTCCTTGCGGAGATAGCCCATGTTATATCTTGCATTTGTTAGGAAAAACTGCTTTTAGCAAGAAAAGTGCCCTTTGCAGATAGAGCTCAAATTCGAAAAACAAACACATATTCATGTTCCCCCGGCTCACCGAAGTCCAAAAAACCATGAGTTTTGCAGATCTGATGTCTCCTTGCGGAGATAGCCCATGTTATATCTTGCATTTGTTAGGAAAAACTGCTTTTAGCAAGAAAAGTGCCCTTTGCAGATAGAGCTCAAATTCGAAAAACAAACACATATTCATGTTCCCCCGGCTCACCGAAGTCCAAAAAACCATGAGTTTTGCAGATCTGATGTCTCCTTGCGGAGATAGCCCATGTTATATCTTGCATTTGTTAGGAAAAACTGCTTTTAGCAAGAAAAGTGCCCTTTGCAGATAGAGCTCAAATTCGAAAAACAAACACATATTCATGTTCCCCCGGCTCACCGAAGTCCAAAAAACCATGAGTTTTGCAGATCTGATGTCTCCTTGCGGAGATAGCCCATGTTATATCTTGCATTTGTTAGGAAAAACTGCTTTTAGCAAGAAAAGTGCCCTTTGCAGATAGAGCTCAAATTCGAAAAACAAACACATATTCATGTTCCCCCGGCTCACCGAAGTCCAAAAAACCATGAGTTTTGCAGATCTGATGTCTCCTTGCGGAGATAGCCCATGTTATATCTTGCATTTGTTAGGAAAAACTGCTTTTAGCAAGAAAAGTGCCCTTTGCAGATAGAGCTCAAATTCGAAAAACAAACACATATTCATGTTCCCCCGGCTCACCGAAGTCCAAAAAACCATGAGTTTTGCAGATCTGATGTCTCCTTGCGGAGATAGCCCATGTTATATCTTCCATTTGTTAGGAAAAACTGCTTTTAGCAAGAAAAGTGCCCTTTGCAGATAGAGCTCAAATTCGAAAAACAAACACATATTCATGTTCCCCCGGCTCACCGAAGTCCAAAAAACCATGAGTTTTGCAGATCTGATGTCTCCTTGCGGAGATAGCCCATGTTATATCTTGCATTTGTTAGGAAAAACTGCTTTTAGCAAGAAAAGTGCCCTTTGCAGATAGAGCTCAAACTCGAAAAACAAACACATATTCATGTTCCCCCGGCTCACCGAAGTCCAAAAAACCATGAGTTTTGCAGATCTGATGTCTCCTTGCGGAGATAGCCCATGTTATATCTTGCATTTGTTAGGAAAAACTGCTTTTAGCAAGAAAAGTGCCCTTTGCAGATAGAGCTCAAATTCGAAAAACAAACACATATTCATGTTCCCCCGGCTCACCGAAGTCCAAAAAACCATGAGTTTTGCAGATCTGATGTCTCCTTGCGGAGATAGCCCATGTTATATCTTGCATTTGTTAGGAAAAACTGCTTTTAGCAAGAAAAGTGCCCTTTGCAGATAGAGCTCAAATTCGAAAAACAAACACATATTCATGTTCCCCCGGCTCACCGAAGTCCAAAAAACCATGAGTTTTGCAGATCTGATGTCTCCTTGCGGAGATAGCCCATGTTATATCTTGCATTTGTTAGGAAAAACTGCTTTTAGCAAGAAAAGTGCCCTTTGCAGATAGAGCTCAAATTCGAAAAACAAACACATATTCATGTTCCCCCGGCTCACCGAAGTCCAAAAAACCATGAGTTTTGCAGATCTGATGTCTCCTTGCGGAGATAGCCCATGTTATATCTTGCATTTGTTAGGAAAAACTGCTTTTAGCAAGAAAAGTGCCCTTTGCAGATAGAGCTCAAATTCGAAAAACAAACACATATTCATGTTCCCCCGGCTCACCGAAGTCCAAAAAACCATGGTTTTGCAGATCTGATGTCTCCTTGTGGAGATAGCCCATGTTATATCTTGCATTTGTTAGGAAAAACTGCTTTTAGCAAGAAAAGTGCCCTTTGCAGATAGAGCTTAAATAAGAAAAACAAGCACATATTCATGTTCCCCATCCTCCCCGAAGTCCAAAAAACCATGAGTTTTGCAGATCTGATGTCTCCTTGCGGAGATAGCCCATGTTATATCTTGCATTTGTTAGGAAAAACTGCTTTTAGCAAGAAAAGTGCCCTTTGCAGATAGAGCTCAAATTGGAAAAACAAGCACATATTCATGTTCCCCCGGCTCACCGAAGTCCAAAAAACCATGAGTTTTGCAGATCTGATGTCTCCTTGCGGAGATAGCCCATGTTATATCTTGCATTTGTTAGGAAAAACTGCTTTTAGCAAGAAAAGTGCCCTTTGCAGATAGAGCTCAAATTCGAAAAACAAACACATATTCATGTTCCCCCGGCTCACCGAAGTCCAAAAAACCATGAGTTTTGCAGATCTGATGTCTCCTTGCGGAGATAGCCCATGTTATATCTTGCATTTGTTAGGAAAAACTGCTTTTAGCAAGAAAAGTGCCCTTTGCAGATAGAGCTCAAATTCGAAAAACAAACATATTCATGTTCCCCCGGCTCACCGAAGTCCAAAAAACCATGAGTTTTGCAGATCTGATGTCTCCTTGCGGAGATAGCCCATGTTATATCTTGCATTTGTTAGGAAAAACTGCTTTTAGCAAGAAAAGTGCCCTTTGCAGATAGAGCTCAAATTCGAAAAACAAACACATATTCATGTTCCCCCGGCTCACCGAAGTCCAAAAAACCATGAGTTTTGCAGATCTGATGTCTCCTTGCGGAGATAGCCCATGTTATATCTTGCATTTGTTAGGAAAAACTGCTTTTAGCAAGAAAAGTGCCCTTTGCAGATAGAGCTCAAATTCGAAAAACAAACACATATTCATGTTCCCCCGGCTCACCGAAGTCCAAAAAACCATGAGTTTTGCAGATCTGATGTCTCCTTGCGGAGATAGCCCATGTTATATCTTGCATTTGTTAGGAAAAACTGCTTTTAGCAAGAAAAGTGCCCTTTGCAGATAGAGCTCAAATTCGAAAAACAAACACATATTCATGTTCCCCCGGCTCACCGAAGTCCAAAAAACCATGAGTTTTGCAGATCTGATGTCTCCTTGCGGAGATAGCCCATGTTATATCTTGCATTTGTTAGGAAAAACTGCTTTTAGCAAGAAAAGTGCCCTTTGCAGATAGAGCTCAAATTCGAAAAACAAACATATTCATGTTCCCCCGGCTCACCGAAGTCCAAAAAACCATGAGTTTTGCAGATCTGATGTCTCCTTGCGGAGATAGCCCATGTTATATCTTGCATTTGTTAGGAAAAACTGCTTTTAGCAAGAAAAGTGCCCTTTGCAGATAGAGCTCAAATTCGAAAAACAAACACATATTCATGTTCCCCCGGCTCACCGAAGTCCAAAAAACCATGAGTTTTGCAGATCTGATGTCTCCTTGCGGAGATAGCCCATGTTATATCTTGCATTTGTTAGGAAAAACTGCTTTTAGCAAGAAAAGTGCCCTTTGCAGATAGAGCTCAAATTCGAAAAACAAACATATTCATGTTCCCCCGGCTCACCGAAGTCCAAAAAACCATGAGTTTTGCAGATCTGATGTCTCCTTGCGGAGATAGCCCATGTTATATCTTGCATTTGTTAGGAAAAACTGCTTTTAGCAAGAAAAGTGCCCTTTGCAGATAGAGCTCAAATTCGAAAAACAAACACATATTCATGTTCCCCCGGCTCACCGAAGTCCAAAAAACCATGAGTTTTGCAGATCTGATGTCTCCTTGCGGAGATAGCCCATGTTATATCTTGCATTTGTTAGGAAAAACTGCTTTTAGCAAGAAAAGTGCCCTTTGCAGATAGAGCTCAAATTCGAAAAACAAACACATATTCATGTTCCCCCGGCTCACCGAAGTCCAAAAAACCATGAGTTTTGCAGATCTGATGTCTCCTTGCGGAGATAGCCCATGTTATATCTTGCATTTGTTAGGAAAAACTGCTTTTAGCAAGAAAAGTGCCCTTTGCAGATAGAGCTCAAATTCGAAAAACAAACACATATTCATGTTCCCCCGGCTCACCGAAGTCCAAAAAACCATGAGTTTTGCAGATCTGATGTCTCCTTGCGGAGATAGCCCATGTTATATCTTGCATTTGTTAGGAAAAACTGCTTTTAGCAAGAAAAGTGCCCTTTGCAGATAGAGCTCAAATTCGAAAAACAAACACATATTCATGTTCCCCCGGCTCACCGAAGTCCAAAAAACCATGGTTTTGCAGATCTGATGTCTCCTTGCGGAGATAGCCCATGTTATATCTTGCATTTGTTAGGAAAAACTGCTTTTAGCAAGAAAAGTGCCCTTTGCAGATAGAGCTCAAATTCGAAAAACAAACACATATTCATGTTCCCCCGGCTCACCGAAGTCCAAAAAACCATGAGTTTTGCAGATCTGATGTCTCCTTGCGGAGATAGCCCATGTTATATCTTGCATTTGTTAGGAAAAACTGCTTTTAGCAAGAAAAGTGCCCTTTGCAGATAGAGCTCAAATTCGAAAAACAAACACATATTCATGTTCCCCCGGCTCACCGAAGTCCAAAAAACCATGAGTTTTGCAGATCTGATGTCTCCTTGCGGAGATAGCCCATGTTATATCTTGCATTTGTTAGGAAAAACTGCTTTTAGCAAGAAAAGTGCCCTTTGCAGATAGAGCTCAAATTCGAAAAACAAACACATATTCATGTTCCCCCGGCTCACCGAAGTCCAAAAAACCATGAGTTTTGCAGATCTGATGTCTCCTTGCGGAGATAGCCCATGTTATATCTTGCATTTGTTAGGAAAAACTGCTTTTAGCAAGAAAAGTGCCCTTTGCAGATAGAGCTCAAATTCGAAAAACAAACACATATTCATGTTCCCCCGGCTCACCGAAGTCCAAAAAACCATGAGTTTTGCAGATCTGATGTCTCCTTGCGGAGATAGCCCATGTTATATCTTGCATTTGTTAGGAAAAACTGCTTTTAGCAAGAAAAGTGCCCTTTGCAGATAGAGCTCAAATTCGAAAAACAAACACATATTCATGTTCCCCCGGCTCACCGAAGTCCAAAAAACCATGAGTTTTGCAGATCTGATGTCTCCTTGCGGACATAGCCCATGTTATATCTTGCATTTGTTAGGAAAAACTGCTTTTAGCAAGAAAAGTGCCCTTTGCAGATAGAGCTTAAATAAGAAAAACAAGCACATATTCATGTTCCCCATCCTTCCCGAAGACCAAAAAACCATGCGTTTTGCAGTTCTGATGTATCCTTGCGGAGATAGCCCATGTTATATCTTGCATTTTTTAGGAAAAACTGCTTTTAGCAAGAAAAGTGCCCTTTGCAGATAGAGCTTAAACAAGAAAAACAAGCACATATTCATGTTCCCCATCCTCCCCGAAGTCCAAAAAACCATGAGTTTTGCAGATCTGATGTCTCCTTGCGGAGATAGCCCATGTTATATCTTGCATTTGTTAGGAAAAACTGCTTTTAGCAAGAAAAGTGCCCTTTGCAGATAGAGCTCAAATTCGAAAAACAAGCACATATTCATGTTCCCCCGGCTTACCGAAGTCCAAAAAACCATGAGTTTTGCAGATCTGATGTCTCCTTGCGGAGATAGCCCATGTTATATCTTGCATTTGTTAGGAAAAACTGCTTTTAGCAAGAAAAGTGCCCTTTGCAGATAGAGCTCAAATTCGAAAAACAAACACATATTCATGTTCCCCCGGCTCACCGAAGTCCAAAAAACCATGAGTTTTGCAGATCTGATGTCTCCTTGCGGAGATAGCCCATGTTATATCTTGCATTTGTTAGGAAAAACTGCTTTTAGCAAGAAAAGTGCCCTTTGCAGATAGAGCTCAAATTCGAAAAACAAACACATATTCATGTTCCCCCGGCTCACCGAAGTCCAAAAAACCATGAGTTTTGCAGATCTGATGTCTCCTTGCGGAGATAGCCCATGTTATATCTTGCATTTGTTAGGAAAAACTGCTTTTAGCAAGAAAAGTGCCCTTTGCAGATAGAGCTCAAATTCGAAAAACAAACACATATTCATGTTCCCCCGGCTCACCGAAGTCCAAAAAACCATGAGTTTTGCAGATCTGATGTCTCCTTGCGGAGATAGCCCATGTTATATCTTGCATTTGTTAGGAAAAACTGCTTTTAGCAAGAAAAGTGCCCTTTGCAGATAGAGCTCAAATTCGAAAAACAAACACATATTCATGTTCCCCCGGCTCACCGAAGTCCAAAAAACCATGAGTTTTGCAGATCTGATGTCTCCTTGCGGAGATAGCCCATGTTATATCTTGCATTTGTTAGGAAAAACTGCTTTTAGCAAGAAAAGTGCCCTTTGCAGATAGAGCTCAAACTCGAAAAACAAACACATATTCATGTTCCCCCGGCTCACCGAAGTCCAAAAAACCATGAGTTTTGCAGATCTGATGTCTCCTTGCGGAGATAGCCCATGTTATATCTTGCATTTGTTAGGAAAAACTGCTTTTAGCAAGAAAAGTGCCCTTTGCAGATAGAGCTCAAATTCGAAAAACAAACACATATTCATGTTCCCCCGGCTCACCGAAGTCCAAAAAACCATGGTTTTGCAGATCTGATGTCTCCTTGCGGAGATAGCCCATGTTATATCTTGCATTTGTTAGGAAAAACTGCTTTTAGCAAGAAAAGTGCCCTTTGCAGATAGAGCTCAAATTCGAAAAACAAACACATATTCATGTTCCCCCGGCTCACCGAAGTCCAAAAAACCATGAGTTTTGCAGATCTGATGTCTCCTTGCGGAGATAGCCCATGTTATATCTTGCATTTGTTAGGAAAAACTGCTTTTAGCAAGAAAAGTGCCCTTTGCAGATAGAGCTCAAATTCGAAAAACAAACACATATTCATGTTCCCCCGGCTCACCGAAGTCCAAAAAACCATGAGTTTTGCAGATCTGATGTCTCCTTGCGGAGATAGCCCATGTTATATCTTGCATTTGTTAGGAAAAACTGCTTTTAGCAAGAAAAGTGCCCTTTGCAGATAGAGCTCAAATTCGAAAAACAAACACATATTCATGTTCCCCCGGCTCACCGAAGTCCAAAAAACCATGAGTTTTGCAGATCTGATGTCTCCTTGCGGAGATAGCCCATGTTATATCTTGCATTTGTTAGGAAAAACTGCTTTTAGCAAGAAAAGTGCCCTTTGCAGATAGAGCTCAAACTCGAAAAACAAACACATATTCATGTTCCCCCGGCTCACCGAAGTCCAAAAAACCATGAGTTTTGCAGATCTGATGTCTCCTTGCGGAGATAGCCCATGTTATATCTTGCATTTGTTAGGAAAAACTGCTTTTAGCAAGAAAAGTGCCCTTTGCAGATAGAGCTCAAATTCGAAAAACAAACACATATTCATGTTCCCCCGGCTCACCGAAGTCCAAAAAACCATGAGTTTTGCAGATTTGATGTCTCCTTGCGGAGATAGCCCATGTTATATCTTGCATTTGTTAGGAAAAACTGCTTTTAGCAAGAAAAGTGCCCTTTGCAGATAGAACTCAAATTCGAAAAACAAACACATATTCATTTTCCCCCGGCTCACCGAAGTCCAAAAAACCATGAGTTTTGCAGATATGATGTCTCCTTGCGGAGATAGCCCATGTTATATCTTGCATTTGTTAGGAAAAACTGCTTTTAGCAAGAAAAGTGCCCTTTGCAGATAGAGCTCAAATTCGAAAAACAAACACATATTCGTGTTCCCCCGGCTCACCGAAGTCCAAAAAACCATGAGTTTTGCAGATCTGATGTCTCCTTGCGGAGATAGCCCATGTTATATCTTGCATTTGTTAGGAAAAACTGCTTTTAGCAAGAAAAGTGCCCTTTGCAGATAGAGCTTAAATAAGAAAAACAAGCACATATTCATGTTCCCCATCCTCCCCAAAGACCAAAAAACCATGCGTTTTGCAGTTCTGATGTCTCCTTGCGGAGATAGCCCATGTTATATCTTGCATTTGTTAGGAAAAACTGCTTTTAGCAAGAAAAGTGCCCTTTGCAGATAGAGCTCAAATTTGAAAAACAAACACATATTCATGTTCCCCCGGCTCACCGAAGTCCAAAAAACCATGAGTTTTGCAGATCTGATGTCTCCTTGCGGAGATAGCCCATGTTATATCTTGCATTTGTTAGGAAAAACTGCTTTTAGCAAGAAAAGTGCCCTTTGCAGATAGAGCTCAAACTCGAAAAACAAACACATATTCATGTTCCCCCGGCTCACCGAAGTCCAAAAAACCATGAGTTTTGCAGATCTGATGTCTCCTTGCGGAGATAGCCCATGTTATATCTTGCATTTGTTAGGAAAAACTGCTTTTAGCAAGAAAAGTGCCCTTTGCAGATAGAGCTCAAATTCGAAAAACAAACACATATTCATGTTCCCCCGGCTCACCGAAGTCCAAAAAACCATGAGTTTTGCAGATCTGATGTCTCCTTGCGGAGATAGCCCATGTTATATCTTGCATTTGTTAGGAAAAACTGCTTTTAGCAAGAAAAGTGCCCTTTGCAGATAGAGCTCAAATTCGAAAAACAAACACATATTCATGTTCCCCCGGCTCACCGAAGTCCAAAAAACCATGAGTTTTGCAGATCTGATGTCTCCTTGCGGACATAGCCCATGTTATATCTTGCATTTGTTAGGAAAAACTGCTTTTAGCAAGAAAAGTGCCCTTTGCAGATAGAGCTTAAATAAGAAAAACAAGCACATATTCATGTTCCCCATCCTTCCCGAAGACCAAAAAACCATGCGTTTTGCAGTTCTGATGTATCCTTGCGGAGATAGCCCATGTTATATCTTGCATTTTTTAGGAAAAACTGCTTTTAGCAAGAAAAGTGCCCTTTGCAGATAGAGCTTAAACAAGAAAAACAAGCACATATTCATGTTCCCCATCCTCCCCGAAGTCCAAAAAACCATGAGTTTTGCAGATCTGATGTCTCCTTGCGGAGATAGCCCATGTTATATCTTGCATTTGTTAGGAAAAACTGCTTTTAGCAAGAAAAGTGCCCTTTGCAGATAGAGCTCAAATTCGAAAAACAAACACATATTCATGTTCCCCCGGCTCACCGAAGTCCAAAAAACCATGAGTTTTGCAGATCTGATGTCTCCTTGCGGAGATAGCCCATGTTATATCTTGCATTTGTTAGGAAAAACTGCTTTTAGCAAGAAAAGTGCCCTTTGCAGATAGAACTCAAATTCGAAAAACAAACACATATTCATTTTCCCCCGGCTCACCGAAGTCCAAAAAACCATGAGTTTTGCAGATCTGATGTCTCCTTGCGGAGATAGCCCATGTTATATCTTGCATTTGTTAGGAAAAACTGCTTTTAGCAAGAAAAGTGCCCTTTGCAGATAGAGCTCAAATTCGAAAAACAAACACATATTCATGTTCCCCCGGCTCACCGAAGTCCAAAAAACCATGAGTTTTGCAGATCTGATGTCTCCTTGCGGAGATAGCCCATGTTATATCTTGCATTTGTTAGGAAAAACTGCTTTTAGCAAGAAAAGTGCCCTTTGCAGATAGAGCTCAAATTCGAAAAACAAACACATATTCATGTTCCCCCGGCTCACCGAAGTCCAAAAAACCATGAGTTTTGCAGATCTGATGTCTCCTTGCGGAGATAGCCCATGTTATATCTTGCATTTGTTAGGAAAAACTGCTTTTAGCAAGAAAGGTGCCCTTTGCAGATAGAGCTCAAATTCGAAAAACAAACACATATTCATGTTCCCCCGGCTCACCGAAGTCCAAAAAACCATGAGTTTTGCAGATCTGATGTCTCCTTGCGGAGATAGCCCATATTATATCTTGCATTTGTTAGGAAAAACTGCTTTTAGCAAGAAAAGTGCCCTTTGCAGATAGAACTCAAATTCGAAAAACAAACACATATTCATTTTCCCCCGGCTCACCGAAGTCCAAAAAACCATGAGTTTTGCAGATCTGATGTCTCCTTGCGGAGATAGCCCATGTTATATCTTGCATTTGTTAGGAAAAACTGCTTTTAGCAAGAAAAGTGCCCTTTGCAGATAGAGCTCAAATTCGAAAAACAAACACATATTCATGTTCCCCCGGCTCACCGAAGTCCAAAAAACCATGAGTTTTGCAGATCTGATGTCTCCTTGCGGAGATAGCCCATGTTATATCTTGCATTTGTTAGGAAAAACTGCTTTTAGCAAGAAAAGTGCCCTTTGCAGATAGAGCTCAAATTCGAAAAACAAACACATATTCATGTTCCCCATCCTTCCCGAAGACCAAAAAACCATGCGTTTTGCAGTTCTGATGTATCCTTGCGGAGATAGCCCATGTTATATCTTGCATTTTTTAGGAAAAACTGCTTTTAGCAAGAAAAGTGCCCTTTGCAGATAGAGCTTAAACAAGAAAAACAAGCACATATTCATGTTCCCCATCCTCCCCGAAGTCCAAAAAACCATGAGTTTTGCAGATCTGATGTCTCCTTGCGGAGATAGCCCATGTTATATCTTGCATTTGTTAGGAAAAACTGCTTTTAGCAAGAAAAGTGCCCTTTGCAGATAGAGCTCAAATTCGAAAAACAAACACATATTCATGTTCCCCCGGCTCACCGAAGTCCAAAAAACCATGAGTTTTGCAGATCTGATGTCTCCTTGCGGAGATAGCCCATGTTATATCTTGCATTTGTTAGGAAAAACTGCTTTTAGCAAGAAAAGTGCCCTTTGCAGATAGAACTCAAATTCGAAAAACAAACACATATTCATTTTCCCCCGGCTCACCGAAGTCCAAAAAACCATGAGTTTTGCAGATCTGATGTCTCCTTGCGGAGATAGCCCATGTTATATCTTGCATTTGTTAGGAAAAACTGCTTTTAGCAAGAAAAGTGCCCTTTGCAGATAGAGCTCAAATTCGAAAAACAAACACATATTCATGTTCCCCCGGCTCACCGAAGTCCAAAAAACCATGAGTTTTGCAGATCTGATGTCTCCTTGCGGAGATAGCCCATGTTATATCTTGCATTTGTTAGGAAAAACTGCTTTTAGCAAGAAAAGTGCCCTTTGCAGATAGAGCTCAAATTCGAAAAACAAACACATATTCATGTTCCCCCGGCTCACCGAAGTCCAAAAAACCATGAGTTTTGCAGATCTGATGTCTCCTTGCGGAGATAGCCCATGTTATATCTTGCATTTGTTAGGAAAAACTGCTTTTAGCAAGAAAGGTGCCCTTTGCAGATAGAGCTCAAATTCGAAAAACAAACACATATTCATGTTCCCCCGGCTCACCGAAGTCCAAAAAACCATGAGTTTTGCAGATCTGATGTCTCCTTGCGGAGATAGCCCATGTTATATCTTGCATTTGTTAGGAAAAACTGCTTTTAGCAAGAAAAGTGCCCTTTGCAGATAGAGCTCAAATTCGAAAAACAAACACATATTCATGTTCCCCCGGCTCACCGAAGTCCAAAAAACCATGAGTTTTGCAGATCTGATGTCTCCTTGCGGAGATAGCCCATGTTATATCTTGCATTTGTTAGGAAAAACTGCTTTTAGCAAGAAAAGTGCCCTTTGCAGATAGAGCTTAAATAAGAAAAACAAGCACATATTCATGTTCCCCATCCTCCCCGAAGACCAAAAAGCCATGCGTTTTGCAGTTCTGATGTCTCCTTGCGGAGATAGCCCATGTTATATCTTGCATTTGTTAGGAAAAACTGCTTTTAGCAAGAAAAGTGCCCTTTGCAGATAGAGCTTAAATAAGAAAAACAAGCACATATTCATGTTCCCCATCCTCCCCGAAGTCCAAAAAACCATGAGTTTTGCAGATCTGATGTCTCCTTGCGGAGATAGCCCATGTTATATCTTGCATTTGTTAGGAAAAACTGCTTTTAGCAAGAAAAGTGCCCTTTGCAGATAGAGCTCAAATTCGAAAAACAAACACATATTCATGTTCCCCCGGCTCACCGAAGTCCAAAAAACCATGAGTTTTGCAGATCTGATGTCTCCTTGCGGAGATAGCCCATGTTATATCTTGCATTTGTTAGGAAAAACTGCTTTTAGCAAGAAAAGTGCCCTTTGCAGATAGAGCTCAAATTCGAAAAACAAACACATATTCATGTTCCCCCGGCTCACCAAAGTCCAAAAAACCATGAGTTTTGCAGATCTGATGTCTCCTTGCGGAGATAGCCCATGTTATATCTTGCATTTGTTAGGAAAAACTGCTTTTAGCAAGAAAAGTGCCCTTTGCAGATAGAGCTCAAATTCGAAAAACAAACACATATTCATGTTCCCCCGGCTCACCGAAGTCCAAAAAACCATGAGTTTTGCAGATCTGATGTCTCCTTGCGGAGATAGCCCATGTTATATCTTGCATTTGTTAGGAAAAACTGCTTTTAGCAAGAAAAGTGCCCTTTGCAGATAGAACTCAAATTCGAAAAACAAACACATATTCATTTTCCCCCGGCTCACCGAAGTCCAAAAAACCATGAGTTTTGCAGATCTGATGTCTCCTTGCGGAGATAGCCCATGTTATATCTTGCATTTGTTAGGAAAAACTGCTTTTAGCAAGAAAAGTGCCCTTTGCAGATAGAGCTCAAATTCGAAAAACAAACACATATTCATGTTCCCCCGGCTCACCGAAGTCCAAAAAACCATGAGTTTTGCAGATCTGATGTCTCCTTGCGGAGATAGCCCATGTTATATCTTGCATTTGTTAGGAAAAACTGCTTTTAGCAAGAAAAGTGCCCTTTGCAGATAGAGCTCAAATTCGAAAAACAAACACATATTCATGTTCCCCCGGCTCACCGAAGTCCAAAAAACCATGAGTTTTGCAGATCTGATGTCTCCTTGCGGAGATAGCCCATGTTATATCTTGCATTTGTTAGGAAAAACTGCTTTTAGCAAGAAAAGTGCCCTTTGCAGATAGAGCTTAAATAAGAAAAACAAGCACATATTCATGTTCCCCATCCTCCCCGAAGACCAAAAAACCATGCGTTTTGCAGTTCTGATGTCTCCTTGCGGAGATAGCCCATGTTATATCTTGCATTTGTTAGGAAAAACTGCTTTTAGCAAGAAAAGTGCCCTTTGCAGATAGAGCTTAAATAAGAAAAACAAGCACATATTCATGTTCCCCATCCTCCCCGAAGTCCAAAAAACCATGAGTTTTGCAGATCTGATGTCTCCTTGCGGAGATAGCCCATGTTATATCTTGCATTTGTTAGGAAAAACTGCTTTTAGCAAGAAAAGTGCCCTTTGCAGATAGAGCTCAAATTCGAAAAACAAACACATATTCATGTTCCCCCGGCTCACCGAAGTCCAAAAAACCATGAGTTTTGCAGATCTGATGTCTCCTTGCGGAGATAGCCCATGTTATATCTTGCATTTGTTAGGAAAAACTGCTTTTAGCAAGAAAAGTGCCCTTTGCAGATAGAGCTCAAATTCGAAAAACAAACACATATTCATGTACCCCCGGCTCACCGAAGTCCAAAAAACCATGAGTTTTGCAGATCTGATGTCTCCTTGCGGAGATAGCCCATGTTATATCTTGCATTTGTTAGGAAAAACTGCTTTTAGCAAGAAAAGTGCCCTTTGCAGATAGAGCTCAAATTCGAAAAACAAACACATATTCATGTTCCCCCGGCTCACCGAAGTCCAAAAAACCATGAGTTTTGCAGATCTGATGTCTCCTTGCGGAGATAGCCCATGTTATATCTTGCATTTGTTAGGAAAAACTGCTTTTAGCAAGAAAAGTGCCCTTTGCAGATAGAACTCAAATTCGAAAAACAAACACATATTCATTTTCCCCCGGCTCACCGAAGTCCAAAAAACGATGAGTTTTGCAGATCTGATGTCTCCTTGCGGAGATAGCCCATGTTATATCTTGCATTTGTTAGGAAAAACTGCTTTTAGCAAGAAAAGTGCCCTTTGCAGATAGAGCTCAAATTCGAAAAACAAACACATATTCATGTTCCCCCGGCTCACCGAAGTCCAAGAAACCATGAGTTTTGCAGATCTGATGTCTCCTTGCGGAGATAGCCCATGTTATATCTTCCATTTGTTAGGAAAAACTGCTTTTAGCAAGAAAAGTGCCCTTTGCAGATAGAGCTCAAATTCGAAAAACAAACACATATTCATGTTCCCCTGGCTCACCGAAGTCCAAAAAACCATGAGTTTTGCAGATCTGATGTCTCCTTGCGGAGATAGCCCATGTTATATCTTGCATTTGTTAGGAAAAACTGCTTTTAGCAAGAAAAGTGCCCTTTGCAGATAGAGCTCAAACTCGAAAAACAAACACATATTCATGTTCCCCCGGCTCACCGAAGTCCAAAAAACCATGAGTTTTGCAGATCTGATGTCTCCTTGCGGAGATAGCCCATGTTATATCTTGCATTTGTTAGGAAAAACTGCTTTTAGCAAGAAAAGTGCCCTTTGCAGATAGAGCTCAAATTCGAAAAACAAACACATATTCATGTTCCCCCGGCTCACCGAAGTCCAAAAAACCATGGTTTTGCAGATCTGATGTCTCCTTGCGGAGATAGCCCATGTTATATCTTGCATTTGTTAGGAAAAACTGCTTTTAGCAAGAAAAGTGCCCTTTGCAGATAGAGCTCAAATTCGAAAAACAAACACATATTCATGTACCCCCGGCTCACCGAAGTCCAAAAAACCATGAGTTTTGCAGATCTGATGTCTCCTTGCGGAGATAGCCCATGTTATATCTTGCATTTGTTAGGAAAAACTGCTTTTAGCAAGAAAAGTGCCCTTTGCAGATAGAGCTCAAATTCGAAAAACAAACACATATTCATGTTCCCCCGGCTCACCGAAGTCCAAAAAACCATGGTTTTGCAGATCTGATGTCTCCTTGCGGAGATAGCCCATGTTATATCTTGCATTTGTTAGGAAAAACTGCTTTTAGCAAGAAAAGTGCCCTTTGCAGATAGAGCTCAAATTCGAAAAACAAACACATATTCATGTACCCCCGGCTCACCGAAGTCCAAAAAACCATGAGTTTTGCAGATCTGATGTCTCCTTGCGGAGATAGCCCATGTTATATCTTGCATTTGTTAGGAAAAACTGCTTTTAGCAAGAAAAGTGCCCTTTGCAGATAGAGCTCAAATTCGAAAAACAAACACATATTCATGTTCCCCCGGCTCACCGAAGTCCAAAAAACCATGAGTTTTGCAGATCTGATGTCTCCTTGCGGAGATAGCCCATGTTATATCTTGCATTTGTTAGGAAAAACTGCTTTTAGCAAGAAAAGTGCCCTTTGCAGATAGAACTCAAATTCGAAAAACAAACACATATTCATTTTCCCCCGGCTCACCGAAGTCCAAAAAACCATGAGTTTTGCAGATCTGATGTCTCCTTGCGGAGATAGCCCATGTTATATCTTGCATTTGTTAGGAAAAACTGCTTTTAGCAAGAAAAGTGCCCTTTGCAGATAGAGCTCAAATTCGAAAAACAAACACATATTCATGTTCCCCCGGCTCACCGAAGTCCAAGAAACCATGAGTTTTGCAGATCTGATGTCTCCTTGCGGAGATAGCCCATGTTATATCTTCCATTTGTTAGGAAAAACTGCTTTTAGCAAGAAAAGTGCCCTTTGCAGATAGAGCTCAAATTCGAAAAACAAACACATATTCATGTTCCCCTGGCTCACCGAAGTCCAAAAAACCATGAGTTTTGCAGATCTGATGTCTCCTTGCGGAGATAGCCCATGTTATATCTTGCATTTGTTAGGAAAAACTGCTTTTAGCAAGAAAAGTGCCCTTTGCAGATAGAGCTCAAACTCGAAAAACAAACACATATTCATGTTCCCCCGGCTCACCGAAGTCCAAAAAACCATGAGTTTTGCAGATCTGATGTCTCCTTGCGGAGATAGCCCATGTTATATCTTGCATTTGTTAGGAAAAACTGCTTTTAGCAAGAAAAGTGCCCTTTGCAGATAGAGCTCAAATTCGAAAAACAAACACATATTCATGTTCCCCCGGCTCACCGAAGTCCAAAAAACCATGGTTTTGCAGATCTGATGTCTCCTTGCGGAGATAGCCCATGTTATATCTTGCATTTGTTAGGAAAAACTGCTTTTAGCAAGAAAAGTGCCCTTTGCAGATAGAGCTTAAATAAGAAAAACAAGCACATATTCATGTTCCCCATCCTCCCCGAAGTCCAAAAAACCATGAGTTTTGCAGATCTGATGTCTCCTTGCGGAGATAGCCCATGTTATATCTTGCATTTGTTAGGAAAAACTGCTTTTAGCAAGAAAAGTGCCCTTTGCAGATAGAGCTCAAATTGGAAAAACAAGCACATATTCATGTTCCCCCGGCTCACCGAAGTCCAAAAAACCATGAGTTTTGCAGATCTGATGTCTCCTTGCGGAGATAGCCCATGTTATATCTTCCATTTGTTAGGAAAAACTGCTTTTAGCAAGAAAAGTGCCCTTTGCAGATAGAGCTCAAATTCGAAAAACAAACACATATTCATGTTCCCCCGGCTCACCGAAGTCCAAAAAACCATGAGTTTTGCAGATCTGATGTCTCCTTGCGGAGATAGCCCATGTTATATCTTGCATTTGTTAGGAAAAACTGCTTTTAGCAAGAAAAGTGCCCTTTGCAGATAGAGCTCAAATTCGAAAAACAAACACATATTCATGTTCCCCCGGCTCACCGAAGTCCAAAAAACCATGAGTTTTGCAGATCTGATGTCTCCTTGCGGAGATAGCCCATGTTATATCTTGCATTTGTTAGGAAAAACTGCTTTTAGCAAGAAAAGTGCCCTTTGCAGATAGAGCTCAAACTCGAAAAACAAACACATATTCATGTTCCCCCGGCTCACCGAAGTCCAAAAAACCATGAGTTTTGCAGATCTGATGTCTCCTTGCGGAGATAGCCCATGTTATATCTTGCATTTGTTAGGAAAAACTGCTTTTAGCAAGAAAAGTGCCCTTTGCAGATAGAGCTCAAATTCGAAAAACAAACACATATTCATGTTCCCCCGGCTCACCGAAGTCCAAAAAACCATGGTTTTGCAGATCTGATGTCTCCTTGCGGAGATAGCCCATGTTATATCTTGCATTTGTTAGGAAAAACTGCTTTTAGCAAGAAAAGTGCCCTTTGCAGATAGAACTCAAATTCGAAAAACAAACACATATTCATTTTCCCCCGGCTCACCGAAGTCCAAAAAACCATGAGTTTTGCAGATCTGATGTCTCCTTGCGGAGATAGCCCATGTTATATCTTGCATTTGTTAGGAAAAACTGCTTTTAGCAAGAAAAGTGCCCTTTGCAGATAGAGCTCAAATTCGAAAAACAAACACATATTCATGTTCCCCCGGCTCACCGAAGTCCAAAAAACCATGAGTTTTGCAGATCTGATGTCTCCTTGCGGAGATAGCCCATGTTATATCTTGCATTTGTTAGGAAAAACTGCTTTTAGCAAGAAAAGTGCCCTTTGCAGATAGAGCTCAAATTCGAAAAACAAACACATATTCATGTTCCCCCGGCTCACCGAAGTCCAAAAAACCATGAGTTTTGCAGATCTGATGTCTCCTTGCGGAGATAGCCCATGTTATATCTTGCATTTGTTAGGAAAAACTGCTTTTAGCAAGAAAAGTGCCCTTTGCAGATAGAGCTTAAATAAGAAAAACAAGCACATATTCATGTTCCCCATCCTCCCCGAAGACCAAAAAACCATGCGTTTTGCAGTTCTGATGTCTCCTTGCGGAGATAGCCCATGTTATATCTTGCATTTGTTAGGAAAAACTGCTTTTAGCAAGAAAAGTGCCCTTTGCAGATAGAGCTTAAATAAGAAAAACAAGCACATATTCATGTTCCCCATCCTCCCCGAAGTCCAAAAAACCATGAGTTTTGCAGATCTGATGTCTCCTTGCGGAGATAGCCCATGTTATATCTTGCATTTGTTAGGAAAAACTGCTTTTAGCAAGAAAAGTGCCCTTTGCAGATAGAGCTCAAATTCGAAAAACAAACACATATTCATGTTCCCCCGGCTCACCGAAGTCCAAAAAACCATGAGTTTTGCAGATCTGATGTCTCCTTGCGGAGATAGCCCATGTTATATCTTGCATTTGTTAGGAAAAACTGCTTTTAGCAAGAAAAGTGCCCTTTGCAGATAGAGCTCAAATTCGAAAAACAAACACATATTCATGTTCCCCCGGCTCACCAAAGTCCAAAAAACCATGAGTTTTGCAGATCTGATGTCTCCTTGCGGAGATAGCCCATGTTATATCTTGCATTTGTTAGGAAAAACTGCTTTTAGCAAGAAAAGTGCCCTTTGCAGATAGAGCTCAAATTCGAAAAACAAACACATATTCATGTTCCCCCGGCTCACCGAAGTCCAAAAAACCATGAGTTTTGCAGATCTGATGTCTCCTTGCGGAGATAGCCCATGTTATATCTTGCATTTGTTAGGAAAAACTGCTTTTAGCAAGAAAAGTGCCCTTTGCAGATAGAACTCAAATTCGAAAAACAAACACATATTCATTTTCCCCCGGCTCACCGAAGTCCAAAAAACCATGAGTTTTGCAGATCTGATGTCTCCTTGCGGAGATAGCCCATGTTATATCTTGCATTTGTTAGGAAAAACTGCTTTTAGCAAGAAAAGTGCCCTTTGCAGATAGAGCTCAAATTCGAAAAACAAACACATATTCATGTTCCCCCGGCTCACCGAAGTCCAAAAAACCATGAGTTTTGCAGATCTGATGTCTCCTTGCGGAGATAGCCCATGTTATATCTTGCATTTGTTAGGAAAAACTGCTTTTAGCAAGAAAAGTGCCCTTTGCAGATAGAGCTCAAATTCGAAAAACAAACACATATTCATGTTCCCCCGGCTCACCGAAGTCCAAAAAACCATGAGTTTTGCAGATCTGATGTCTCCTTGCGGAGATAGCCCATGTTATATCTTGCATTTGTTAGGAAAAACTGCTTTTAGCAAGAAAAGTGCCCTTTGCAGATAGAGCTTAAATAAGAAAAACAAGCACATATTCATGTTCCCCATCCTCCCCGAAGACCAAAAAACCATGCGTTTTGCAGTTCTGATGTCTCCTTGCGGAGATAGCCCATGTTATATCTTGCATTTGTTAGGAAAAACTGCTTTTAGCAAGAAAAGTGCCCTTTGCAGATAGAGCTTAAATAAGAAAAACAAGCACATATTCATGTTCCCCATCCTCCCCGAAGTCCAAAAAACCATGAGTTTTGCAGATCTGATGTCTCCTTGCGGAGATAGCCCATGTTATATCTTGCATTTGTTAGGAAAAACTGCTTTTAGCAAGAAAAGTGCCCTTTGCAGATAGAGCTCAAATTCGAAAAACAAACACATATTCATGTTCCCCCGGCTCACCGAAGTCCAAAAAACCATGAGTTTTGCAGATCTGATGTCTCCTTGCGGAGATAGCCCATGTTATATCTTGCATTTGTTAGGAAAAACTGCTTTTAGCAAGAAAAGTGCCCTTTGCAGATAGAGCTCAAATTCGAAAAACAAACACATATTCATGTACCCCCGGCTCACCGAAGTCCAAAAAACCATGAGTTTTGCAGATCTGATGTCTCCTTGCGGAGATAGCCCATGTTATATCTTGCATTTGTTAGGAAAAACTGCTTTTAGCAAGAAAAGTGCCCTTTGCAGATAGAGCTCAAATTCGAAAAACAAACACATATTCATGTTCCCCCGGCTCACCGAAGTCCAAAAAACCATGAGTTTTGCAGATCTGATGTCTCCTTGCGGAGATAGCCCATGTTATATCTTGCATTTGTTAGGAAAAACTGCTTTTAGCAAGAAAAGTGCCCTTTGCAGATAGAACTCAAATTCGAAAAACAAACACATATTCATTTTCCCCCGGCTCACCGAAGTCCAAAAAACGATGAGTTTTGCAGATCTGATGTCTCCTTGCGGAGATAGCCCATGTTATATCTTGCATTTGTTAGGAAAAACTGCTTTTAGCAAGAAAAGTGCCCTTTGCAGATAGAGCTCAAATTCGAAAAACAAACACATATTCATGTTCCCCCGGCTCACCGAAGTCCAAGAAACCATGAGTTTTGCAGATCTGATGTCTCCTTGCGGAGATAGCCCATGTTATATCTTCCATTTGTTAGGAAAAACTGCTTTTAGCAAGAAAAGTGCCCTTTGCAGATAGAGCTCAAATTCGAAAAACAAACACATATTCATGTTCCCCTGGCTCACCGAAGTCCAAAAAACCATGAGTTTTGCAGATCTGATGTCTCCTTGCGGAGATAGCCCATGTTATATCTTGCATTTGTTAGGAAAAACTGCTTTTAGCAAGAAAAGTGCCCTTTGCAGATAGAGCTCAAACTCGAAAAACAAACACATATTCATGTTCCCCCGGCTCACCGAAGTCCAAAAAACCATGAGTTTTGCAGATCTGATGTCTCCTTGCGGAGATAGCCCATGTTATATCTTGCATTTGTTAGGAAAAACTGCTTTTAGCAAGAAAAGTGCCCTTTGCAGATAGAGCTCAAATTCGAAAAACAAACACATATTCATGTTCCCCCGGCTCACCGAAGTCCAAAAAACCATGGTTTTGCAGATCTGATGTCTCCTTGCGGAGATAGCCCATGTTATATCTTGCATTTGTTAGGAAAAACTGCTTTTAGCAAGAAAAGTGCCCTTTGCAGATAGAGCTCAAATTCGAAAAACAAACACATATTCATGTACCCCCGGCTCACCGAAGTCCAAAAAACCATGAGTTTTGCAGATCTGATGTCTCCTTGCGGAGATAGCCCATGTTATATCTTGCATTTGTTAGGAAAAACTGCTTTTAGCAAGAAAAGTGCCCTTTGCAGATAGAGCTCAAATTCGAAAAACAAACACATATTCATGTTCCCCCGGCTCACCGAAGTCCAAAAAACCATGGTTTTGCAGATCTGATGTCTCCTTGCGGAGATAGCCCATGTTATATCTTGCATTTGTTAGGAAAAACTGCTTTTAGCAAGAAAAGTGCCCTTTGCAGATAGAGCTCAAATTCGAAAAACAAACACATATTCATGTACCCCCGGCTCACCGAAGTCCAAAAAACCATGAGTTTTGCAGATCTGATGTCTCCTTGCGGAGATAGCCCATGTTATATCTTGCATTTGTTAGGAAAAACTGCTTTTAGCAAGAAAAGTGCCCTTTGCAGATAGAGCTCAAATTCGAAAAACAAACACATATTCATGTTCCCCCGGCTCACCGAAGTCCAAAAAACCATGGTTTTGCAGATCTGATGTCTCCTTGCGGAGATAGCCCATGTTATATCTTGCATTTGTTAGGAAAAACTGCTTTTAGCAAGAAAAGTGCCCTTTGCAGATAGAGCTCAAATTCGAAAAACAAACACATATTCATGTTCCCCCGGCTCACCGAAGTCCAAAAAACCATGAGTTTTGCAGATCTGATGTCTCCTTGCGGAGATAGCCCATGTTATATCTTGCATTTGTTAGGAAAAACTGCTTTTAGCAAGAAAAGTGCCCTTTGCAGATAGAGCTCAAATTCGAAAAACAAACACATATTCATGTTCCCCCGGCTCACCGAAGTCCAAAAAACCATGAGTTTTGCAGATCTGATGTCTCCTTGCGGAGATAGCCCATGTTATATCTTGCATTTGTTAGGAAAAACTGCTTTTAGCAAGAAAAGTGCCCTTTGCAGATAGAGCTTAAATAAGAAAAACAAGCACGTATTCATGTTCCCCATCCTCCCCGAAGACCAAAAAACCATGCGTTTTGCAGTTCTGATGTCTCCTTGCGGAGATAGCCCATGTTATATCTTGCATTTGTTAGGAAAAACTGCTTTTAGCAAGAAAAGTGCCCTTTGCAGATAGAGCTTAAATAAGAAAAACAAGCACATATTCATGTTCCCCATCCTCCCCGAAGTCCAAAAAACCATGAGTTTTGCAGATCTGATGTCTCCTTGCGGAGATAGCCCATGTTATATCTTGCATTTGTTAGGAAAAACTGCTTTTAGCAAGAAAAGTGCCCTTTGCAGATAGAGCTCAAATTCGAAAAACAAACACATATTCATGTTCCCCCGGCTCACCGAAGTCCAAAAAACCATGAGTTTTGCAGATCTGATGTCTCCTTGCGGAGATAGCCCATGTTATATCTTGCATTTGTTAGGAAAAACTGCTTTTAGCAAGAAAAGTGCCCTTTGCAGATAGAGCTCAAATTCGAAAAACAAACACATATTCATGTTCCCCCGGCTCACCAAAGTCCAAAAAACCATGAGTTTTGCAGATCTGATGTCTCCTTGCGGAGATAGCCCATGTTATATCTTGCATTTGTTAGGAAAAACTGCTTTTAGCAAGAAAAGTGCCCTTTGCAGATAGAGCTCAAATTCGAAAAACAAACACATATTCATGTTCCCCCGGCTCACCGAAGTCCAAAAAACCATGAGTTTTGCAGATCTGATGTCTCCTTGCGGAGATAGCCCATGTTATATCTTGCATTTGTTAGGAAAAACTGCTTTTAGCAAGAAAAGTGCCCTTTGCAGATAGAACTCAAATTCGAAAAACAAACACATATTCATTTTCCCCCGGCTCACCGAAGTCCAAAAAACCATGAGTTTTGCAGATCTGATGTCTCCTTGCGGAGATAGCCCATGTTATATCTTGCATTTGTTAGGAAAAACTGCTTTTAGCAAGAAAAGTGCCCTTTGCAGATAGAGCTCAAATTCGAAAAACAAACACATATTCATGTTCCCCCGGCTCACCGAAGTCCAAAAAACCATGAGTTTTGCAGATCTGATGTCTCCTTGCGGAGATAGCCCATGTTATATCTTGCATTTGTTAGGAAAAACTGCTTTTAGCAAGAAAAGTGCCCTTTGCAGATAGAGCTCAAATTCGAAAAACAAACACATATTCATGTTCCCCCGGCTCACCGAAGTCCAAAAAACCATGAGTTTTGCAGATCTGATGTCTCCTTGCGGAGATAGCCCATGTTATATCTTGCATTTGTTAGGAAAAACTGCTTTTAGCAAGAAAAGTGCCCTTTGCAGATAGAGCTTAAATAAGAAAAACAAGCACATATTCATGTTCCCCATCCTCCCCGAAGACCAAAAAACCATGCGTTTTGCAGTTCTGATGTCTCCTTGCGGAGATAGCCCATGTTATATCTTGCATTTGTTAGGAAAAACTGCTTTTAGCAAGAAAAGTGCCCTTTGCAGATAGAGCTTAAATAAGAAAAACAAGCACATATTCATGTTCCCCATCCTCCCCGAAGTCCAAAAAACCATGAGTTTTGCAGATCTGATGTCTCCTTGCGGAGATAGCCCATGTTATATCTTGCATTTGTTAGGAAAAACTGCTTTTAGCAAGAAAAGTGCCCTTTGCAGATAGAGCTCAAATTCGAAAAACAAACACATATTCATGTTCCCCCGGCTCACCGAAGTCCAAAAAACCATGAGTTTTGCAGATCTGATGTCTCCTTGCGGAGATAGCCCATGTTATATCTTGCATTTGTTAGGAAAAACTGCTTTTAGCAAGAAAAGTGCCCTTTGCAGATAGAGCTCAAATTCGAAAAACAAACACATATTCATGTACCCCCGGCTCACCGAAGTCCAAAAAACCATGAGTTTTGCAGATCTGATGTCTCCTTGCGGAGATAGCCCATGTTATATCTTGCATTTGTTAGGAAAAACTGCTTTTAGCAAGAAAAGTGCCCTTTGCAGATAGAGCTCAAATTCGAAAAACAAACACATATTCATGTTCCCCCGGCTCACCGAAGTCCAAGAAACCATGAGTTTTGCAGATCTGATGTCTCCTTGCGGAGATAGCCCATGTTATATCTTCCATTTGTTAGGAAAAACTGCTTTTAGCAAGAAAAGTGCCCTTTGCAGATAGAGCTCAAATTCGAAAAACAAACACATATTCATGTTCCCCTGGCTCACCGAAGTCCAAAAAACCATGAGTTTTGCAGATCTGATGTCTCCTTGCGGAGATAGCCCATGTTATATCTTGCATTTGTTAGGAAAAACTGCTTTTAGCAAGAAAAGTGCCCTTTGCAGATAGAGCTCAAACTCGAAAAACAAACACATATTCATGTTCCCCCGGCTCACCGAAGTCCAAAAAACCATGAGTTTTGCAGATCTGATGTCTCCTTGCGGAGATAGCCCATGTTATATCTTGCATTTGTTAGGAAAAACTGCTTTTAGCAAGAAAAGTGCCCTTTGCAGATAGAGCTCAAATTCGAAAAACAAACACATATTCATGTTCCCCCGGCTCACCGAAGTCCAAAAAACCATGGTTTTGCAGATCTGATGTCTCCTTGCGGAGATAGCCCATGTTATATCTTGCATTTGTTAGGAAAAACTGCTTTTAGCAAGAAAAGTGCCCTTTGCAGATAGAGCTCAAATTCGAAAAACAAACACATATTCATGTACCCCCGGCTCACCGAAGTCCAAAAAACCATGAGTTTTGCAGATCTGATGTCTCCTTGCGGAGATAGCCCATGTTATATCTTGCATTTGTTAGGAAAAACTGCTTTTAGCAAGAAAAGTGCCCTTTGCAGATAGAGCTCAAATTCGAAAAACAAACACATATTCATGTTCCCCCGGCTCACCGAAGTCCAAAAAACCATGGTTTTGCAGATCTGATGTCTCCTTGCGGAGATAGCCCATGTTATATCTTGCATTTGTTAGGAAAAACTGCTTTTAGCAAGAAAAGTGCCCTTTGCAGATAGAGCTCAAATTCGAAAAACAAACACATATTCATGTACCCCCGGCTCACCGAAGTCCAAAAAACCATGAGTTTTGCAGATCTGATGTCTCCTTGCGGAGATAGCCCATGTTATATCTTGCATTTGTTAGGAAAAACTGCTTTTAGCAAGAAAAGTGCCCTTTGCAGATAGAGCTCAAATTCGAAAAACAAACACATATTCATGTTCCCCCGGCTCACCGAAGTCCAAAAAACCATGAGTTTTGCAGATCTGATGTCTCCTTGCGGAGATAGCCCATGTTATATCTTCCATTTGTTAGGAAAAACTGCTTTTAGCAAGAAAAGTGCCCTTTGCAGATAGAGCTCAAATTCGAAAAACAAACACATATTCATGTTCCCCTGGCTCACCGAAGTCCAAAAAACCATGAGTTTTGCAGATCTGATGTCTCCTTGCGGAGATAGCCCATGTTATATCTTGCATTTGTTAGGAAAAACTGCTTTTAGCAAGAAAAGTGCCCTTTGCAGATAGAGCTCAAACTCGAAAAACAAACACATATTCATGTTCCCCCGGCTCACCGAAGTCCAAAAAACCATGAGTTTTGCAGATCTGATGTCTCCTTGCGGAGATAGCCCATGTTATATCTTGCATTTGTTAGGAAAAACTGCTTTTAGCAAGAAAAGTGCCCTTTGCAGATAGAGCTCAAATTCGAAAAACAAACACATATTCATGTTCCCCCGGCTCACCGAAGTCCAAAAAACCATGGTTTTGCAGATCTGATGTCTCCTTGCGGAGATAGCCCATGTTATATCTTGCATTTGTTAGGAAAAACTGCTTTTAGCAAGAAAAGTGCCCTTTGCAGATAGAGCTTAAATAAGAAAAACAAGCACATATTCATGTTCCCCATCCTCCCCGAAGTCCAAAAAACCATGAGTTTTGCAGATCTGATGTCTCCTTGCGGAGATAGCCCATGTTATATCTTGCATTTGTTAGGAAAAACTGCTTTTAGCAAGAAAAGTGCCCTTTGCAGATAGAGCTCAAATTGGAAAAACAAGCACATATTCATGTTCCCCCGGCTCACCGAAGTCCAAAAAACCATGAGTTTTGCAGATCTGATGTCTCCTTGCGGAGATAGCCCATGTTATATCTTGCATTTGTTAGGAAAAACTGCTTTTAGCAAGAAAAGTGCCCTTTGCAGATAGAGCTCAAATTCGAAAAACAAACACATATTCATGTTCCCCCGGCTCACCGAAGTCCAAAAAACCATGAGTTTTGCAGATCTGATGTCTCCTTGCGGAGATAGCCCATGTTATATCTTGCATTTGTTAGGAAAAACTGCTTTTAGCAAGAAAAGTGCCCTTTGCAGATAGAGCTCAAATTCGAAAAACAAACACATATTCATGTTCCCCCGGCTCACCGAAGTCCAAAAAACCATGAGTTTTGCAGATCTGATGTCTCCTTGCGGAGATAGCCCATGTTATATCTTGCATTTGTTAGGAAAAACTGCTTTTAGCAAGAAAAGTGCCCTTTGCAGATAGAGCTCAAACTCGAAAAACAAACACATATTCATGTTCCCCCAGCTCACCGAAGTCCAAAAAACCATGAGTTTTGCAGATCTGATGTCTCCTTGCGGAGATAGCCCATGTCATATCTTGCATTTGTTAGGAAAAACTGCTTTTAGCAAGAATAGTGCCCTTTGCAGATAGAGCTCAAATTCGAAAAACAAACACATATTCATGTTCCCCCGGCTCACCGAAGTCCAAAAAACCATGGTTTTGCAGATCTGATGTCTCCTTGCGGAGATAGCCCATGTTATATCTTGCATTTGTTAGGAAAAACTGCTTTTAGCAAGAAAAGTGCCCTTTGCAGATAGAACTCAAATTCGAAAAACAAACACATATTCATTTTCCCCCGGCTCACCGAAGTCCAAAAAACCATGAGTTTTGCAGATCTGATGTCTCCTTGCGGAGATAGCCCATGTTATATCTTGCATTTGTTAGGAAAAACTGCTTTTAGCAAGAAAAGTGCCCTTTGCAGATAGAGCTCAAATTCGAAAAACAAACACATATTCATGTTCCCCCGGCTCACCGAAGTCCAAAAAACCATGAGTTTTGCAGATCTGATGTCTCCTTGCGGAGATAGCCCATGTTATATCTTGCATTTGTTAGGAAAAACTGCTTTTAGCAAGAAAAGTGCCCTTTGCAGATAGAGCTCAAATTCGAAAAACAAACACATATTCATGTTCCCCCGGCTCACCGAAGTCCAAAAAACCATGAGTTTTGCAGATCTGATGTCTCCTTGCGGAGATAGCCCATGTTATATCTTGCATTTGTTAGGAAAAACTGCTTTTAGCAAGAAAAGTGCCCTTTGCAGATAGAGCTTAAATAAGAAAAACAAGCACATATTCATGTTCCCCATCCTCCCCGAAGACCAAAAAACCATGCGTTTTGCAGTTCTGATGTCTCCTTGCGGAGATAGCCCATGTTATATCTTGCATTTGTTAGGAAAAACTGCTTTTAGCAAGAAAAGTGCCCTTTGCAGATAGAGCTTAAATAAGAAAAACAAGCACATATTCATGTTCCCCATCCTCCCCGAAGTCCAAAAAACCATGAGTTTTGCAGATCTGATGTCTCCTTGCGGAGATAGCCCATGTTATATCTTGCATTTGTTAGGAAAAACTGCTTTTAGCAAGAAAAGTGCCCTTTGCAGATAGAGCTCAAATTCGAAAAACAAACACATATTCATGTTCCCCCGGCTCACCGAAGTCCAAAAAACCATGAGTTTTGCAGATCTGATGTCTCCTTGCGGAGATAGCCCATGTTATATCTTGCATTTGTTAGGAAAAACTGCTTTTAGCAAGAAAAGTGCCCTTTGCAGATAGAGCTCAAATTCGAAAAACAAACACATATTCATGTTCCCCCGGCTCACCAAAGTCCAAAAAACCATGAGTTTTGCAGATCTGATGTCTCCTTGCGGAGATAGCCCATGTTATATCTTGCATTTGTTAGGAAAAACTGCTTTTAGCAAGAAAAGTGCCCTTTGCAGATAGAGCTCAAATTCGAAAAACAAACACATATTCATGTTCCCCCGGCTCACCGAAGTCCAAAAAACCATGAGTTTTGCAGATCTGATGTCTCCTTGCGGAGATAGCCCATGTTATATCTTGCATTTGTTAGGAAAAACTGCTTTTAGCAAGAAAAGTGCCCTTTGCAGATAGAACTCAAATTCGAAAAACAAACACATATTCATTTTCCCCCGGCTCACCGAAGTCCAAAAAACCATGAGTTTTGCAGATCTGATGTCTCCTTGCGGAGATAGCCCATGTTATATCTTGCATTTGTTAGGAAAAACTGCTTTTAGCAAGAAAAGTGCCCTTTGCAGATAGAGCTCAAATTCGAAAAACAAACACATATTCATGTTCCCCCGGCTCACCGAAGTCCAAAAAACCATGAGTTTTGCAGATCTGATGTCTCCTTGCGGAGATAGCCCATGTTATATCTTGCATTTGTTAGGAAAAACTGCTTTTAGCAAGAAAAGTGCCCTTTGCAGATAGAGCTCAAATTCGAAAAACAAACACATATTCATGTTCCCCCGGCTCACCGAAGTCCAAAAAACCATGAGTTTTGCAGATCTGATGTCTCCTTGCGGAGATAGCCCATGTTATATCTTGCATTTGTTAGGAAAAACTGCTTTTAGCAAGAAAAGTGCCCTTTGCAGATAGAGCTTAAATAAGAAAAACAAGCACATATTCATGTTCCCCATCCTCCCCGAAGACCAAAAAACCATGCGTTTTGCAGTTCTGATGTCTCCTTGCGGAGATAGCCCATGTTATATCTTGCATTTGTTAGGAAAAACTGCTTTTAGCAAGAAAAGTGCCCTTTGCAGATAGAGCTTAAATAAGAAAAACAAGCACATATTCATGTTCCCCATCCTCCCCGAAGTCCAAAAAACCATGAGTTTTGCAGATCTGATGTCTCCTTGCGGAGATAGCCCATGTTATATCTTGCATTTGTTAGGAAAAACTGCTTTTAGCAAGAAAAGTGCCCTTTGCAGATAGAGCTCAAATTCGAAAAACAAACACATATTCATGTTCCCCCGGCTCACCGAAGTCCAAAAAACCATGAGTTTTGCAGATCTGATGTCTCCTTGCGGAGATAGCCCATGTTATATCTTGCATTTGTTAGGAAAAACTGCTTTTAGCAAGAAAAGTGCCCTTTGCAGATAGAGCTCAAATTCGAAAAACAAACACATATTCATGTACCCCCGGCTCACCGAAGTCCAAAAAACCATGAGTTTTGCAGATCTGATGTCTCCTTGCGGAGATAGCCCATGTTATATCTTGCATTTGTTAGGAAAAACTGCTTTTAGCAAGAAAAGTGCCCTTTGCAGATAGAGCTCAAATTCGAAAAACAAACACATATTCATGTTCCCCCGGCTCACCGAAGTCCAAAAAACCATGAGTTTTGCAGATCTGATGTCTCCTTGCGGAGATAGCCCATGTTATATCTTGCATTTGTTAGGAAAAACTGCTTTTAGCAAGAAAAGTGCCCTTTGCAGATAGAACTCAAATTCGAAAAACAAACACATATTCATTTTCCCCCGGCTCACCGAAGTCCAAAAAACGATGAGTTTTGCAGATCTGATGTCTCCTTGCGGAGATAGCCCATGTTATATCTTGCATTTGTTAGGAAAAACTGCTTTTAGCAAGAAAAGTGCCCTTTGCAGATAGAGCTCAAATTCGAAAAACAAACACATATTCATGTTCCCCCGGCTCACCGAAGTCCAAGAAACCATGAGTTTTGCAGATCTGATGTCTCCTTGCGGAGATAGCCCATGTTATATCTTCCATTTGTTAGGAAAAACTGCTTTTAGCAAGAAAAGTGCCCTTTGCAGATAGAGCTCAAATTCGAAAAACAAACACATATTCATGTTCCCCCGGCTCACCGAAGTCCAAAAAACCATGGTTTTGCAGATCTGATGTCTCCTTGCGGAGATAGCCCATGTTATATCTTGCATTTGTTAGGAAAAACTGCTTTTAGCAAGAAAAGTGCCCTTTGCAGATAGAGCTCAAATTCGAAAAACAAACACATATTCATGTACCCCCGGCTCACCGAAGTCCAAAAAACCATGAGTTTTGCAGATCTGATGTCTCCTTGCGGAGATAGCCCATGTTATATCTTGCATTTGTTAGGAAAAACTGCTTTTAGCAAGAAAAGTGCCCTTTGCAGATAGAGCTCAAATTCGAAAAACAAACACATATTCATGTTCCCCCGGCTCACCGAAGTCCAAAAAACCATGGTTTTGCAGATCTGATGTCTCCTTGCGGAGATAGCCCATGTTATATCTTGCATTTGTTAGGAAAAACTGCTTTTAGCAAGAAAAGTGCCCTTTGCAGATAGAGCTCAAATTCGAAAAACAAACACATATTCATGTACCCCCGGCTCACCGAAGTCCAAAAAACCATGAGTTTTGCAGATCTGATGTCTCCTTGCGGAGATAGCCCATGTTATATCTTGCATTTGTTAGGAAAAACTGCTTTTAGCAAGAAAAGTGCCCTTTGCAGATAGAGCTCAAATTCGAAAAACAAACACATATTCATGTTCCCCCGGCTCACCGAAGTCCAAAAAACCATGAGTTTTGCAGATCTGATGTCTCCTTGCGGAGATAGCCCATGTTATATCTTGCATTTGTTAGGAAAAACTGCTTTTAGCAAGAAAAGTGCCCTTTGCAGATAGAACTCAAATTCGAAAAACAAACACATATTCATTTTCCCCCGGCTCACCGAAGTCCAAAAAACCATGAGTTTTGCAGATCTGATGTCTCCTTGCGGAGATAGCCCATGTTATATCTTGCATTTGTTAGGAAAAACTGCTTTTAGCAAGAAAAGTGCCCTTTGCAGATAGAGCTCAAATTCGAAAAACAAACACATATTCATGTTCCCCCGGCTCACCGAAGTCCAAGAAACCATGAGTTTTGCAGATCTGATGTCTCCTTGCGGAGATAGCCCATGTTATATCTTCCATTTGTTAGGAAAAACTGCTTTTAGCAAGAAAAGTGCCCTTTGCAGATAGAGCTCAAATTCGAAAAACAAACACATATTCATGTTCCCCTGGCTCACCGAAGTCCAAAAAACCATGAGTTTTGCAGATCTGATGTCTCCTTGCGGAGATAGCCCATGTTATATCTTGCATTTGTTAGGAAAAACTGCTTTTAGCAAGAAAAGTGCCCTTTGCAGATAGAGCTCAAACTCGAAAAACAAACACATATTCATGTTCCCCCGGCTCACCGAAGTCCAAAAAACCATGAGTTTTGCAGATCTGATGTCTCCTTGCGGAGATAGCCCATGTTATATCTTGCATTTGTTAGGAAAAACTGCTTTTAGCAAGAAAAGTGCCCTTTGCAGATAGAGCTCAAATTCGAAAAACAAACACATATTCATGTTCCCCCGGCTCACCGAAGTCCAAAAAACCATGGTTTTGCAGATCTGATGTCTCCTTGCGGAGATAGCCCATGTTATATCTTGCATTTGTTAGGAAAAACTGCTTTTAGCAAGAAAAGTGCCCTTTGCAGATAGAGCTTAAATAAGAAAAACAAGCACATATTCATGTTCCCCATCCTCCCCGAAGTCCAAAAAACCATGAGTTTTGCAGATCTGATGTCTCCTTGCGGAGATAGCCCATGTTATATCTTGCATTTGTTAGGAAAAACTGCTTTTAGCAAGAAAAGTGCCCTTTGCAGATAGAGCTCAAATTGGAAAAACAAGCACATATTCATGTTCCCCCGGCTCACCGAAGTCCAAAAAACCATGAGTTTTGCAGATCTGATGTCTCCTTGCGGAGATAGCCCATGTTATATCTTGCATTTGTTAGGAAAAACTGCTTTTAGCAAGAAAAGTGCCCTTTGCAGATAGAGCTCAAATTCGAAAAACAAACACATATTCATGTTCCCCCGGCTCACCGAAGTCCAAAAAACCATGAGTTTTGCAGATCTGATGTCTCCTTGCGGAGATAGCCCATGTTATATCTTGCATTTGTTAGGAAAAACTGCTTTTAGCAAGAAAAGTGCCCTTTGCAGATAGAGCTCAAATTCGAAAAACAAACACATATTCATGTTCCCCCGGCTCACCGAAGTCCAAAAAACCATGAGTTTTGCAGATCTGATGTCTCCTTGCGGAGATAGCCCATGTTATATCTTGCATTTGTTAGGAAAAACTGCTTTTAGCAAGAAAAGTGCCCTTTGCAGATAGAGCTCAAACTCGAAAAACAAACACATATTCATGTTCCCCCGGCTCACCGAAGTCCAAAAAACCATGAGTTTTGCAGATCTGATGTCTCCTTGCGGAGATAGCCCATGTTATATCTTGCATTTGTTAGGAAAAACTGCTTTTAGCAAGAAAAGTGCCCTTTGCAGATAGAGCTCAAATTCGAAAAACAAACACATATTCATGTTCCCCCGGCTCACCGAAGTCCAAAAAACCATGGTTTTGCAGATCTGATGTCTCCTTGCGGAGATAGCCCATGTTATATCTTGCATTTGTTAGGAAAAACTGCTTTTAGCAAGAAAAGTGCCCTTTGCAGATAGAGCTTAAATAAGAAAAACAAGCACATATTCATGTTCCCCATCCTCCCCGAAGTCCAAAAAACCATGAGTTTTGCAGATCTGATGTCTCCTTGCGGAGATAGCCCATGTTATATCTTGCATTTGTTAGGAAAAACTGCTTTTAGCAAGAAAAGTGCCCTTTGCAGATAGAGCTCAAATTGGAAAAACAAGCACATATTCATGTTCCCCCGGCTCACCGAAGTCCAAAAAACCATGAGTTTTGCAGATCTGATGTCTCCTTGCGGAGATAGCCCATGTTATATCTTGCATTTGTTAGGAAAAACTGCTTTTAGCAAGAAAAGTGCCCTTTGCAGATAGAGCTCAAATTCGAAAAACAAACACATATTCATGTTCCCCCGGCTCACCGAAGTCCAAAAAACCATGAGTTTTGCAGATCTGATGTCTCCTTGCGGAGATAGCCCATGTTATATCTTGCATTTGTTAGGAAAAACTGCTTTTAGCAAGAAAAGTGCCCTTTGCAGATAGAGCTCAAATTCGAAAAACAAACACATATTCATGTTCCCCCGGCTCACCGAAGTCCAAAAAACCATGAGTTTTGCAGATCTGATGTCTCCTTGCGGAGATAGCCCATGTTATATCTTGCATTTGTTAGGAAAAACTGCTTTTAGCAAGAAAAGTGCCCTTTGCAGATAGAGCTCAAATTCGAAAAACAAACACATATTCATGTTCCCCCGGCTCACCGAAGTCCAAAAAACCATGAGTTTTGCAGATCTGATGTCTCCTTGCGGAGATAGCCCATGTTATATCTTGCATTTGTTAGGAAAAACTGCTTTTAGCAAGAAAAGTGCCCTTTGCAGATAGAGCTTAAATAAGAAAAACAAGCACATATTCATGTTCCCCATCCTCCCCGAAGACCAAAAAACCATGCGTTTTGCAGTTCTGATGTCTCCTTGCGGAGATAGCCCATGTTATATCTTGCATTTGTTAGGAAAAACTGCTTTTAGCAAGAAAAGTGCCCTTTGCAGATAGAGCTTAAATAAGAAAAACAAGCACATATTCATGTTCCCCATCCTCCCCGAAGTCCAAAAAACCATGAGTTTTGCAGATCTGATGTCTCCTTGCGGAGATAGCCCATGTTATATCTTGCATTTGTTAGGAAAAACTGCTTTTAGCAAGAAAAGTGCCCTTTGCAGATAGAGCTCAAATTCGAAAAACAAACACATATTCATGTTCCCCCGGCTCACCGAAGTCCAAAAAACCATGAGTTTTGCAGATCTGATGTCTCCTTGCGGAGATAGCCCATGTTATATCTTGCATTTGTTAGGAAAAACTGCTTTTAGCAAGAAAAGTGCCCTTTGCAGATAGAGCTCAAATTCGAAAAACAAACACATATTCATGTTCCCCCGGCTCACCAAAGTCCAAAAAACCATGAGTTTTGCAGATCTGATGTCTCCTTGCGGAGATAGCCCATGTTATATCTTGCATTTGTTAGGAAAAACTGCTTTTAGCAAGAAAAGTGCCCTTTGCAGATAGAGCTCAAATTCGAAAAACAAACACATATTCATGTTCCCCCGGCTCACCGAAGTCCAAAAAACCATGAGTTTTGCAGATCTGATGTCTCCTTGCGGAGATAGCCCATGTTATATCTTGCATTTGTTAGGAAAAACTGCTTTTAGCAAGAAAAGTGCCCTTTGCAGATAGAACTCAAATTCGAAAAACAAACACATATTCATTTTCCCCCGGCTCACCGAAGTCCAAAAAACCATGAGTTTTGCAGATCTGATGTCTCCTTGCGGAGATAGCCCATGTTATATCTTGCATTTGTTAGGAAAAACTGCTTTTAGCAAGAAAAGTGCCCTTTGCAGATAGAGCTCAAATTCGAAAAACAAACACATATTCATGTTCCCCCGGCTCACCGAAGTCCAAAAAACCATGAGTTTTGCAGATCTGATGTCTCCTTGCGGAGATAGCCCATGTTATATCTTGCATTTGTTAGGAAAAACTGCTTTTAGCAAGAAAAGTGCCCTTTGCAGATAGAGCTCAAATTCGAAAAACAAACACATATTCATGTTCCCCCGGCTCACCGAAGTCCAAAAAACCATGAGTTTTGCAGATCTGATGTCTCCTTGCGGAGATAGCCCATGTTATATCTTGCATTTGTTAGGAAAAACTGCTTTTAGCAAGAAAAGTGCCCTTTGCAGATAGAGCTTAAATAAGAAAAACAAGCACATATTCATGTTCCCCATCCTCCCCGAAGACCAAAAAACCATGCGTTTTGCAGTTCTGATGTCTCCTTGCGGAGATAGCCCATGTTATATCTTGCATTTGTTAGGAAAAACTGCTTTTAGCAAGAAAAGTGCCCTTTGCAGATAGAGCTTAAATAAGAAAAACAAGCACATATTCATGTTCCCCATCCTCCCCGAAGTCCAAAAAACCATGAGTTTTGCAGATCTGATGTCTCCTTGCGGAGATAGCCCATGTTATATCTTGCATTTGTTAGGAAAAACTGCTTTTAGCAAGAAAAGTGCCCTTTGCAGATAGAGCTCAAATTCGAAAAACAAACACATATTCATGTTCCCCCGGCTCACCGAAGTCCAAAAAACCATGAGTTTTGCAGATCTGATGTCTCCTTGCGGAGATAGCCCATGTTATATCTTGCATTTGTTAGGAAAAACTGCTTTTAGCAAGAAAAGTGCCCTTTGCAGATAGAACTCAAATTCGAAAAACAAACACATATTCATTTTCCCCCGGCTCACCGAAGTCCAAAAAACGATGAGTTTTGCAGATCTGATGTCTCCTTGCGGAGATAGCCCATGTTATATCTTGCATTTGTTAGGAAAAACTGCTTTTAGCAAGAAAAGTGCCCTTTGCAGATAGAGCTCAAATTCGAAAAACAAACACATATTCATGTTCCCCCGGCTCACCGAAGTCCAAGAAACCATGAGTTTTGCAGATCTGATGTCTCCTTGCGGAGATAGCCCATGTTATATCTTCCATTTGTTAGGAAAAACTGCTTTTAGCAAGAAAAGTGCCCTTTGCAGATAGAGCTCAAATTCGAAAAACAAACACATATTCATGTTCCCCTGGCTCACCGAAGTCCAAAAAACCATGAGTTTTGCAGATCTGATGTCTCCTTGCGGAGATAGCCCATGTTATATCTTGCATTTGTTAGGAAAAACTGCTTTTAGCAAGAAAAGTGCCCTTTGCAGATAGAGCTCAAATTCGAAAAACAAACACATATTCATGTTCCCCCGGCTCACCGAAGTCCAAAAAACCATGGTTTTGCAGATCTGATGTCTCCTTGCGGAGATAGCCCATGTTATATCTTGCATTTGTTAGGAAAAACTGCTTTTAGCAAGAAAAGTGCCCTTTGCAGATAGAGCTCAAATTCGAAAAACAAACACATATTCATGTACCCCCGGCTCACCGAAGTCCAAAAAACCATGAGTTTTGCAGATCTGATGTCTCCTTGCGGAGATAGCCCATGTTATATCTTGCATTTGTTAGGAAAAACTGCTTTTAGCAAGAAAAGTGCCCTTTGCAGATAGAGCTCAAATTCGAAAAACAAACACATATTCATGTTCCCCCGGCTCACCGAAGTAAAAAAACCATGGTTTTGCAGATCTGATGTCTCCTTGCGGAGATAGCCCATGTTATATCTTGCATTTGTTAGGAAAAACTGCTTTTAGCAAGAAAAGTGCCCTTTGCAGATAGAGCTCAAATTCGAAAAACAAACACATATTCATGTACCCCCGGCTCACCGAAGTCCAAAAAACCATGAGTTTTGCAGATCTGATGTCTCCTTGCGGAGATAGCCCATGTTATATCTTGCATTTGTTAGGAAAAACTGCTTTTAGCAAGAAAAGTGCCCTTTGCAGATAGAGCTCAAATTCGAAAAACAAACACATATTCATGTTCCCCCGGCTCACCGAAGTCCAAAAAACCATGAGTTTTGCAGATCTGATGTCTCCTTGCGGAGATAGCCCATGTTATATCTTGCATTTGTTAGGAAAAACTGCTTTTAGCAAGAAAAGTGCCCTTTGCAGATAGAACTCAAATTCGAAAAACAAACACATATTCATTTTCCCCCGGCTCACCGAAGTCCAAAAAACCATGAGTTTTGCAGATCTGATGTCTCCTTGCGGAGATAGCCCATGTTATATCTTGCATTTGTTAGGAAAAACTGCTTTTAGCAAGAAAAGTGCCCTTTGCAGATAGAGCTCAAATTCGAAAAACAAACACATATTCATGTTCCCCCGGCTCACCGAAGTCCAAGAAACCATGAGTTTTGCAGATCTGATGTCTCCTTGCGGAGATAGCCCATGTTATATCTTCCATTTGTTAGGAAAAACTGCTTTTAGCAAGAAAAGTGCCCTTTGCAGATAGAGCTCAAATTCGAAAAACAAACACATATTCATGTTCCCCTGGCTCACCGAAGTCCAAAAAACCATGAGTTTTGCAGATCTGATGTCTCCTTGCGGAGATAGCCCATGTTATATCTTGCATTTGTTAGGAAAAACTGCTTTTAGCAAGAAAAGTGCCCTTTGCAGATAGAGCTCAAACTCGAAAAACAAACACATATTCATGTTCCCCCGGCTCACCGAAGTCCAAAAAACCATGAGTTTTGCAGATCTGATGTCTCCTTGCGGAGATAGCCCATGTTATATCTTGCATTTGTTAGGAAAAACTGCTTTTAGCAAGAAAAGTGCCCTTTGCAGATAGAGCTCAAATTCGAAAAACAAACACATATTCATGTTCCCCCGGCTCACCGAAGTCCAAAAAACCATGGTTTTGCAGATCTGATGTCTCCTTGCGGAGATAGCCCATGTTATATCTTGCATTTGTTAGGAAAAACTGCTTTTAGCAAGAAAAGTGCCCTTTGCAGATAGAGCTTAAATAAGAAAAACAAGCACATATTCATGTTCCCCATCCTCCCCGAAGTCCAAAAAACCATGAGTTTTGCAGATCTGATGTCTCCTTGCGGAGATAGCCCATGTTATATCTTGCATTTGTTAGGAAAAACTGCTTTTAGCAAGAAAAGTGCCCTTTGCAGATAGAGCTCAAATTGGAAAAACAAGCACATATTCATGTTCCCCCGGCTCACCGAAGTCCAAAAAACCATGAGTTTTGCAGATCTGATGTCTCCTTGCGGAGATAGCCCATGTTATATCTTGCATTTGTTAGGAAAAACTGCTTTTAGCAAGAAAAGTGCCCTTTGCAGATAGAGCTCAAATTCGAAAAACAAACACATATTCATGTTCCCCCGGCTCACCGAAGTCCAAAAAACCATGAGTTTTGCAGATCTGATGTCTCCTTGCGGAGATAGCCCATGTTATATCTTGCATTTGTTAGGAAAAACTGCTTTTAGCAAGAAAAGTGCCCTTTGCAGATAGAGCTCAAATTCGAAAAACAAACACATATTCATGTTCCCCCGGCTCACCGAAGTCCAAAAAACCATGAGTTTTGCAGATCTGATGTCTCCTTGCGGAGATAGCCCATGTTATATCTTGCATTTGTTAGGAAAAACTGCTTTTAGCAAGAAAAGTGCCCTTTGCAGATAGAGCTCAAACTCGAAAAACAAACACATATTCATGTTCCCCCGGCTCACCGAAGTCCAAAAAACCATGAGTTTTGCAGATCTGATGTCTCCTTGCGGAGATAGCCCATGTTATATCTTGCATTTGTTAGGAAAAACTGCTTTTAGCAAGAAAAGTGCCCTTTGCAGATAGAGCTCAAATTCGAAAAACAAACACATATTCATGTTCCCCCGGCTCACCGAAGTCCAAAAAACCATGGTTTTGCAGATCTGATGTCTCCTTGCGGAGATAGCCCATGTTATATCTTGCATTTGTTAGGAAAAACTGCTTTTAGCAAGAAAAGTGCCCTTTGCAGATAGAGCTTATATAAGAAAAACAAGCACATATTCATGTTCCCCATCCTCCCCGAAGTCCAAAAAACCATGAGTTTTGCAGATCTGATGTCTCCTTGCGGAGATAGCCCATGTTATATCTTGCATTTGTTAGGAAAAACTGCTTTTAGCAAGAAAAGTGCCCTTTGCAGATAGAGCTCAAATTGGAAAAACAAGCACATATTCATGTTCCCCCGGCTCACCGAAGTCCAAAAAACCATGAGTTTTGCAGATCTGATGTCTCCTTGCGGAGATAGCCCATGTTATATCTTGCATTTGTTAGGAAAAACTGCTTTTAGCAAGAAAAGTGCCCTTTGCAGATAGAGCTCAAATTCGAAAAACAAACACATATTCATGTTCCCCCGGCTCACCGAAGTCCAAAAAACCATGAGTTTTGCAGATCTGATGTCTCCTTGCGGAGATAGCCCATGTTATATCTTGCATTTGTTAGGAAAAACTGCTTTTAGCAAGAAAAGTGCCCTTTGCAGATAGAGCTCAAATTCGAAAAACAAACACATATTCATGTTCCCCCGGCTCACCGAAGTCCAAAAAACCATGAGTTTTGCAGATCTGATGTCTCCTTGCGGAGATAGCCCATGTTATATCTTGCATTTGTTAGGAAAAACTGCTTTTAGCAAGAAAAGTGCCCTTTGCAGATAGAGCTCAAATTCGAAAAACAAACACATATTCATGTTCCCCCGGCTCACCGAAGTCCAAAAAACCATGAGTTTTGCAGATCTGATGTCTCCTTGCGGAGATAGCCCATGTTATATCTTGCATTTGTTAGGAAAAACTGCTTTTAGCAAGAAAAGTGCCCTTTGCAGATAGAACTCAAATTCGAAAAACAAACACATATTCATTTTCCCCCGGCTCACCGAAGTCCAAAAAACCATGAGTTTTGCAGATCTGATGTCTCCTTGCGGAGATAGCCCATGTTATATCTTGCATTTGTTAGGAAAAACTGCTTTTAGCAAGAAAAGTGCCCTTTGCAGATAGAGCTCAAACTCGAAAAACAAACACATATTCATGTTCCCCATCCTCCCCGAAGTCCAAAAAACCATGAGTTTTGCAGATCTGATGTCTCCTTGCGGAGATAGCCCATGTTATATCTTGCATTTGTTAGGAAAAACTGCTTTTAGCAAGAAAAGTGCCCTTTGCAGATAGAGCTCAAATTCGAAAAACAAACACATATTCATGTTCCCCCGGCTCACCGAAGTCCAAGAAACCATGAGTTTTGCAGATCTGATGTCTCCTTGCGGAGATAGCCCATGTTATATCTTGCATTTGTTAGGAAAAACTGCTTTTAGCAAGAAAAGTGCCCTTTGCAGATAGAGCTCAAATTCGAAAAACAAACACATATTCATGTTCCCCCGGCTCACCGAAGTCCAAAAAACCATGAGTTTTGCAGATCTGATGTCTCCTTGCGGAGATAGCCCATGTTATATCTTGCATTTGTTAGGAAAAACTGCTTTTAGCAAGAAAAGTGCCCTTTGCAGATAGAGCTCAAATTCGAAAAACAAACACATATTCATGTTCCCCCGGCTCACCGAAGTCCAAAAAACCATGAGTTTTGCAGATCTGATGTCTCCTTGCGGAGATAGCCCATGTTATATCTTGCATTTGTTAGGAAAAACTGCTTTTAGCAAGAAAAGTGCCCTTTGCAGATAGAGCTTAAATAAGAAAAACAAGCACATATTCATGTTCCCCATCCTCCCCGAAGACCAAAAAACCATGCGTTTTGCAGTTCTGATGTCTCCTTGCGGAGATAGCCCATGTTATATCTTGCATTTGTTAGGAAAAACTGCTTTTAGCAAGAAAAGTGCCCTTTGCAGATAGAGCTTAAATAAGAAAAACAAGCACATATTCATGTTCCCCATCCTCCCCGAAGTCCAAAAAACCATGAGTTTTGCAGATCTGATGTCTCCTTGCGGAGATAGCCCATGTTATATCTTGCATTTGTTAGGAAAAACTGCTTTTAGCAAGAAAAGTGCCCTTTGCAGATAGAGCTCAAATTCGAAAAACAAACACATATTCATGTTCCCCCGGCTCACCGAAGTCCAAAAAACCATGAGTTTTGCAGATCTGATGTCTCCTTGCGGAGATAGCCCATGTTATATCTTGCATTTGTTAGGAAAAACTGCTTTTAGCAAGAAAAGTGCCCATTGCAGATAGAGCTCAAATTCGAAAAACAAACACATATTCATGTTCCCCCGGCTCACCGAAGTCCAAAAAACCATGAGTTTTGCAGATCTGATGTCTCCTTGCGGAGATAGCCCATGTTATATCTTGCATTTGTTAGGAAAAACTGCTTTTAGCAAGAAAAGTGCCCTTTGCAGATAGAGCTCAAATTCGAAAAACAAACACATATTCATGTTCCCCCGGCTCACCGAAGTCCAAAAAACCATGAGTTTTGCAGATCTGATGTCTCCTTGCGGAGATAGCCCATGTTATATCTTGCATTTGTTAGGAAAAACTGCTTTTAGCAAGAAAAGTGCCCTTTGCAGATAGAGCTCAAATTCGAAAAACAAACACATATTCATGTTCCCCCGGCTCACCGAAGTCCAAAAAACCATGAGTTTTGCAGATCTGATGTCTCCTTGCGGAGATAGCCCATGTTATATCTTGCATTTGTTAGGAAAAACTGCTTTTAGCAAGAAAAGTGCCCATTGCAGATAGAGCTCAAATTCGAAAAACAAACACATATTCATGTTCCCCCGGCTCACCGAAGTCCAAAAAACCATGAGTTTTGCAGATCTGATGTCTCCTTGCGGAGATAGCCCATGTTATATCTTGCATTTGTTAGGAAAAACTGCTTTTAGCAAGAAAAGTGCCCTTTGCAGATAGAGCTCAAATTCGAAAAACAAACACATATTCATGTTCCCCCGGCTCACCGAAGTCCAAAAAACCATGAGTTTTGCAGATCTGATGTCTCCTTGCGGAGATAGCCCATGTTATATCTTGCATTTGTTAGGAAAAACTGCTTTTAGCAAGAAAAGTGCCCTTTGCAGATAGAACTCAAATTCGAAAAACAAACACATATTCATTTTCCCCCGGCTCACCGAAGTCCAAAAAACCATGAGTTTTGCAGATCTGATGTCTCCTTGCGGAGATAGCCCATGTTATATCTTGCATTTGTTAGGAAAAACTGCTTTTAGCAAGAAAAGTGCCCTTTGCAGATAGAGCTCAAACTCGAAAAACAAACACATATTCATGTTCCCCATCCTCCCCGAAGTCCAAAAAACCATGAGTTTTGCAGATCTGATGTCTCCTTGCGGAGATAGCCCATGTTATATCTTGCATTTGTTAGGAAAAACTGCTTTTAGCAAGAAAAGTGCCCTTTGCAGATAGAGCTCAAACTCGAAAAACAAACACATATTCATGTTCCCCCGGCTCACCGAAGTCCAAAAAACCATGAGTTTTGCAGATCTGATGTCTCCTTGCGGAGATAGCCCATGTTATATCTTGCATTTGTTAGGAAAAACTGCTTTTAGCAAGAAAAGTGCCCTTTGCAGATAGAGCTCAAATTCGAAAAACAAACACATATTCATGTTCCCCCGGCTCACCGAAGTCCAAAAAACCATGAGTTTTGCAGATCTGATGTCTCCTTGCGGAGATAGCCCATGTTATATCTTGCATTTGTTAGGAAAAACTGCTTTTAGCAAGAAAAGTGCCCTTTGCAGATAGAGCTCAAATTCGAAAAACAAACACATATTCATGTTCCCCCGGCTCACCGAAGTCCAAAAAACCATGAGTTTTGCAGATCTGATGTCTCCTTGCGGAGATAGCCCATGTTATATCTTGCATTTGTTAGGAAAAACTGCTTTTAGCAAGAAAAGTGCCCTTTGCAGATAGAGCTTAAATAAGAAAAACAAGCACATATTCATGTTCCCCATCCTCCCCGAAGACCAAAAAACCATGCGTTTTGCAGTTCTGATGTCTCCTTGCGGAGATAGCCCATGTTATATCTTGCATTTGTTAGGAAAAACTGCTTTTAGCAAGAAAAGTGCCCTTTGCAGATAGAGCTTAAATAAGAAAAACAAGCACATATTCATGTTCCCCATCCTCCCCGAAGTCCAAAAAACCATGAGTTTTGCAGATCTGATGTCTCCTTGCGGAGATAGCCCATGTTATATCTTGCATTTGTTAGGAAAAACTGCTTTTAGCAAGAAAAGTGCCCTTTGCAGATAGAGCTCAAATTCGAAAAACAAACACATATTCATGTTCCCCCGGCTCACCGAAGTCCAAAAAACCATGAGTTTTGCAGATCTGATGTCTCCTTGCGGAGATAGCCCATGTTATATCTTGCATTTGTTAGGAAAAACTGCTTTTAGCAAGAAAAGTGCCCATTGCAGATAGAGCTCAAATTCGAAAAACAAACACATATTCATGTTCCCCCGGCTCACCGAAGTCCAAAAAACCATGAGTTTTGCAGATCTGATGTCTCCTTGCGGAGATAGCCCATGTTATATCTTGCATTTGTTAGGAAAAACTGCTTTTAGCAAGAAAAGTGCCCTTTGCAGATAGAGCTCAAATTCGAAAAACAAACACATATTCATGTTCCCCCGGCTCACCGAAGTCCAAAAAACCATGAGTTTTGCAGATCTGATGTCTCCTTGCGGAGATAGCCCATGTTATATCTTGCATTTGTTAGGAAAAACTGCTTTTAGCAAGAAAAGTGCCCTTTGCAGATAGAACTCAAATTCGAAAAACAAACACATATTCATTTTCCCCCGGCTCACCGAAGTCCAAAAAACCATGAGTTTTGCAGATCTGATGTCTCCTTGCGGAGATAGCCCATGTTATATCTTGCATTTGTTAGGAAAAACTGCTTTTAGCAAGAAAAGTGCCCTTTGCAGATAGAGCTCAAACTCGAAAAACAAACACATATTCATGTTCCCCATCCTCCCCGAAGTCCAAAAAACCATGAGTTTTGCAGATCTGATGTCTCCTTGCGGAGATAGCCCATGTTATATCTTGCATTTGTTAGGAAAAACTGCTTTTAGCAAGAAAAGTGCCCTTTGCAGATAGAGCTCAAACTCGAAAAACAAACACATATTCATGTTCCCCCGGCTCACCGAAGTCCAAAAAACCATGAGTTTTGCAGATCTGATGTCTCCTTGCGGAGATAGCCCATGTTATATCTTGCATTTGTTAGGAAAAACTGCTTTTAGCAAGAAAAGTGCCCTTTGCAGATAGAGCTCAAATTCGAAAAACAAACACATATTCATGTTCCCCCGGCTCACCGAAGTCCAAAAAACCATGAGTTTTGCAGATCTGATGTCTCCTTGCGGAGATAGCCCATGTTATATCTTGCATTTGTTAGGAAAAACTGCTTTTAGCAAGAAAAGTGCCCTTTGCAGATAGAGCTCAAATTCGAAAAACAAACACATATTCATGTTCCCCCGGCTCACCGAAGTCCAAAAAACCATGAGTTTTGCAGATCTGATGTCTCCTTGCGGAGATAGCCCATGTTATATCTTGCATTTGTTAGGAAAAACTGCTTTTAGCAAGAAAAGTGCCCTTTGCAGATAGAGCTTAAATAAGAAAAACAAGCACATATTCATGTTCCCCATCCTCCCCGAAGACCAAAAAACCATGCGTTTTGCAGTTCTGATGTCTCCTTGCGGAGATAGCCCATGTTATATCTTGCATTTGTTAGGAAAAACTGCTTTTAGCAAGAAAAGTGCCCTTTGCAGATAGAGCTTAAATAAGAAAAACAAGCACATATTCATGTTCCCCATCCTCCCCGAAGTCCAAAAAACCATGAGTTTTGCAGATCTGATGTCTCCTTGCGGAGATAGCCCATGTTATATCTTGCATTTGTTAGGAAAAACTGCTTTTAGCAAGAAAAGTGCCCTTTGCAGATAGAGCTCAAATTCGAAAAACAAACACATATTCATGTTCCCCCGGCTCACCGAAGTCCAAAAAACCATGAGTTTTGCAGATCTGATGTCTCCTTGCGGAGATAGCCCATGTTATATCTTGCATTTGTTAGGAAAAACTGCTTTTAGCAAGAAAAGTGCCCATTGCAGATAGAGCTCAAATTCGAAAAACAAACACATATTCATGTTCCCCCGGCTCACCGAAGTCCAAAAAACCATGAGTTTTGCAGATCTGATGTCTCCTTGCGGAGATAGCCCATGTTATATCTTGCATTTGTTAGGAAAAACTGCTTTTAGCAAGAAAAGTGCCCTTTGCAGATAGAGCTCAAATTCGAAAAACAAACACATATTCATGTTCCCCCGGCTCACCGAAGTCCAAAAAACCATGAGTTTTGCAGATCTGATGTCTCCTTGCGGAGATAGCCCATGTTATATCTTGCATTTGTTAGGAAAAACTGCTTTTAGCAAGAAAAGTGCCCTTTGCAGATAGAACTCAAATTCGAAAAACAAACACATATTCATTTTCCCCCGGCTCACCGAAGTCCAAAAAACCATGAGTTTTGCAGATCTGATGTCTCCTTGCGGAGATAGCCCATGTTATATCTTGCATTTGTTAGGAAAAACTGCTTTTAGCAAGAAAAGTGCCCTTTGCAGATAGAGCTCAAACTCGAAAAACAAACACATATTCATGTTCCCCATCCTCCCCGAAGTCCAAAAAACCATGAGTTTTGCAGATCTGATGTCTCCTTGCGGAGATAGCCCATGTTATATCTTGCATTTGTTAGGAAAAACTGCTTTTAGCAAGAAAAGTGCCCTTTGCAGATAGAGCTCAAACTCGAAAAACAAACACATATTCATGTTCCCCCGGCTCACCGAAGTCCAAAAAACCATGAGTTTTGCAGATCTGATGTCTCCTTGCGGAGATAGCCCATGTTATATCTTGCATTTGTTAGGAAAAACTGCTTTTAGCAAGAAAAGTGCCCTTTGCAGATAGAGCTCAAATTCGAAAAACAAACACATATTCATGTTCCCCCGGCTCACCGAAGTCCAAAAAACCATGAGTTTTGCAGATCTGATGTCTCCTTGCGGAGATAGCCCATGTTATATCTTGCATTTGTTAGGAAAAACTGCTTTTAGCAAGAAAAGTGCCCTTTGCAGATAGAGCTCAAATTCGAAAAACAAACACATATTCATGTTCCCCCGGCTCACCGAAGTCCAAAAAACCATGAGTTTTGCAGATCTGATGTCTCCTTGCGGAGATAGCCCATGTTATATCTTGCATTTGTTAGGAAAAACTGCTTTTAGCAAGAAAAGTGCCCTTTGCAGATAGAGCTTAAATAAGAAAAACAAGCACATATTCATGTTCCCCATCCTCCCCGAAGACCAAAAAACCATGCGTTTTGCAGTTCTGATGTCTCCTTGCGGAGATAGCCCATGTTATATCTTGCATTTGTTAGGAAAAACTGCTTTTAGCAAGAAAAGTGCCCTTTGCAGATAGAGCTTAAATAAGAAAAACAAGCACATATTCATGTTCCCCATCCTCCCCGAAGTCCAAAAAACCATGAGTTTTGCAGATCTGATGTCTCCTTGCGGAGATAGCCCATGTTATATCTTGCATTTGTTAGGAAAAACTGCTTTTAGCAAGAAAAGTGCCCTTTGCAGATAGAGCTCAAATTCGAAAAACAAACACATATTCATGTTCCCCCGGCTCACCGAAGTCCAAAAAACCATGAGTTTTGCAGATCTGATGTCTCCTTGCGGAGATAGCCCATGTTATATCTTGCATTTGTTAGGAAAAACTGCTTTTAGCAAGAAAAGTGCCCATTGCAGATAGAGCTCAAATTCGAAAAACAAACACATATTCATGTTCCCCCGGCTCACCGAAGTCCAAAAAACCATGAGTTTTGCAGATCTGATGTCTCCTTGCGGAGATAGCCCATGTTATATCTTGCATTTGTTAGGAAAAACTGCTTTTAGCAAGAAAAGTGCCCTTTGCAGATAGAGCTCAAATTCGAAAAACAAACACATATTCATGTTCCCCCGGCTCACCGAAGTCCAAAAAACCATGAGTTTTGCAGATCTGATGTCTCCTTGCGGAGATAGCCCATGTTATATCTTGCATTTGTTAGGAAAAACTGCTTTTAGCAAGAAAAGTGCCCTTTGCAGATAGAACTCAAATTCGAAAAACAAACACATATTCATTTTCCCCCGGCTCACCGAAGTCCAAAAAACCATGAGTTTTGCAGATCTGATGTCTCCTTGCGGAGATAGCCCATGTTATATCTTGCATTTGTTAGGAAAAACTGCTTTTAGCAAGAAAAGTGCCCTTTGCAGATAGAGCTCAAACTCGAAAAACAAACACATATTCATGTTCCCCATCCTCCCCGAAGTCCAAAAAACCATGAGTTTTGCAGATCTGATGTCTCCTTGCGGAGATAGCCCATGTTATATCTTGCATTTGTTAGGAAAAACTGCTTTTAGCAAGAAAAGTGCCCTTTGCAGATAGAGCTCAAACTCGAAAAACAAACACATATTCATGTTCCCCCGGCTCACCGAAGTCCAAAAAACCATGAGTTTTGCAGATCTGATGTCTCCTTGCGGAGATAGCCCATGTTATATCTTGCATTTGTTAGGAAAAACTGCTTTTAGCAAGAAAAGTGCCCTTTGCAGATAGAGCTCAAATTCGAAAAACAAACACATATTCATGTTCCCCCGGCTCACCGAAGTCCAAAAAACCATGAGTTTTGCAGATCTGATGTCTCCTTGCGGAGATAGCCCATGTTATATCTTGCATTTGTTAGGAAAAACTGCTTTTAGCAAGAAAAGTGCCCTTTGCAGATAGAGCTCAAATTCGAAAAACAAACACATATTCATGTTCCCCCGGCTCACCGAAGTCCAAAAAACCATGAGTTTTGCAGATCTGATGTCTCCTTGCGGAGATAGCCCATGTTATATCTTGCATTTGTTAGGAAAAACTGCTTTTAGCAAGAAAAGTGCCCTTTGCAGATAGAGCTTAAATAAGAAAAACAAGCACATATTCATGTTCCCCATCCTCCCCGAAGACCAAAAAACCATGCGTTTTGCAGTTCTGATGTCTCCTTGCGGAGATAGCCCATGTTATATCTTGCATTTGTTAGGAAAAACTGCTTTTAGCAAGAAAAGTGCCCTTTGCAGATAGAGCTTAAATAAGAAAAACAAGCACATATTCATGTTCCCCATCCTCCCCGAAGTCCAAAAAACCATGAGTTTTGCAGATCTGATGTCTCCTTGCGGAGATAGCCCATGTTATATCTTGCATTTGTTAGGAAAAACTGCTTTTAGCAAGAAAAGTGCCCTTTGCAGATAGAGCTCAAATTCGAAAAACAAACACATATTCATGTTCCCCCGGCTCACCGAAGTCCAAAAAACCATGAGTTTTGCAGATCTGATGTCTCCTTGCGGAGATAGCCCATGTTATATCTTGCATTTGTTAGGAAAAACTGCTTTTAGCAAGAAAAGTGCCCATTGCAGATAGAGCTCAAATTCGAAAAACAAACACATATTCATGTTCCCCCGGCTCACCGAAGTCCAAAAAACCATGAGTTTTGCAGATCTGATGTCTCCTTGCGGAGATAGCCCATGTTATATCTTGCATTTGTTAGGAAAAACTGCTTTTAGCAAGAAAAGTGCCCTTTGCAGATAGAGCTCAAATTCGAAAAACAAACACATATTCATGTTCCCCCGGCTCACCGAAGTCCAAAAAACCATGAGTTTTGCAGATCTGATGTCTCCTTGCGGAGATAGCCCATGTTATATCTTGCATTTGTTAGGAAAAACTGCTTTTAGCAAGAAAAGTGCCCTTTGCAGATAGAACTCAAATTCGAAAAACAAACACATATTCATTTTCCCCCGGCTCACCGAAGTCCAAAAAACCATGAGTTTTGCAGATCTGATGTCTCCTTGCGGAGATAGCCCATGTTATATCTTGCATTTGTTAGGAAAAACTGCTTTTAGCAAGAAAAGTGCCCTTTGCAGATAGAGCTCAAATTCGAAAAACAAACACATATTCATGTTCCCCCGGCTCACCGAAGTCCAAGAAACCATGAGTTTTGCAGATCTGATGTCTCCTTGCGGAGATAGCCCATGTTATATCTTCCATTTGTTAGGAAAAACTGCTTTTAGCAAGAAAAGTGCCCTTTGCAGATAGAGCTCAAATTCGAAAAACAAACACATATTCATGTTCCCCCGGCTCACCGAAGTCCAAAAAACCATGAGTTTTGCAGATCTGATGTCTCCTTGCGGAGATAGCCCATGTTATATCTTGCATTTGTTAGGAAAAACTGCTTTTAGCAAGAAAAGTGCCCTTTGCAGATAGAGCTCAAATTCGAAAAACAAACACATATTCATGTTCCCCCGGCTCACCAAAGTCCAAAAAACCATGAGTTTTGCAGATCTGATGTCTCCTTGCGGAGATAGCCCATGTTATATCTTGCATTTGTTAGGAAAAACTGCTTTTAGCAAGAAAAGTGCCCTTTGCAGATAGAGCTCAAATTCGAAAAACAAACACATATTCATGTTCCCCCGGCTCACCGAAGTCCAAAAAACCATGAGTTTTGCAGATCTGATGTCTCCTTGCAGAGATAGCCCATGTTATATCTTGCATTTGTTAGGAAAAACTGCTTTTAGCAAGAAAAGTGCCCTTTGCAGATAGAGCTCAAATTCGAAAAACAAACACATATTCATGTTCCCCCGGCTCACCGAAGTCCAAAAAACCATGAGTTTTGCAGATCTGATGTCTCCTTGCGGAGATAGCCCATGTTATATCTTGCATTTGTTAGGAAAAACTGCTTTTAGCAAGAAAAGTGCCCTTTGCAGATAGAGCTCAAATTCGAAAAACAAACACATATTCATGTTCCCCCGGCTCACCGAAGTCCAAAAAACCATGAGTTTTGCAGATCTGATGTCTCCTTGCGGAGATAGCCCATGTTATATCTTGCATTTGTTAGGAAAAACTGCTTTTAGCAAGAAAAGTGCCCTTTGCAGATAGAGCTCAAATTCGAAAAACAAACACATATTCATGTTCCCCCGGCTCACCGAAGTCCAAAAAACCATGAGTTTTGCAGATCTGATGTCTCCTTGCGGAGATAGCCCATGTTATATCTTGCATTTGTTAGGAAAAACTGCTTTTAGCAAGAAAAGTGCCCTTTGCAGATAGAACTCAAATTCGAAAAACAAACACATATTCATTTCCCCCCGGCTCACCGAAGTCCAAAAAACCATGAGTTTTGCAGATCTGATGTCTCCTTGCGGAGATAGCCCATGTTATATCTTGCATTTGTTAGGAAAAACTGCTTTTAGCAAGAAAAGTGCCCTTTGCAGATAGAGCTCAAATTCGAAAAACAAACACATATTCATGTTCCCCCGGCTCACCGAAGTCCAAGAAACCATGAGTTTTGCAGATCTGATGTCTCCTTGCGGAGATAGCCCATGTTATATCTTCCATTTGTTAGGAAAAACTGCTTTTAGCAAGAAAAGTGCCCTTTGCAGATAGAGCTCAAATTCGAAAAACAAACACATATTCATGTTCCTCCGGCTCACCGAAGTCCAAAAAACCATGAGTTTTGCAGATCTGGTCTCCTTGCGGAGATAGCCCATGTTATATCTTGCATTTGTTAGGAAAAACTGCTTTTAGCAAGAAAAGTGCCCTTTGCAGATAGAGCTCAAACTCAAAAAACAAACACATATTCATGTTCCCCCGGCTCACCGAAGTCCAAAAAACCATGAGTTTTGCAGATCTGATGTCTCCTTGCGGAGATAGCCCATGTTATATCTTGCATTTGTTAGGAAAAACTGCTTTTAGCAAGAAAAGTGCCCTTTGCAGATAGAGCTCAAATTCGAAAAACAAACACATATTCATGTTCCCCCGGCTCACCGAAGTCCAAAAAACCATGAGTTTTGCAGATCTGATGTCTCCTTGCGGAGATAGCCCATGTTATACCTTGCATTTGTTAGGAAAAACTGCTTTTAGCAAGAAAAGTGCCCTTTGCAGATAGAGCTCAAATTCGAAAAACAAACACATATTCATGTTCCCCCGGCTCACCGAAGTCCAAAAAACCATGAGTTTTGCAGATCTGATGTCTCCTTGCGGAGATAGCCCATGTTATATCTTGCATTTGTTAGGAAAAACTGCTTTTAGCAAGAAAAGTGCCCTTTGCAGATAGAGCTCAAATTCGAAAAACAAACACATATTCATGTTCCCCTGGCTCACCGAAGTCCAAAAAACCATGGTTTTGCAGATCTGATGTCTCCTTGCGGAGATAGCCCATGTTATATCTTGCATTTGTTAGGAAAAACTGCTTTTAGCAAGAAAAGTGCCCTTTGCAGATAGAGCTTAAATAAGAAAAACAAGCACATATTCATGTTCCCCATCCTCCCCGAAGTCCAAAAAACCATGAGTTTTGCAGATCTGATGTCTCCTTGCGGAGATAGCCCATGTTATATCTTGCATTTGTTAGGAAAAACTGCTTTTAGCAAGAAAAGTGCCCTTTGCAGATAGAGCTCAAATTGGAAAAACAAGCACATATTCATGTTCCCCCGGCTCACCGAAGTCCAAAAAACCATGAGTTTTGCAGATCTGATGTCTCCTTGCGGAGATAGCCCATGTTATATCTTGCATTTGTTAGGAAAAACTGCTTTTAGCAAGAAAAGTGCCCTTTGCAGATAGAGCTCAAATTCGAAAAACAAACACATATTCATGTTCCCCCGGCTCACCGAAGTCCAAAAAACCATGAGTTTTGCAGATCTGATGTCTCCTTGCGGAGATAGCCCATGTTATATCTTGCATTTGTTAGGAAAAACTGCTTTTAGCAAGAAAAGTGCCCTTTGCAGATAGAGCTCAAATTCGAAAAACAAACACATATTCATGTTCCCCCGGCTCACCGAAGTCCAAAAAACCATGAGTTTTGCAGATCTGATGTCTCCTTGCGGAGATAGCCCATGTTATATCTTGCATTTGTTAGGAAAAACTGCTTTTAGCAAGAAAAGTGCCCTTTGCAGATAGAGCTCAAATTCGAAAAACAAACACATATTCATGTTCCCCCGGCTCACCGAAGTCCAAAAAACCATGAGTTTTGCAGATCTGATGTCTCCTTGCGGAGATAGCCCATGTTATATCTTGCATTTGTTAGGAAAAACTGCTTTTAGCAAGAAAAGTGCCCTTTGCAGATAGAGCTCAAATTCGAAAAACAAACACATATTCATTTTCCCCCGGCTCACCAAAGTCCAAAAAACCATGAGTTTTGCAGATCTGATGTCCCCTTGCGGAGATAGCCCATGTTATATCTTGCATTTGTTAGGAAAAACTGCTTTTAGCAAGAAAAGTGCCCTTTGCAGATAGAGCTCAAATTCGAAAAACAAACACATATTCATGTTCCCCCGGCTCACCGAAGTCCAAGAAACCATGAGTTTTGCAGATCTGATGTCTCCTTGCGGAGATAGCCCATGTTATATCTTCCATTTGTTAGGAAAAACTGCTTTTAGCAAGAAAAGTGCCCTTTGCAGATAGAGCTCAAATTCGAAAAACAAACACATATTCATGTTCCTCCGGCTCACCGAAGTCCAAAAAACCATGAGTTTTGCAGATCTGATGTCTCCTTGCGGAGATAGCCCATGTTATATCTTGCATTTGTTAGGAAAAACTGCTTTTAGCAAGAAAAGTGCCCTTTGCAGATAGAGCTCAAACTCGAAAAACAAACACATATTCATGTTCCCCCGGCTCACCGAAGTCCAAAAAACCATGAGTTTTGCAGATCTGATGTCTCCTTGCGGAGATAGCCCATGTTATATCTTGCATTTGTTAGGAAAAACTGCTTTTAGCAAGAAAAGTGCCCTTTGCAGATAGAGCTCAAATTCGAAAAACAAACACATATTCATGTTCCCCCGGCTCACCGAAGTCCAAAAAACCATGAGTTTTGCAGATCTGATGTCTCCTTGCGGAGATAGCCCATGTTATATCTTGCATTTGTTAGGAAAAACTGCTTTTAGCAAGAAAAGTGCCCTTTGCAGATAGAGCTCAAATTCGAAAAACAAACACATATTCATGTTCCCCCGGCTCACCGAAGTCCAAAAAACCATGAGTTTTGCAGATCTGATGTCTCCTTGCGGAGATAGCCCATGTTATATCTTGCATTTGTTAGGAAAAACTGCTTTTAGCAAGAAAAGTGCCCTTTGCAGATAGAGCTCAAATTCGAAAAACAAACACATATTCATGTTCCCCCGGCTCACCGAAGTCCAAAAAACCATGGTTTTGCAGATCTGATGTCTCCTTGCGGAGATAGCCCATGTTATATCTTGCATTTGTTAGGAAAAACTGCTTTTAGCAAGAAAAGTGCCCTTTGCAGATAGAGCTCAAATTCGAAAAACAAGCACATATTCATGTTCCCCATCCTCCCCGAAGTCCAAAAAACCATGAGTTTTGCAGATCTGATGTCTCCTTGCGGAGATAGCCCATGTTATATCTTGCATTTGTTAGGAAAAACTGCTTTTAGCAAGAAAAGTGCCCTTTGCAGATAGAGCTCAAATTGGAAAAACAAGCACATATTCATGTTCCCCCGGCTCACCGAAGTCCAAAAAACCATGAGTTTTGCAGATCTGATGTCTCCTTGCGGAGATAGCCCATGTTATATCTTGCATTTGTTAGGAAAAACTGCTTTTAGCAAGAAAAGTGCCCTTTGCAGATAGAGCTCAAATTCGAAAAACAAACACATATTCATGTTCCCCCGGCTCACCGAAGTCCAAAAAACCATGAGTTTTGCAGATCTGATGTCTCCTTGCGGAGATAGCCCATGTTATATCTTGCATTTGTTAGGAAAAACTGCTTTTAGCAAGAAAAGTGCCCTTTGCAGATAGAGCTCAAATTCGAAAAACAAACACATATTCATGTTCCCCCGGCTCACCGAAGTCCAAAAAACCATGAGTTTTGCAGATCTGATGTCTCCTTGCGGAGATAGCCCATGTTATATCTTGCATTTGTTAGGAAAAACTGCTTTTAGCAAGAAAAGTGCCCTTTGCAGATAGAGCTCAAATTCGAAAAACAAACACATATTCATGTTCCCCCGGCTCACCGAAGTCCAAAAAACCATGAGATTTGCAGATCTGATGTCTCCTTGCGGAGATAGCCCATGTTATATCTTGCATTTGTTAGGAAAAACTGCTTTTAGCAAGAAAAGTGCCCTTTGCAGATAGAGCTCAAATTCGAAAAACAAACACATATTCATGTTCCCCCGGCTCACCGAAGTCCAAAAAACCATGAGTTTTGCAGATCTGATGTCTCCTTGCGGAGATAGCCCATGTTATATCTTGCATTTGTTAGGAAAAACTGCTTTTAGCAAGAAAAGTGCCCTTTGCAGATAGAGCTCAAATTCGAAAAACAAACACATATTCATGTTCCCCCGGCTCACCGAAGTCCAAGAAACCATGAGTTTTGCAGATCTGATGTCTCCTTGCGGAGATAGCCCATGTTATATCTTGCATTTGTTAGGAAAAACTGCTTTTAGCAAGAAAAGTGCCCTTTGCAGATAGAGCTCAAATTCGAAAAACAAACACATATTCATGTTCCCCCGGCTCACCGAAGTCCAAAAAACCATGAGTTTTGCAGATCTGATGTCTCCTTGCGGAGATAGCCCATGTTATATCTTGCATTTGTTAGGAAAAACTGCTTTTAGCAAGAAAAGTGCCCTTTGCAGATAGAACTCAAATTCGAAAAACAAACACATATTCATTTTCCCCCGGATCACCGAAGTCCAAAAAACCATGAGTTTTGCAGATCTGATGTCTCCTTGCGGAGATAGCCCATGTTATATCTTGCATTTGTTAGGAAAAACTGCTTTTAGCAAGAAAAGTGCCCTTTGCAGATAGAGCTCAAATTCGAAAAACAAACACATATTCATGTTCCCCCGGCTCACCGAAGTCCAAGAAACCATGAGTTTTGCAGATCTGATGTCTCCTTGCGGAGATAGCCCATGTTATATCTTCCATTTGTTAGGAAAAACTGCTTTTAGCAAGAAAAGTGCCCTTTGCAGATAGAGCTCAAATTCGAAAAACAAACACATATTCATGTTCCTCCGGCTCACCGAAGTCCAAAAAACCATGAGTTTTGCAGATCTGATGTCTCCTTGCGGAGATAGCCCATGTTATATCTTGCATTTGTTAGGAAAAACTGCTTTTAGCAAGAAAAGTGCCCTTTGCAGATAGAGCTCAAACTCGAAAAACAAACACATATTCATGTTCCCCCGGCTCACCGAAGTCCAAAAAACCATGAGTTTTGCAGATCTGATGTCTCCTTGCGGAGATAGCCCATGTTATATCTTGCATTTGTTAGGAAAAACTGCTTTTAGCAAGAAAAGTGCCCTTTGCAGATAGAGCTCAAATTCGAAAAACAAACACATATTCATGTTCCCCCGGCTCACCGAAGTCCAAAAAACCATGAGTTTTGCAGATCTGATGTCTCCTTGCGGAGATAGCCCATGTTATATCTTGCATTTGTTAGGAAAAACTGCTTTTAGCAAGAAAAGTGCCCTTTGCAGATAGAGCTCAAATTCGAAAAACAAACACATATTCATGTTCCCCCGGCTCACCGAAGTCCAAAAAACCATGAGTTTTGCAGATCTGATGTCTCCTTGCGGAGATAGCCCATGTTATATCTTGCATTTGTTAGGAAAAACTGCTTTTAGCAAGAAAAGTGCCCTTTGCAGATAGAGCTCAAATTCGAAAAACAAACACATATTCATGTTCCCCTGGCTCACCGAAGTCCAAAAAACCATGGTTTTGCAGATCTGATGTCTCCTTGCGGAGATAGCCCATGTTATATCTTGCATTTGTTAGGAAAAACTGCTTTTAGCAAGAAAAGTGCCCTTTGCAGATAGAGCTCAAATTGGAAAAACAAGCACATATTCATGTTCCCCCGGCTCACCGGTCCAAAAAACCATGAGTTTTGCAGATCTGATGTCTCCTTGCGGAGATAGCCCATGTTATATCTTGCATTTGTTAGGAAAAACTGCTTTTAGCAAGAAAAGTGCCCTTTGCAGATAGAGCTCAAATTCGAAAAACAAACACATATTCATGTTCCCCCGGCTCACCGAAGTCCAAAAAACCATGAGTTTTGCAGATCTGATGTCTCCTTGCGGAGATAGCCCATGTTATATCTTGCATTTTTTAGGAAAAACTGCTTTTAGCAAGAAAAGTGCCCTTTGCAGATAGAGCTCAAATTCGAAAAACAAACACATATTCATGTTCCCCCGGCTCACCGAAGTCCAAAAAACCATGAGTTTTGCAGATCTGATGTCTCCTTGCGGAGATAGCCCATGTTATATCTTGCATTTGTTAGGAAAAACTGCTTTTAGCAAGAAAAGTGCCCTTTGCAGATAGAGCTCAAATTCGAAAAACAAACACATATTCATGTTCCCCCGGCTCACCGAAGTCCAAAAAACCATGAGTTTTGCAGATCTGATGTCTCCTTGCGGAGATAGCCCATGTTATATCTTGCATTTGTTAGGAAAAACTGCTTTTAGCAAGAAAAGTGCCCTTTGCAGATAGAACTCAAATTCGAAAAACAAACACATATTCATTTTCCCCCGGCTCACCGAAGTCCAAAAAACCATGAGTTTTGCAGATCTGATGTCTCCTTGCGGAGATAGCCCATGTTATATCTTGCATTTGTTAGGAAAAACTGCTTTTAGCAAGAAAAGTGCCCTTTGCAGATAGAGCTCAAATTCGAAAAACAAACACATATTCATGTTCCCCCGGCTCACCGAAGTCCAAGAAACCATGAGTTTTGCAGATCTGATGTCTCCTTGCGGAGATAGCCCATGTTATATCTTCCATTTGTTAGGAAAAACTGCTTTTAGCAAGAAAAGTGCCCTTTGCAGATAGAGCTCAAATTCGAAAAACAAACACATATTCATGTTCCCCCGGCTCACCGAAGTCCAAAAAACCATGAGTTTTGCAGATCTGATGTCTCCTTGCGGAGATAGCCCATGTTATATCTTGCATTTGTTAGGAAAAACTGCTTTTAGCAAGAAAAGTGCCCTTAGCAGATAGAGCTCAAATTCGAAAAACAAACACATATTCATGTTCCCCCGGCTCACCGAAGTCCAAAAAACCATGAGTTTTGCAGATCTGATGTCTCCTTGCGGAGATAGCCCATGTTATATCTTGCATTTGTTAGGAAAAACTGCTTTTAGCAAGAAAAGTGCCCTTTGCAGATAGAGCTCAAATTCGAAAAACAAACACATATTCATGTTCCCCCGGCTCACCGAAGTCCAAAAAACCATGAGTTTTGCAGATCTGATGTCTCCTTGCAGAGATAGCCCATGTTATATCTTGCATTTGTTAGGAAAAACTGCTTTTAGCAAGAAAAGTGCCCTTTGCAGATAGAGCTCAAATTCGAAAAACAAACACATATTCATGTTCCCCCGGCTCACCGAAGTCCAAAAAACCATGAGTTTTGCAGATCTGATGTCTCCTTGCGGAGATAGCCCATGTTATATCTTGCATTTGTTAGGAAAAACTGCTTTTAGCAAGAAAAGTGCCCTTTGCAGATAGAGCTCAAATTCGAAAAACAAACACATATTCATGTTCCCCCGGCTCACCGAAGTCCAAAAAACCATGAGTTTTGCAGATCTGATGTCTCCTTGCGGAGATAGCCCATGTTATATCTTGCATTTGTTAGGAAAAACTGCTTTTAGCAAGAAAAGTGCCCTTTGCAGATAGAGCTCAAATTCGAAAAACAAACACATATTCATGTTCCCCCGGCTCACCGAAGTCCAAAAAACCATGAGTTTTGCAGATCTGATGTCTCCTTGCGGAGATAGCCCATGTTATATCTTGCATTTGTTAGGAAAAACTGCTTTTAGCAAGAAAAGTGCCCTTTGCAGATAGAACTCAAATTCGAAAAACAAACACATATTCATTTCCCCCCGGCTCACCGAAGTCCAAAAAACCATGAGTTTTGCAGATCTGATGTCTCCTTGCGGAGATAGCCCATGTTATATCTTGCATTTGTTAGGAAAAACTGCTTTTAGCAAGAAAAGTGCCCTTTGCAGATAGAGCTCAAATTCGAAAAACAAACACATATTCATGTTCCCCCGGCTCACCGAAGTCCAAGAAACCATGAGTTTTGCAGATCTGATGTCTCCTTGCGGAGATAGCCCATGTTATATCTTCCATTTGTTAGGAAAAACTGCTTTTAGCAAGAAAAGTGCCCTTTGCAGATAGAGCTCAAATTCGAAAAACAAACACATATTCATGTTCCTCCGGCTCACCGAAGTCCAAAAAACCATGAGTTTTGCAGATCTGATGTCTCCTTGCGGAGATAGCCCATGTTATATCTTGCATTTGTTAGGAAAAACTGCTTTTAGCAAGAAAAGTGCCCTTTGCAGATAGAGCTCAAACTCAAAAAACAAACACATATTCATGTTCCCCCGGCTCACCGAAGTCCAAAAAACCATGAGTTTTGCAGATCTGATGTCTCCTTGCGGAGATAGCCCATGTTATATCTTGCATTTGTTAGGAAAAACTGCTTTTAGCAAGAAAAGTGCCCTTTGCAGATAGAGCTCAAATTCGAAAAACAAACACATATTCATGTTCCCCCGGCTCACCGAAGTCCAAAAAACCATGAGTTTTGCAGATCTGATGTCTCCTTGCGGAGATAGCCCATGTTATACCTTGCATTTGTTAGGAAAAACTGCTTTTAGCAAGAAAAGTGCCCTTTGCAGATAGAGCTCAAATTCGAAAAACAAACACATATTCATGTTCCCCCGGCTCACCGAAGTCCAAAAAACCATGAGTTTTGCAGATCTGATGTCTCCTTGCGGAGATAGCCCATGTTATATCTTGCATTTGTTAGGAAAAACTGCTTTTAGCAAGAAAAGTGCCCTTTGCAGATAGAGCTCAAATTCAAAAAACAAACACATATTCATGTTCCCCCGGCTCACCGAAGTCCAAAAAACCATGGTTTTGCAGATCTGATGTCTCCTTGCGGAGATAGCCCATGTTATATCTTGCATTTGTTAGGAAAAACTGCTTTTAGCAAGAAAAGTGCCCTTTGCAGATAGAGCTTAAATAAGAAAAACAAGCACATATTCATGTTCCCCATCCTCCCCGAAGTCCAAAAAACCATGAGTTTTGCAGATCTGATGTCTCCTTGCGGAGATAGCCCATGTTATATCTTGCATTTGTTAGGAAAAACTGCTTTTAGCAAGAAAAGTGCCCTTTGCAGATAGAGCTCAAATTGGAAAAACAAGCACATATTCATGTTCCCCCGGCTCACCGAAGTCCAAAAAACCATGAGTTTTGCAGATCTGATGTCTCCTTGCGGAGATAGCCCATGTTATATCTTGCATTTGTTAGGAAAAACTGCTTTTAGCAAGAAAAGTGCCCTTTGCAGATAGAGCTGAAATTCGAAAAACAAACACATATTCATGTTCCCCCGGCTCACCGAAGTCCAAAAAACCATGAGTTTTGCAGATCTGATGTCTCCTTGCGGAGATAGCCCATGTTATATCTTGCATTTGTTAGGAAAAACTGCTTTTAGCAAGAAAAGTGCCCTTTGCAGATAGAGCTCAAATTCGAAAAACAAACACATATTCATGTTCCCCCGGCTCACCGAAGTCCAAAAAACCATGAGTTTTGCAGATCTGATGTCTCCTTGCGGAGATAGCCCATGTTATATCTTGCATTTGTTAGGAAAAACTGCTTTTAGCAAGAAAAGTGCCCTTTGCAGATAGAGCTCAAATTCGAAAAACAAACACATATTCATGTTCCCCCGGCTCACCGAAGTCCAAAAAACCATGAGTTTTGCAGATCTGATGTCTCCTTGCGGAGATAGCCCATGTTATATCTTGCATTTGTTAGGAAAAACTGCTTTTAGCAAGAAAAGTGCCCTTTGCAGATAGAGCTCAAATTCGAAAAACAAACACATATTCATTTTCCCCCGGCTCACCAAAGTCCAAAAAACCATGAGTTTTGCAGATCTGATGTCCCCTTGCGGAGATAGCCCATGTTATATCTTGCATTTGTTAGGAAAAACTGCTTTTAGCAAGAAAAGTGCCCTTTGCAGATAGAGCTCAAATTCGAAAAACAAACACATATTCATGTTCCCCCGGCTCACCGAAGTCCAAGAAACCATGAGTTTTGCAGATCTGATGTCTCCTTGCGGAGATAGCCCATGTTATATCTTCCATTTGTTAGGAAAAACTGCTTTTAGCAAGAAAAGTGCCCTTTGCAGATAGAGCTCAAATTCGAAAAACAAACACATATTCATGTTCCTCCGGCTCACCGAAGTCCAAAAAACCATGAGTTTTGCAGATCTGATGTCTCCTTGCGGAGATAGCCCATGTTATATCTTGCATTTGTTAGGAAAAACTGCTTTTAGCAAGAAAAGTGCCCTTTGCAGATAGAGCTCAAACTCGAAAAACAAACACATATTCATGTTCCCCCGGCTCACCGAAGTCCAAAAAACCATGAGTTTTGCAGATCTGATGTCTCCTTGCGGAGATAGCCCATGTTATATCTTGCATTTGTTAGGAAAAACTGCTTTTAGCAAGAAAAGTGCCCTTTGCAGATAGAGCTCAAATTCGAAAAACAAACACATATTCATGTTCCCCCGGCTCACCGAAGTCCAAAAAACCATGAGTTTTGCAGATCTGATGTCTCCTTGCGGAGATAGCCCATGTTATATCTTGCATTTGTTAGGAAAAACTGCTTTTAGCAAGAAAAGTGCCCTTTGCAGATAGAGCTCAAATTCGAAAAACAAACACATATTCATGTTCCCCCGGCTCACCGAAGTCCAAAAAACCATGAGTTTTGCAGATCTGATGTCTCCTTGCGGAGATAGCCCATGTTATATCTTGCATTTGTTAGGAAAAACTGCTTTTAGCAAGAAAAGTGCCCTTTGCAGATAGAGCTCAAATTCGAAAAACAAACACATATTCATGTTCCCCCGGCTCACCGAAGTCCAAAAAACCATGGTTTTGCAGATCTGATGTCTCCTTGCGGAGATAGCCCATGTTATATCTTGCATTTGTTAGGAAAAACTGCTTTTAGCAAGAAAAGTGCCCTTTGCAGATAGAGCTTAAATAAGAAAAACAAGCACATATTCATGTTCCCCATCCTCCCCGAAGTCCAAAAAACCATGAGTTTTGCAGATCTGATGTCTCCTTGCGGAGATAGCCCATGTTATATCTTGCATTTGTTAGGAAAAACTGCTTTTAGCAAGAAAAGTGCCCTTTGCAGATAGAGCTCAAATTGGAAAAACAAGCACATATTCATGTTCCCCCGGCTCACCGAAGTCCAAAAAACCATGAGTTTTGCAGATCTGATGTCTCCTTGCGGAGATAGCCCATGTTATATCTTGCATTTGTTAGGAAAAACTGCTTTTAGCAAGAAAAGTGCCCTTTGCAGATAGAGCTCAAATTCGAAAAACAAACACATATTCATGTTCCCCCGGCTCCCCGAAGTCCAAAAAACCATGAGTTTTGCAGATCTGATGTCTCCTTGCGGAGATAGCCCATGTTATATCTTGCATTTGTTAGGAAAAACTGCTTTTAGCAAGAAAAGTGCCCTTTGCAGATAGAGCTCAAATTCGAAAAACAAACACATATTCATGTTCCCCCGGCTCACCGAAGTCCAAAAAACCATGAGTTTTGCAGATCTGATGTCTCCTTGCGGAGATAGCCCATGTTATATCTTGCATTTGTTAGGAAAAACTGCTTTTAGCAAGAAAAGTGCCCTTTGCAGATAGAGCTCAAATTCGAAAAACAAACACATATTCATGTTCCCCCGGCTCACCGAAGTCCAAAAAACCATGAGATTTGCAGATCTGATGTCTCCTTGCGGAGATAGCCCATGTTATATCTTGCATTTGTTAGGAAAAACTGCTTTTAGCAAGAAAAGTGCCCTTTGCAGATAGAGCTCAAATTCGAAAAACAAACACATATTCATGTTCCCCCGGCTCACCGAAGTCCAAAAAACCATGAGTTTTGCAGATCTGATGTCTCCTTGCGGAGATAGCCCATGTTATATCTTGCATTTGTTAGGAAAAACTGCTTTTAGCAAGAAAAGTGCCCTTTGCAGATAGAGCTCAAATTCGAAAAACAAACACATATTCATGTTCCCCCGGCTCACCGAAGTCCAAGAAACCATGAGTTTTGCAGATCTGATGTCTCCTTGCGGAGATAGCCCATGTTATATCTTGCATTTGTTAGGAAAAACTGCTTTTAGCAAGAAAAGTGCCCTTTGCAGATAGAGCTCAAATTCGAAAAACAAACACATATTCATGTTCCCCCGGCTCACCGAAGTCCAAAAAACCATGAGTTTTGCAGATCTGATGTCTCCTTGCGGAGATAGCCCATGTTATATCTTGCATTTGTTAGGAAAAACTGCTTTTAGCAAGAAAAGTGCCCTTTGCAGATAGAGCTCAAATTCGAAAAACAAACACATATTCATGTTCCCCCGGCTCACCGAAGTCCAAAAAACCATGAGTTTTGCAGATCTGATGTCTCCTTGCGGAGATAGCCCATGTTATATCTTGCATTTGTTAGGAAAAACTGCTTTTAGCAAGAAAAGTGCCCTTTGCAGATAGAACTCAAATTCGAAAAACAAACACATATTCATTTTCCCCCGGATCACCGAAGTCCAAAAAACCATGAGTTTTGCAGATCTGATGTCTCCTTGCGGAGATAGCCCATGTTATATCTTGCATTTGTTAGGAAAAACTGCTTTTAGCAAGAAAAGTGCCCTTTGCAGATAGAGCTCAAATTCGAAAAACAAACACATATTCATGTTCCCCCGGCTCACCGAAGTCCAAGAAACCATGAGTTTTGCAGATCTGATGTCTCCTTGCGGAGATAGCCCATGTTATATCTTCCATTTGTTAGGAAAAACTGCTTTTAGCAAGAAAAGTGCCCTTTGCAGATAGAGCTCAAATTCGAAAAACAAACACATATTCATGTTCCTCCGGCTCACCGAAGTCCAAAAAACCATGAGTTTTGCAGATCTGATGTCTCCTTGCGGAGATAGCCCATGTTATATCTTGCATTTGTTAGGAAAAACTGCTTTTAGCAAGAAAAGTGCCCTTTGCAGATAGAGCTCAAACTCGAAAAACAAACACATATTCATGTTCCCCCGGCTCACCGAAGTCCAAAAAACCATGAGTTTTGCAGATCTGATGTCTCCTTGCGGAGATAGCCCATGTTATATCTTGCATTTGTTAGGAAAAACTGCTTTTAGCAAGAAAAGTGCCCTTTGCAGATAGAGCTCAAATTCGAAAAACAAACACATATTCATGTTCCCCCGGCTCACCGAAGTCCAAAAAACCATGAGTTTTGCAGATCTGATGTCTCCTTGCGGAGATAGCCCATGTTATATCTTGCATTTGTTAGGAAAAACTGCTTTTAGCAAGAAAAGTGCCCTTTGCAGATAGAGCTCAAATTCGAAAAATAAACACATATTCATGTTCCCCCGGCTCACCGAAGTCCAAAAAACCATGAGTTTTGCAGATCTGATGTCTCCTTGCGGAGATAGCCCATGTTATATCTTGCATTTGTTAGGAAAAACTGCTTTTAGCAAGAAAAGTGCCCTTTGCAGATAGAGCTCAAATTCGAAAAACAAACACATATTCATGTTCCCCTGGCTCACCGAAGTCCAAAAAACCATGGTTTTGCAGATCTGATGTCTCCTTGCGGAGATAGCCCATGTTATATCTTGCATTTGTTAGGAAAAACTGCTTTTAGCAAGAAAAGTGCCCTTTGCAGATAGAGCTCAAATTGGAAAAACAAGCACATATTCATGTTCCCCCGGCTCACCGGTCCAAAAAACCATGAGTTTTGCAGATCTGATGTCTCCTTGCGGAGATAGCCCATGTTATATCTTGCATTTGTTAGGAAAAACTGCTTTTAGCAAGAAAAGTGCCCTTTGCAGATAGAGCTCAAATTCGAAAAACAAACACATATTCATGTTCCCCCGGCTCACCGAAGTCCAAAAAACCATGAGTTTTGCAGATCTGATGTCTCCTTGCGGAGATAGCCCATGTTATATCTTGCATTTTTTAGGAAAAACTGCTTTTAGCAAGAAAAGTGCCCTTTGCAGATAGAGCTCAAATTCGAAAAACAAACACATATTCATGTTCCCCCGGCTCACCGAAGTCCAAAAAACCATGAGTTTTGCAGATCTGATGTCTCCTTGCGGAGATAGCCCATGTTATATCTTGCATTTGTTAGGAAAAACTGCTTTTAGCAAGAAAAGTGCCCTTTGCAGATAGAGCTCAAATTCGAAAAACAAACACATATTCATGTTCCCCCGGCTCACCGAAGTCCAAAAAACCATGAGATTTGCAGATCTGATGTCTCCTTGCGGAGATAGCCCATGTTATATCTTGCATTTGTTAGGAAAAACTGCTTTTAGCAAGAAAAGTGCCCTTTGCAGATAGAGCTCAAATTCGAAAAACAAACACATATTCATGTTCCCCCGGCTCACCGAAGTCCAAAAAACCATGCGTTTTGCAGATCTGATGTCTCCTTGCGGAGATAGCCCATGTTATATCTTGCATTTGTTAGGAAAAACTGCTTTTAGCAAGAAAAGTGCCCTTTGCAGATAGAGCTCAAATTCGAAAAACAAACACATATTCATGTTCCCCCGGCTCACCGAAGTCCAAAAAACCATGAGTTTTGCAGATCTGATGTCTCCTTGCGGAGATAGCCCATGTTATATCTTGCATTTGTTAGGAAAAACTGCTTTTAGCAAGAAAAGTGCCCTTTGCAGATAGAGCTCAAATTCGAAAAACAAACACATATTCATGTTCCCCCGGCTCACCGAAGTCCAAAAAACCATGGTTTTGCAGATCTGATGTCTCCTTGCGGAGATAGCCCATGTTATATCTTGCATTTGTTAGGAAAAACTGCTTTTAGCAAGAAAAGTGCCCTTTGCAGATAGAGCTCAAATTCGAAAAACAAACACATATTCATGTTCCCCCGGCTCACCGAAGTCCAAAAAACCATGAGTTTTGCAGATCTGATATCTCCTTGCGGAGATAGCCCATGTTATATCTTGCATTTGTTAGGAAAAACTGCTTTTAGCAAGAAAAGTGCCCTTTGCAGATAGAGCTCAAATTCGAAAAACAAACACATATTCATGTTCCCCCGGCTCACCGAAGTCCAAAAAACCATGAGTTTTGCAGATCTGATGTCTCCTTGCGGACATAGCCCATGTTATATCTTGCATTTGTTAGGAAAAACTGCTTTTAGCAAGAAAAGTGCCCTTTGCAGATAGAGCTTAAATAAGAAAAACAAGCACATATTCATGTTCCCCATCCTTCCCGAAGACCAAAAAACCATGCGTTTTGCAGTTCTGATGTATCCTTGCGGAGATAGCCCATGTTATATCTTGCATTTTTTAGGAAAAACTGCTTTTAGCAAGAAAAGTGCCCTTTGCAGATAGAGCTTAAACAAGAAAAACAAGCACATATTCATGTTCCCCATCCTCCCCGAAGTCCAAAAAACCATGAGTTTTGCAGATCTGATGTCTCCTTGCGGAGATAGCCCATGTTATATCTTGCATTTGTTAGGAAAAACTGCTTTTAGCAAGAAAAGTGCCCTTTGCAGATAGAGCTCAAATTCGAAAAACAAGCACATATTCATGTTCCCCATCCTCCCCGAAGACCAAAAAACCATGAGTTTTGCAGATCTGATGTCTCCTTGCAGAGATAGCCCATGTTATATCTTGCATTTGTTAGGAAAAACTGCTTTTAGCAAGAAAAGTGCCCTTTGCAGATAGAGCTCAAATTCGAAAAAGAAACACATATTCATGTTCCCCCGGCTCACCGAAGTCCAAAAAACCATGAGTTTTGCAGATCTGATGTCTCCTTGCTGAGATAGCCCATGTTATATCTTGCATTTGTTAGGAAAAACTGCTTTTAGCAAGAAAAGTGCCCTTTGCAGATAGAGCTCAAACTCGAAAAACAAACACATATTCATGTTCCCCCGGCTCACCGAAGTCCAAAAAACCATGAGTTTTGCAGATCTGATGTCTCCTTGCGGAGATAGCCCATGTTATATCTTGCATTTGTTAGGAAAAACTGCTTTTAGCAAGAAAAGTGCCCTTTGCAGATAGAGCTCAAATTCGAAAAACAAACACATATTCATGTTCCCCCGGCTCACCGAAGTCCAAAAAACCATGAGTTTTGCAGATCTGATGTCTCCTTGCGGAGATAGCCCATGTTATATCTTCCATTTGTTAGGAAAAACTGCTTTTAGCAAGAAAAGTGCCCTTTGCAGATAGAGCTCAAATTCGAAAAACAAACACATATTCATGTTCCTCCGGCTCACCGAAGTCCAAAAAACCATGAGTTTTGCAGATCTGATGTCTCCTTGCGGAGATAGCCCATGTTATATCTTGCATTTGTTAGGAAAAACTGCTTTTAGCAAGAAAAGTGCCCTTTGCAGATAGAGCTCAAACTCAAAAAACAAACACATATTCATGTTCCCCCGGCTCACCGAAGTCCAAAAAACCATGAGTTTTGCAGATCTGATGTCTCCTTGCGGAGATAGCCCATGTTATATCTTGCATTTGTTAGGAAAAACTGCTTTTAGCAAGAAAAGTGCCCTTTGCAGATAGAGCTCAAATTCGAAAAACAAACACATATTCATGTTCCCCCGGCTCACCGAAGTCCAAAAAACCATGAGTTTTGCAGATCTGATGTCTCCTTGCGGAGATAGCCCATGTTATACCTTGCATTTGTTAGGAAAAACTGCTTTTAGCAAGAAAAGTGCCCTTTGCAGATAGAGCTCAAATTCGAAAAACAAACACATATTCATGTTCCCCCGGCTCACCGAAGTCCAAAAAACCATGAGTTTTGCAGATCTGATGTCTCCTTGCGGAGATAGCCCATGTTATATCTTGCATTTGTTAGGAAAAACTGCTTTTAGCAAGAAAAGTGCCTTTTGCAGATAGAGCTTAAATAAGAAAAACAAGCACATATTCATGTTCCCCATCCTCCCCGAAGTCCAAAAAACCATGAGTTTTGCAGATCGGATGTCTCCTTGCGGAGATAGCCCATGTTATATCTTCCATTTGTTAGGAAAAACTGCTTTTAGCAAGAAAAGTGCCCTTTGCAGATAGAGCTCAAATTCGAAAAACAAACACATATTCATGTTCCTCCGGCTCACCGAAGTCCAAAAAACCATGAGTTTTGCAGATCTGATGTCTCCTTGCGGAGATAGCCCATGTTATATCTTGCATTTGTTAGGAAAAACTGCTTTTAGCAAGAAAAGTGCCCTTTGCAGATAGAGCTCAAACTCAAAAAACAAACACATATTCATGTTCCCCCGGCTCACCGAAGTCCAAAAAACCATGAGTTTTGCAGATCTGATGTCTCCTTGCGGAGATAGCCCATGTTATATCTTGCATTTGTTAGGAAAAACTGCTTTTAGCAAGAAAAGTGCCCTTTGCAGATAGAGCTCAAATTCGAAAAACAAACACATATTCATGTTCCCCCGGCTCACCGAAGTCCAAAAAACCATGAGTTTTGCAGATCTGATGTCTCCTTGCGGAGATAGCCCATGTTATACCTTGCATTTGTTAGGAAAAACTGCTTTTAGCAAGAAAAGTGCCCTTTGCAGATAGAGCTCAAATTCGAAAAACAAACACATATTCATGTTCCCCCGGCTCACCGAAGTCCAAAAAACCATGGTTTTGCAGATCTGATGTCTCCTTGCGGAGATAGCCCATGTTATATCTTGCATTTGTTAGGAAAAACTGCTTTTAGCAAGAAAAGTGCCTTTTGCAGATAGAGCTTAAATAAGAAAAACAAGCACATATTCATGTTCCCCATCCTCCCCGAAGTCCAAAAAACCATGAGTTTTGCAGATCTGATGTCTCCTTGCGGAGATAGCCCATGTTATATCTTGCATTTGTTAGGAAAAACTGCTTTTAGCAAGAAAAGTGCCCTTTGCAGATAGAGCTCAAATTGGAAAAACAAGCACATATTCATGTTCCCCCGGCTCACCGAAGTCCAAAAAACCATGAGTTTTGCAGATCTGATGTCTCCTTGCGGAGATAGCCCATGTTATATCTTGTATTTGTTAGGAAAAACTGCTTTTAGCAAGAAAAGTGCCCTTTGCAGATAGAGCTCAAATTCGAAAAACAAACACATATTCATGTTCCCCCGGCTCACCGAAGTCCAAAAAACCATGAGTTTTGCAGATCTGATGTCTCCTTGCGGAGATAGCCCATGTTATATCTTGCATTTGTTAGGAAAAACTGCTTTTAGCAAGAAAAGTGCCCTTTGCAGATAGAGCTCAAATTCGAAAAACAAACACATATTCATGTTCCCCCGGCTCACCGAAGTCCAAAAAACCATGAGTTTTGCAGATCTGATGTCTCCTTGCGGAGATAGCCCATGTTATATCTTGCATTTGTTAGGAAAAACTGCTTTTAGCAAGAAAAGTGCCCTTTGCAGATAGAGCTCAAATTCGAAAAACAAACACATATTCATGTTCCCCCGGCTCACCGAAGTCCAAAAAACCATGAGTTTTGCAGATCTGATGTCTCCTTGCGGAGATAGCCCATGTTATATCTTGCATTTGTTAGGAAAAACTGCTTTTAGCAAGAAAAGTGCCCTTTGCAGATAGAGCTCAAATTCGAAAAACAAACACATATTCATTTTCCCCCGGCTCACCGAAGTCCAAAAAACCATGAGTTTTGCAGATCTGATGTCCCCTTGCGGAGATAGCCCATGTTATATCTTGCATTTGTTAGGAAAAACTGCTTTTAGCAAGAAAAGTGCCCTTTGCAGATAGAGCTCAAATTCGAAAAACAAACACATATTCATGTTCCCCCGGCTCACCGAAGTCCAAGAAACCATGAGTTTTGCAGATCTGATGTCTCCTTGCGGAGATAGCCCATGTTATATCTTCCATTTGTTAGGAAAAACTGCTTTTAGCAAGAAAAGTGCCCTTTGCAGATAGAGCTCAAATTCGAAAAACAAACACATATTCATGTTCCTCCGGCTCACCGAAGTCCAAAAAACCATGAGTTTTGCAGATCTGATGTCTCCTTGCGGAGATAGCCCATGTTATATCTTGCATTTGTTAGGAAAAACTGCTTTTAGCAAGAAAAGTGCCCTTTGCAGATAGAGCTCAAACTCGAAAAACAAACACATATTCATGTTCCCCCGGCTCACCGAAGTCCAAAAAACCATGAGTTTTGCAGATCTGATGTCTCCTTGCGGAGATAGCCCATGTTATATCTTGCATTTGTTAGGAAAAACTGCTTTTAGCAAGAAAAGTGCCCTTTGCAGATAGAGCTCAAATTCGAAAAACAAACACATATTCATGTTCCCCCGGCTCACCGAAGTCCAAAAAACCATGAGTTTTGCAGATCTGATGTCTCCTTGCGGAGATAGCCCATGTTATATCTTGCATTTGTTAGGAAAAACTGCTTTTAGCAAGAAAAGTGCCCTTTGCAGATAGAGCTCAAATTCGAAAAACAAACACATATTCATGTTCCCCCGGCTCACCGAAGTCCAAAAAACCATGAGTTTTGCAGATCTGATGTCTCCTTGCGGAGATAGCCCATGTTATATCTTGCATTTGTTAGGAAAAACTGCTTTTAGCAAGAAAAGTGCCCTTTGCAGATAGAGCTCAAATTCGAAAAACAAACACATATTCATGTTCCCCCGGCTCACCGAAGTCCAAAAAACCATGGTTTTGCAGATCTGATGTCTCCTTGCGGAGATAGCCCATGTTATATCTTGCATTTGTTAGGAAAAACTGCTTTTAGCAAGAAAAGTGCCCTTTGCAGATAGAGCTTAAATAAGAAAAACAAGCACATATTCATGTTCCCCATCCTCCCCGAAGTCCAAAAAACCATGAGTTTTGCAGATCTGATGTCTCCTTGCGGAGATAGCCCATGTTATATCTTGCATTTGTTAGGAAAAACTGCTTTTAGCAAGAAAAGTGCCCTTTGCAGATAGAGCTCAAATTGGAAAAACAAGCACATATTCATGTTCCCCCGGCTCACCGAAGTCCAAAAAACCATGAGTTTTGCAGATCTGATGTCTCCTTGCGGAGATAGCCCATGTTATATCTTGCATTTGTTAGGAAAAACTGCTTTTAGCAAGAAAAGTGCCCTTTGCAGATAGAGCTCAAATTCGAAAAACAAACACATATTCATGTTCCCCCGGCTCACCGAAGTCCAAAAAACCATGAGTTTTGCAGATCTGATGTCTCCTTGCGGAGATAGCCCATGTTATATCTTGCATTTGTTAGGAAAAACTGCTTTTAGCAAGAAAAGTGCCCTTTGCAGATAGAGCTCAAATTCGAAAAACAAACACATATTCATGTTCCCCCGGCTCACCGAAGTCCAAAAAACCATGAGTTTTGCAGATCTGATGTCTCCTTGCGGAGATAGCCCATGTTATATCTTGCATTTGTTAGGAAAAACTGCTTTTAGCAAGAAAAGTGCCTTTTGCAGATAGAGCTCAAATTCGAAAAACAAACACATATTCATGTTCCCCCGGCTCACCGAAGTCCAAAAAACCATGAGATTTGCAGATCTGATGTCTCCTTGCGGAGATAGCCCATGTTATATCTTGCATTTGTTAGGAAAAACTGCTTTTAGCAAGAAAAGTGCCCTTTGCAGATAGAGCTCAAATTCGAAAAACAAACACATATTCATTTTCCCCCGGCTCACCGAAGTCCAAAAAACCATGAGTTTTGCAGATCTGATGTCTCCTTGCGGAGATAGCCCATGTTATATCTTGCATTTGTTAGGAAAAACTGCTTTTAGCAAGAAAAGTGCCCTTTGCAGATAGAGCTCAAATTCGAAAAACAAACACATATTCATGTTCCCCCGGCTCACCGAAGTCCAAGAAACCATGAGTTTTGCAGATCTGATGTCTCCTTGCGGAGATAGCCCATGTTATATCTTCCATTTGTTAGGAAAAACTGCTTTTAGCAAGAAAAGTGCCCTTTGCAGATAGAGCTCAAATTCGAAAAACAAACACATATTCATGTTCCTCCGGCTCACCGAAGTCCAAAAAACCATGAGTTTTGCAGATCTGATGTCTCCTTGCGGAGATAGCCCATGTTATATCTTGCATTTGTTAGGAAAAACTGCTTTTAGCAAGAAAAGTGCCCTTTGCAGATAGAGCTCAAACTCGAAAAACAAACACATATTCATGTTCCCCCGGCTCACCGAAGTCCAAAAAACCATGAGTTTTGCAGATCTGATGTCTCCTTGCGGAGATAGCCCATGTTATATCTTGCATTTGTTAGGAAAAACTGCTTTTAGCAAGAAAAGTGCCCTTTGCAGATAGAGCTCAAATTCGAAAAACAAACACATATTCATGTTCCCCCGGCTCACCGAAGTCCAAAAAACCATGAGTTTTGCAGATCTGATGTCTCCTTGCGGAGATAGCCCATGTTATATCTTGCATTTGTTAGGAAAAACTGCTTTTAGCAAGAAAAGTGCCCTTTGCAGATAGAGCTCAAATTCGAAAAACAAACACATATTCATGTTCCCCCGGCTCACCGAAGTCCAAAAACCATGAGTTTTGCAGATCTGATGTCTCCTTGCGGAGATAGCCCATGTTATATCTTGCATTTGTTAGGAAAAACTGCTTTTAGCAAGAAAAGTGCCCTTTGCAGATAGAACTCAAATTCGAAAAACAAACACATATTCATTTTCCCCCGGCTCACCGAAGTCCAAAAAACCATGAGTTTTGCAGATCTGATGTCTCCTTGCGGAGATAGCCCATGTTATATCTTGCATTTGTTAGGAAAAACTGCTTTTAGCAAGAAAAGTGCCCTTTGCAGATAGAGCTCAAATTCGAAAAACAAACACATATTCATGTTCCCCCGGCTCACCGAAGTCCAAGAAACCATGAGTTTTGCAGATCTGATGTCTCCTTGCGGAGATAGCCCATGTTATATCTTCCATTTGTTAGGAAAAACTGCTTTTAGCAAGAAAAGTGCCCTTTGCAGATAGAGCTCAAATTCGAAAAACAAACACATATTCATGTTCCTCCGGCTCACCGAAGTCCAAAAAACCATGAGTTTTGCAGATCTGATGTCTCCTTGCGGAGATAGCCCATGTTATATCTTGCATTTGTTAGGAAAAACTGCTTTTAGCAAGAAAAGTGCCCTTTGCAGATAGAGCTCAAACTCGAAAAACAAACACATATTCATGTTCCCCCGGCTCACCGAAGTCCAAAAAACCATGAGTTTTGCAGATCTGATGTCTCCTTGCGGAGATAGCCCATGTTATATCTTGCATTTGTTAGGAAAAACTGCTTTTAGCAAGAAAAGTGCCCTTTGCAGATAGAGCTCAAATTCGAAAAACAAACACATATTCATGTTCCCCCGGCTCACCGAAGTCCAAAAAACCATGAGTTTTGCAGATCTGATGTCTCCTTGCGGAGATAGCCCATGTTATATCTTGCATTTGTTAGGAAAAACTGCTTTTAGCAAGAAAAGTGCCCTTTGCAGATAGAGCTCAAATTCGAAAAACAAACACATATTCATGTTCCCCCGGCTCACCGAAGTCCAAAAAACCATGAGTTTTGCAGATCTGATGTCTCCTTGCGGAGATAGCCCATGTTATATCTTGCATTTGTTAGGAAAAACTGCTTTTAGCAAGAAAAGTGCCCTTTGCAGATAGAGCTCAAACTCGAAAAACAAACACATATTCATGTTCCCCCGGCTCACCGAAGTCCAAAAAACCATGAGTTTTGCAGATCTGATGTCTCCTTGCGGAGATAGCCCATGTTATATCTTGCATTTGTTAGGAAAAACTGCTTTTAGCAAGAAAAGTGCCCTTTGCAGATAGAGCTCAAATTCGAAAAACAAACACATATTCATGTTCCCCCGGCTCACCGAAGTCCAAAAAACCATGAGTTTTGCAGATCTGATGTCTCCTTGCGGAGATAGCCCATGTTATATCTTGCATTTGTTAGGAAAAACTGCTTTTAGCAAGAAAAGTGCCCTTTGCAGATAGAGCTCAAATTCGAAAAACAAACACATATTCATGTTCCCCCGGCTCACCGAAGTCCAAAAAACCATGAGTTTTGCAGATCTGATGTCTCCTTGCGGAGATAGCCCATGTTATATCTTGCATTTGTTAGGAAAAACTGCTTTTAGCAAGAAAAGTGCCCTTTGCAGATAGAGCTCAAATTCGAAAAACAAACACATATTCATGTTCCCCTGGCTCACCGAAGTCCAAAAAACCATGGTTTTGCAGATCTGATGTCTCCTTGCGGAGATAGCCCATGTTATATCTTGCATTTGTTAGGAAAAACTGCTTTTAGCAAGAAAAGTGCCCTTTGCAGATAGAGCTCAAATTGGAAAAACAAGCACATATTCATGTTCCCCCGGCTCACCGGTCCAAAAAACCATGAGTTTTGCAGATCTGATGTCTCCTTGCGGAGATAGCCCATGTTATATCTTGCATTTGTTAGGAAAAACTGCTTTTAGCAAGAAAAGTGCCCTTTGCAGATAGAGCTCAAATTCGAAAAACAAACACATATTCATGTTCCCCCGGCTCACCGAAGTCCAAAAAACCATGAGTTTTGCAGATCTGATGTCTCCTTGCGGAGATAGCCCATGTTATATCTTGCATTTGTTAGGAAAAACTGCTTTTAGCAAGAAAAGTGCCCTTTGCAGATAGAGCTCAAATTCGAAAAACAAACACATATTCATGTTCCCCTGGCTCACCGAAGTCCAAAAAACCATGGTTTTGCAGATCTGATGTCTCCTTGCGGAGATAGCCCATGTTATATCTTGCATTTGTTAGGAAAAACTGCTTTTAGCAAGAAAAGTGCCCTTTGCAGATAGAGCTCAAATTGGAAAAACAAGCACATATTCATGTTCCCCCGGCTCACCGGTCCAAAAAACCATGAGTTTTGCAGATCTGATGTCTCCTTGCGGAGATAGCCCATGTTATATCTTGCATTTGTTAGGAAAAACTGCTTTTAGCAAGAAAAGTGCCCTTTGCAGATAGAGCTCAAATTCGAAAAACAAACACATATTCATGTTCCCCCGGCTCTCCGAAGTCCAAAAAACCATGAGTTTTTGCAGATCTGATGTCTCCTTGCGGAGATAGCCCATGTTATATCTTGCATTTGTTAGGAAAAACTGCTTTTAGCAAGAAAAGTGCCCTTTGCAGATAGAGCTCAAATTCGAAAAACAAACACATATTCATGTTCCCCCGGCTCACCGAAGTCCAAAAAACCATGAGATTTGCAGATCTGATGTCTCCTTGCGGAGATAGCCCATGTTATATCTTGCATTTGTTAGGAAAAACTGCTTTTAGCAAGAAAAGTGCCCTTTGCAGATAGAGCTCAAATTCGAAAAACAAACACATATTCATGTTCCCCCGGCTCACCGAAGTCCAAAAAACCATGCGTTTTGCAGATCTGATGTCTCCTTGCGGAGATAGCCCATGTTATATCTTGCATTTGTTAGGAAAAACTGCTTTTAGCAAGAAAAGTGCCCTTTGCAGATAGAGCTCAAATTCGAAAAACAAACACATATTCATCTTCCCCCGGCTCACCGAAGTCCAAAAAACCATGAGTTTTGCAGATCTGATGTCTCCTTGCGGAGATAGCCCATGTTATATCTTGCATTTGTTAGGAAAAACTGCTTTTAGCAAGAAAAGTGCCCTTTGCAGATAGAGCTCAAATTCGAAAAACAAACACATATTCATGTTCCCCCGGCTCACCGAAGTCCAAAAAACCATGGTTTTGCAGATCTGATGTCTCCTTGCGGAGATAGCCCATGTTATATCTTGCATTTGTTAGGAAAAACTGCTTTTAGCAAGAAAAGTGCCCTTTGCAGATAGAGCTCAAATTCGAAAAACAAACACATATTCATGTTCCCCCGGCTCACCGAAGTCCAAAAAACCATGAGTTTTGCAGATCTGATATCTCCTTGCGGAGATAGCCCATGTTATATCTTGCATTTGTTAGGAAAAACTGCTTTTAGCAAGAAAAGTGCCCTTTGCAGATAGAGCTCAAATTCGAAAAACAAACACATATTCATGTTCCCCCGGCTCACCGAAGTCCAAAAAACCATGAGTTTTGCAGATCTGATGTCTCCTTGCGGACATAGCCCATGTTATATCTTGCATTTGTTAGGAAAAACTGCTTTTAGCAAGAAAAGTGCCCTTTGCAGATAGAGCTTAAATAAGAAAAACAAGCACATATTCATGTTCCCCATCCTTCCCGAAGACCAAAAAACCATGCGTTTTGCAGTTCTGATGTATCCTTGCGGAGATAGCCCATGTTATATCTTGCATTTTTTAGGAAAAACTGCTTTTAGCAAGAAAAGTGCCCTTTGCAGATAGAGCTCAAACAAGAAAAACAAGCACATATTCATGTTCCCCATCCTCCCCGAAGTCCAAAAAACCATGAGTTTTGCAGATCTGATGTCTCCTTGCGGAGATAGCCCATGTTATATCTTGCATTTGTTAGGAAAAACTGCTTTTAGCAAGAAAAGTGCCCTTTGCAGATAGAGCTCAAATTCGAAAAACAAGCACATATTCATGTTCCCCATCCTCCCCGAAGACCAAAAAACCATGAGTTTTGCAGATCTGATGTCTCCTTGCAGAGATAGCCCATGTTATATCTTGCATTTGTTAGGAAAAACTGCTTTTAGCAAGAAAAGTGCCCTTTGCAGATAGAGCTCAAATTGGAAAAAGAAACACATATTCATGTTCCCCCGGCTCACCGAAGTCCAAAAAACCATGAGTTTTGCAGATCTGATGTCTCCTTGCTGAGATAGCCCATGTTATATCTTGCATTTGTTAGGAAAAACTGCTTTTAGCAAGAAAAGTGCCCTTTGCAGATAGAGCTCAAACTCGAAAAACAAACACATATTCATGTTCCCCCGGCTCACCGAAGTCCAAAAAACCATGAGTTTTGCAGATCTGATGTCTCCTTGCGGAGATAGCCCATGTTATATCTTGCATTTGTTAGGAAAAACTGCTTTTAGCAAGAAAAGTGCCCTTTGCAGATAGAGCTCAAATTCGAAAAACAAACACATATTCATGTTCCCCCGGCTCACCGAAGTCCAAAAAACCATGAGTTTTGCAGATCTGATGTCTCCTTGCGGAGATAGCCCATGTTATATCTTCCATTTGTTAGGAAAAACTGCTTTTAGCAAGAAAAGTGCCCTTTGCAGATAGAGCTCAAATTCGAAAAACAAACACATATTCATGTTCCTCCGGCTCACCGAAGTCCAAAAAACCATGAGTTTTGCAGATCTGATGTCTCCTTGCGGAGATAGCCCATGTTATATCTTGCATTTGTTAGGAAAAACTGCTTTTAGCAAGAAAAGTGCCCTTTGCAGATAGAGCTCAAACTCAAAAAACAAACACATATTCATGTTCCCCCGGCTCACCGAAGTCCAAAAAACCATGAGTTTTGCAGATCTGATGTCTCCTTGCGGAGATAGCCCATGTTATATCTTGCATTTGTTAGGAAAAACTGCTTTTAGCAAGAAAAGTGCCCTTTGCAGATAGAGCTCAAATTCGAAAAACAAACACATATTCATGTTCCCCCGGCTCACCGAAGTCCAAAAAACCATGAGTTTTGCAGATCTGATGTCTCCTTGCGGAGATAGCCCATGTTATACCTTGCATTTGTTAGGAAAAACTGCTTTTAGCAAGAAAAGTGCCCTTTGCAGATAGAGCTCAAATTCGAAAAACAAACACATATTCATGTTCCCCCGGCTCACCGAAGTCCAAAAAACCATGAGTTTTGCAGATCTGATGTCTCCTTGCGGAGATAGCCCATGTTATATCTTGCATTTGTTAGGAAAAACTGCTTTTAGCAAGAAAAGTGCCTTTTGCAGATAGAGCTTAAATAAGAAAAACAAGCACATATTCATGTTCCCCATCCTCCCCGAAGTCCAAAAAACCATGAGTTTTGCAGATCTGATGTCTCCTTGCGGAGATAGCCCATGTTATATCTTCCATTTGTTAGGAAAAACTGCTTTTAGCAAGAAAAGTGCCCTTTGCAGATAGAGCTCAAATTCGAAAAACAAACACATATTCATGTTCCTCCGGCTCACCGAAGTCCAAAAAACCATGAGTTTTGCAGATCTGATGTCTCCTTGCGGAGATAGCCCATGTTATATCTTGCATTTGTTAGGAAAAACTGCTTTTAGCAAGAAAAGTGCCCTTTGCAGATAGAGCTCAAACTCAAAAAACAAACACATATTCATGTTCCCCCGGCTCACCGAAGTCCAAAAAACCATGAGTTTTGCAGATCTGATGTCTCCTTGCGGAGATAGCCCATGTTATATCTTGCATTTGTTAGGAAAAACTGCTTTTAGCAAGAAAAGTGCCCTTTGCAGATAGAGCTCAAATTCGAAAAACAAACACATATTCATGTTCCCCCGGCTCACCGAAGTCCAAAAAACCATGAGTTTTGCAGATCTGATGTCTCCTTGCGGAGATAGCCCATGTTATACCTTGCATTTGTTAGGAAAAACTGCTTTTAGCAAGAAAAGTGCCCTTTGCAGATAGAGCTCAAATTCGAAAAACAAACACATATTCATGTTCCCCCGGCTCACCGAAGTCCAAAAAACCATGGTTTTGCAGATCTGATGTCTCCTTGCGGAGATAGCCCATGTTATATCTTGCATTTGTTAGGAAAAACTGCTTTTAGCAAGAAAAGTGCCTTTTGCAGATAGAGCTTAAATAAGAAAAACAAGCACATATTCATGTTCCCCATCCTCCCCGAAGTCCAAAAAACCATGAGTTTTGCAGATCTGATGTCTCCTTGCGGAGATAGCCCATGTTATATCTTGCATTTGTTAGGAAAAACTGCTTTTAGCAAGAAAAGTGCCCTTTGCAGATAGAGCTCAAATTGGAAAAACAAGCACATATTCATGTTCCCCCGGCTCACCGAAGTCCAAAAAACCATGAGTTTTGCAGATCTGATGTCTCCTTGCGGAGATAGCCCATGTTATATCTTGCATTTGTTAGGAAAAACTGCTTTTAGCAAGAAAAGTGCCCTTTGCAGATAGAGCTCAAATTCGAAAAACAAACACATATTCATGTTCCCCCGGCTCACCGAAGTCCAAAAAACCATGAGTTTTGCAGATCTGATGTCTCCTTGCGGAGATAGCCCATGTTATATCTTGCATTTGTTAGGAAAAACTGCTTTTAGCAAGAAAAGTGCCCTTTGCAGATAGAGCTCAAATTCGAAAAACAAACACATATTCATGTTCCCCCGGCTCACCGAAGTCCAAAAAACCATGAGATTTGCAGATCTGATGTCTCCTTGCGGAGATAGCCCATGTTATATCTTGCATTTGTTAGGAAAAACTGCTTTTAGCAAGAAAAGTGCCCTTTGCAGATAGAGCTCAAATTCGAAAAACAAACACATATTCATGTTCCCCCGGCTCACCGAAGTCCAAAAAACCATGAGTTTTGCAGATCTGATGTCTCCTTGCGGAGATAGCCCATGTTATATCTTGCATTTGTTAGGAAAAACTGCTTTTAGCAAGAAAAGTGCCCTTTGCAGATAGAGCTCAAATTCGAAAAACAAACACATATTCATGTTCCCCCGGCTCACCGAAGTCCAAGAAACCATGAGTTTTGCAGATCTGATGTCTCCTTGCGGAGATAGCCCATGTTATATCTTGCATTTGTTAGGAAAAACTGCTTTTAGCAAGAAAAGTGCCCTTTGCAGATAGAGCTCAAATTCGAAAAACAAACACATATTCATGTTCCCCCGGCTCACCGAAGTCCAAAAAACCATGAGTTTTGCAGATCTGATGTCTCCTTGCGGAGATAGCCCATGTTATATCTTGCATTTGTTAGGAAAAACTGCTTTTAGCAAGAAAAGTGCCCTTTGCAGATAGAGCTCAAATTCGAAAAACAAACACATATTCATGTTCCCCCGGCTCACCGAAGTCCAAAAAACCATGAGTTTTGCAGATCTGATGTCTCCTTGCGGAGATAGCCCATGTTATATCTTGCATTTGTTAGGAAAAACTGCTTTTAGCAAGAAAAGTGCCCTTTGCAGATAGAACTCAAATTCGAAAAACAAACACATATTCATTTTCCCCCGGATCACCGAAGTCCAAAAAACCATGAGTTTTGCAGATCTGATGTCTCCTTGCGGAGATAGCCCATGTTATATCTTGCATTTGTTAGGAAAAACTGCTTTTAGCAAGAAAAGTGCCCTTTGCAGATAGAGCTCAAATTCGAAAAACAAACACATATTCATGTTCCCCCGGCTCACCGAAGTCCAAGAAACCATGAGTTTTGCAGATCTGATGTCTCCTTGCGGAGATAGCCCATGTTATATCTTCCATTTGTTAGGAAAAACTGCTTTTAGCAAGAAAAGTGCCCTTTGCAGATAGAGCTCAAATTCGAAAAACAAACACATATTCATGTTCCTCCGGCTCACCGAAGTCCAAAAAACCATGAGTTTTGCAGATCTGATGTCTCCTTGCGGAGATAGCCCATGTTATATCTTGCATTTGTTAGGAAAAACTGCTTTTAGCAAGAAAAGTGCCCTTTGCAGATAGAGCTCAAACTCGAAAAACAAACACATATTCATGTTCCCCCGGCTCACCGAAGTCCAAAAAACCATGAGTTTTGCAGATCTGATGTCTCCTTGCGGAGATAGCCCATGTTATATCTTGCATTTGTTAGGAAAAACTGCTTTTAGCAAGAAAAGTGCCCTTTGCAGATAGAGCTCAAATTCGAAAAACAAACACATATTCATGTTCCCCCGGCTCACCGAAGTCCAAAAAACCATGAGTTTTGCAGATCTGATGTCTCCTTGCGGAGATAGCCCATGTTATATCTTGCATTTGTTAGGAAAAACTGCTTTTAGCAAGAAAAGTGCCCTTTGCAGATAGAGCTCAAATTCGAAAAATAAACACATATTCATGTTCCCCCGGCTCACCGAAGTCCAAAAAACCATGAGTTTTGCAGATCTGATGTCTCCTTGCGGAGATAGCCCATGTTATATCTTGCATTTGTTAGGAAAAACTGCTTTTAGCAAGAAAAGTGCCCTTTGCAGATAGAGCTCAAATTCGAAAAACAAACACATATTCATGTTCCCCTGGCTCACCGAAGTCCAAAAAACCATGGTTTTGCAGATCTGATGTCTCCTTGCGGAGATAGCCCATGTTATATCTTGCATTTGTTAGGAAAAACTGCTTTTAGCAAGAAAAGTGCCCTTTGCAGATAGAGCTCAAATTGGAAAAACAAGCACATATTCATGTTCCCCCGGCTCACCGGTCCAAAAAACCATGAGTTTTGCAGATCTGATGTCTCCTTGCGGAGATAGCCCATGTTATATCTTGCATTTGTTAGGAAAAACTGCTTTTAGCAAGAAAAGTGCCCTTTGCAGATAGAGCTCAAATTCGAAAAACAAACACATATTCATGTTCCCCCGGCTCACCGAAGTCCAAAAAACCATGAGTTTTGCAGATCTGATGTCTCCTTGCGGAGATAGCCCATGTTATATCTTGCATTTTTTAGGAAAAACTGCTTTTAGCAAGAAAAGTGCCCTTTGCAGATAGAGCTCAAATTCGAAAAACAAACACATATTCATGTTCCCCCGGCTCACCGAAGTCCAAAAAACCATGAGTTTTGCAGATCTGATGTCTCCTTGCGGAGATAGCCCATGTTATATCTTGCATTTGTTAGGAAAAACTGCTTTTAGCAAGAAAAGTGCCCTTTGCAGATAGAGCTCAAATTCGAAAAACAAACACATATTCATGTTCCCCCGGCTCACCGAAGTCCAAAAAACCATGAGATTTGCAGATCTGATGTCTCCTTGCGGAGATAGCCCATGTTATATCTTGCATTTGTTAGGAAAAACTGCTTTTAGCAAGAAAAGTGCCCTTTGCAGATAGAGCTCAAATTCGAAAAACAAACACATATTCATGTTCCCCCGGCTCACCGAAGTCCAAAAAACCATGCGTTTTGCAGATCTGATGTCTCCTTGCGGAGATAGCCCATGTTATATCTTGCATTTGTTAGGAAAAACTGCTTTTAGCAAGAAAAGTGCCCTTTGCAGATAGAGCTCAAATTCGAAAAACAAACACATATTCATGTTCCCCCGGCTCACCGAAGTCCAAAAAACCATGAGTTTTGCAGATCTGATGTCTCCTTGCGGAGATAGCCCATGTTATATCTTGCATTTGTTAGGAAAAACTGCTTTTAGCAAGAAAAGTGCCCTTTGCAGATAGAGCTCAAATTCGAAAAACAAACACATATTCATGTTCCCCCGGCTCACCGAAGTCCAAAAAACCATGGTTTTGCAGATCTGATGTCTCCTTGCGGAGATAGCCCATGTTATATCTTGCATTTGTTAGGAAAAACTGCTTTTAGCAAGAAAAGTGCCCTTTGCAGATAGAGCTCAAATTCGAAAAACAAACACATATTCATGTTCCCCCGGCTCACCGAAGTCCAAAAAACCATGAGTTTTGCAGATCTGATATCTCCTTGCGGAGATAGCCCATGTTATATCTTGCATTTGTTAGGAAAAACTGCTTTTAGCAAGAAAAGTGCCCTTTGCAGATAGAGCTCAAATTCGAAAAACAAACACATATTCATGTTCCCCCGGCTCACCGAAGTCCAAAAAACCATGAGTTTTGCAGATCTGATGTCTCCTTGCGGACATAGCCCATGTTATATCTTGCATTTGTTAGGAAAAACTGCTTTTAGCAAGAAAAGTGCCCTTTGCAGATAGAGCTTAAATAAGAAAAACAAGCACATATTCATGTTCCCCATCCTTCCCGAAGACCAAAAAACCATGCGTTTTGCAGTTCTGATGTATCCTTGCGGAGATAGCCCATGTTATATCTTGCATTTTTTAGGAAAAACTGCTTTTAGCAAGAAAAGTGCCCTTTGCAGATAGAGCTTAAACAAGAAAAACAAGCACATATTCATGTTCCCCATCCTCCCCGAAGTCCAAAAAACCATGAGTTTTGCAGATCTGATGTCTCCTTGCGGAGATAGCCCATGTTATATCTTGCATTTGTTAGGAAAAACTGCTTTTAGCAAGAAAAGTGCCCTTTGCAGATAGAGCTCAAATTCGAAAAACAAGCACATATTCATGTTCCCCATCCTCCCCGAAGACCAAAAAACCATGAGTTTTGCAGATCTGATGTCTCCTTGCAGAGATAGCCCATGTTATATCTTGCATTTGTTAGGAAAAACTGCTTTTAGCAAGAAAAGTGCCCTTTGCAGATAGAGCTCAAATTCGAAAAAGAAACACATATTCATGTTCCCCCGGCTCACCGAAGTCCAAAAAACCATGAGTTTTGCAGATCTGATGTCTCCTTGCTGAGATAGCCCATGTTATATCTTGCATTTGTTAGGAAAAACTGCTTTTAGCAAGAAAAGTGCCCTTTGCAGATAGAGCTCAAACTCGAAAAACAAACACATATTCATGTTCCCCCGGCTCACCGAAGTCCAAAAAACCATGAGTTTTGCAGATCTGATGTCTCCTTGCGGAGATAGCCCATGTTATATCTTGCATTTGTTAGGAAAAACTGCTTTTAGCAAGAAAAGTGCCCTTTGCAGATAGAGCTCAAATTCGAAAAACAAACACATATTCATGTTCCCCCGGCTCACCGAAGTCCAAAAAACCATGAGTTTTGCAGATCTGATGTCTCCTTGCGGAGATAGCCCATGTTATATCTTCCATTTGTTAGGAAAAACTGCTTTTAGCAAGAAAAGTGCCCTTTGCAGATAGAGCTCAAATTCGAAAAACAAACACATATTCATGTTCCTCCGGCTCACCGAAGTCCAAAAAACCATGAGTTTTGCAGATCTGATGTCTCCTTGCGGAGATAGCCCATGTTATATCTTGCATTTGTTAGGAAAAACTGCTTTTAGCAAGAAAAGTGCCCTTTGCAGATAGAGCTCAAACTCAAAAAACAAACACATATTCATGTTCCCCCGGCTCACCGAAGTCCAAAAAACCATGAGTTTTGCAGATCTGATGTCTCCTTGCGGAGATAGCCCATGTTATATCTTGCATTTGTTAGGAAAAACTGCTTTTAGCAAGAAAAGTGCCCTTTGCAGATAGAGCTCAAATTCGAAAAACAAACACATATTCATGTTCCCCCGGCTCACCGAAGTCCAAAAAACCATGAGTTTTGCAGATCTGATGTCTCCTTGCGGAGATAGCCCATGTTATACCTTGCATTTGTTAGGAAAAACTGCTTTTAGCAAGAAAAGTGCCCTTTGCAGATAGAGCTCAAATTCGAAAAACAAACACATATTCATGTTCCCCCGGCTCACCGAAGTCCAAAAAACCATGAGTTTTGCAGATCTGATGTCTCCTTGCGGAGATAGCCCATGTTATATCTTGCATTTGTTAGGAAAAACTGCTTTTAGCAAGAAAAGTGCCTTTTGCAGATAGAGCTTAAATAAGAAAAACAAGCACATATTCATGTTCCCCATCCTCCCCGAAGTCCAAAAAACCATGAGTTTTGCAGATCGGATGTCTCCTTGCGGAGATAGCCCATGTTATATCTTCCATTTGTTAGGAAAAACTGCTTTTAGCAAGAAAAGTGCCCTTTGCAGATAGAGCTCAAATTCGAAAAACAAACACATATTCATGTTCCTCCGGCTCACCGAAGTCCAAAAAACCATGAGTTTTGCAGATCTGATGTCTCCTTGCGGAGATAGCCCATGTTATATCTTGCATTTGTTAGGAAAAACTGCTTTTAGCAAGAAAAGTGCCCTTTGCAGATAGAGCTCAAACTCAAAAAACAAACACATATTCATGTTCCCCCGGCTCACCGAAGTCCAAAAAACCATGAGTTTTGCAGATCTGATGTCTCCTTGCGGAGATAGCCCATGTTATATCTTGCATTTGTTAGGAAAAACTGCTTTTAGCAAGAAAAGTGCCCTTTGCAGATAGAGCTCAAATTCGAAAAACAAACACATATTCATGTTCCCCCGGCTCACCGAAGTCCAAAA